>NC_134353.1:444931984-445252519 GCF_048569485.1 Anomaloglossus baeobatrachus | reverse complement strand
CGCTAAGGTTTACAGAATATCGCCCCCCGATCCACCCAATGGGGCCGGCAGGGGAAACAAGACCACCCGCCATAGGCCGCCCTCCAGGATGCGGCCATATTGCGTGCAGCAAAGAAACGATCCCAGGCGTCCAATTCCCCTGTATAGCGGGAAGGGGGAGGGGCGAAGAGAATCCATTATACTCTACAGTGTATAATGGGGCACCCAATTCACAAAAACACCACTCCTTACGATAAGGAAAAGTCATCCCTAGATCAATCATAGGGGTGGTTTGTACACAGACTGACATGAACACTTCGCCACCCTTTCAATACATTCCTATAGCGTGGAAGAAAAATCCATAGGTAATAACATGATTGGAAATACTACCAATATCCCATTACAGCCCAAAAAGCCTTCAAATGGTACCAAATGTTAAACCTAGCTATCAGATCCCATAGATATGTAAGGCTTCAAAGTATGGTTAAGTAGATCCCATATTGACATACGATGTTCCACGGAGAGATATATATACTACTAGGATATACTAGCAATCAAGGAGGGGGGGGGGGGGGAAGGGGTTTTACACATGTCAGTCAGGTGGAGGTCATCATTTAGGGGTACCCAAAAAGTAAAAGGCCCCTTCACTGAGCTCAAAAATAAGAGCACTAAGATGCCGCCACCACAGGGTGATGTTTCTACTGTTGACATTTTTGTTAATTTAGTAACTGAAGACCTTAAGAAACTGAAACAGCGAAACCCCTTTACATCATTTAACTGTACCGAGGAGGAGATTGGGGCTCTGCGTTGTTTGGAGCAGGACCGCCACATTGTCATCAAGCCCTCCGACAAGGGCGGCAATGTGGTGGTCATGGATTCCGATAAGTATCGCAGAATGTGTCTTGACCTCCTTGAAGACAGAGAGGGCTATGGCATCTTGAGGGAAAACCCTACTAAAACCTTCCTGTCGGAGATGAAATCTCTATTGGATCAGGCACTTGTGTCAAAATCCATTAATAAAAGGGAGTATGAATTTCTTCTACCACAGAATCCTGTGGTTGCTACCTTTTATGGATTACCGAAGGTGCATAAAGGACTAGATCCTATAAAGGGTAGACCCATAGTCTCAGGTATCAACAGCATCTGTCAGAACCTGGGCCAGTATCTAGACATCGTCCTGCGTCCTTTTGTTACATCTTTACAGTCCTATACCAGGGACTCCACGGACTTCCTGAGGAAGATTGAGGGGATATGCTTGGACGATGACTGCATGCTGGCAAGTATCGACGTGGAGGCGTTGTACTCCTCCATACCGCACGAAAAAGGTCTGCAGGCGGTTGAATACTTTTTGTCCACTAGGGGTTGTCAGTTCACTGAGCACAATTCCTTCATTTTGAGAGCACTCGAGTTTTGCCTAACCAGAAACTACTTCGTCTTCGACGGCAGGTTCTTCCACCAGCGCAGGGGCACCGCGATGGGGAGCCCTTGTGCCCCCTCGTATGCCAATCTGCTCCTGGGCTGGTGGGAGGAGACCATGGTATTCACCGGCGAGGACGAGGTTGAGGACATCCGGAGGGTAGAACTCTGGGCACGTTATATTGATGACGTATTCATAATATGGCGTGGCTCGGAAAGTGCTCTCAAGAAGTTTGTGGTCTCTTTGAATGACAACCCCATTGGACTACGTTTCACTTATGAGGCTAATTATACCATTTTACCCTTTTTGGACATTTTGGTCGAAAGAACAGAGGGAGGTACCCTCAAAACGAGTACATATAGAAAACCAACATCTACTAACTCCATTCTAAGATGGGAAAGTAATCACCCAACCCCCCTAAAAAAGGGAATACCCAAGGGGCAATATCTTAGAATGCGTAGGAACTGCTCGGATGAGGGCTCCTTCCATCAACAGGCCAATGACCTCAGGGAAAGGTTCCTAAATAGAGGCTACCCAGACAGAGTTTTAAGGAAAGCCTATAATGACATCAAAAAAATGAATAGAGCAGACCTTTTGGTCCCAGCCCCTATAAAAAATGATGAAGGATTGATTAGGTTCATCACGACCTTCTCTAATGGTTCTCATGAGGTAAGGAACATCCTGGAAAGACACTGGTCCATTCTACGAATGGATAAGGACCTCGAGGATAAAATCGGTAAATACCCACGTGTCACCTACAAAAAGGGACGATCCATACAGGACAGGCTCGTCCATAGTCATTTCCAGGCGCCCCAACAACAAACATGGCTGAAATCCAACATCAAGGGTAGCTATAGATGTGGCGGATGTGTAGCATGTCCATTTGTAAAACCCTCCAAAAACTTTGAATCTAATGTCACCCATGAGAAATTTGAAATACGTCATTACATAAACTGTCGCTCCCGAGGAATCATCTATAAAGCCACCTGTGAATGCGGTTTGGAATACATCGGGAAAACTATCAGAGAATTTAGACGACGTATTGGGGACCATTTGGGTGACATGGAACATAGGAGGGAGACCCCCCTGGCCCGTCATGTAAATAATGTACATGGGGGGAAAAAAAGTGTGATTTCGTTCGTCGGCATTGATAAAGTCGACCCACCCAATAGGGGAGGAAACTGGGACCGCCTGGTCCTGCAACGCGAGACCAGGTGGATTTTCAGGATGGATACTGTGACACCCCGGGGCCTCAACGAACAACTACTGTATGGCTGCTACATCTAAACCGCCCTGGGTTGCTTCCTCTGGGACATTTGTTTTACACCCTTGTCTTTGTAACAAACTTTCAAATTCTTGCTAATCGCCCTCTCTGCCTAATATTATACTGGACAAAGTGTGGTCTGGATATGGCCACCAACACTAATATGGTGAAAAAGTTTTCTCACCAACATATATATCTAAAAAATACATCAACCTCTGACACATTCACCACGAAGTCATACTTTTTGGGTACCCCTAAATGATGACCTCCACCTGACTGACATGTGTAAAACCCCTCCCCCCCCCCTCCTTGATTGCTAGTATATCCTAGTAGTATATATATCTCTCCGTGGAACATCGTATGTCAATATGGGATCTACTTAACCATACTTTGAAGCCTTACATATCTATGGGATCTGATAGCTAGGTTTAACATTTGGTACCATTTGAAGGCTTTTTGGGCTGTAATGGGATATTGGTAGTTTTTCCAATCATGTTATTACCTATGGATTTTTCTTCCACGCTATAGGAATGTATTGAAAGGGTGGCGAAGTGTTCATGTCAGTCTGTGTACAAACCACCCCTATGATTGATCTAGGGATGACTTTTCCTTATCGTAAGGAGTGGTGTTTTTGTGAATTGGGTGCCCCATTATACACTGTAGAGTATAATGGATTCTCTTTGCCCCTCCCCCTTCCCGCTATACAGGGGAATTGGACGCCTGGGATCGTTTCTTTGCTGCACGCAATATGGCCGCATCCTGGAGGGCGGCCTATGGCGGGTGGTCTTGTTTCCCCTGCCGGCCCCATTGGGTGGATCGGGGGGCGATATTCTGTAAACCTTAGCGTCTACTGTGACTCAGTATTGACGCGACCGATCACGTGTAGAATCACGTGGTGTTGTTTACATCACGTGATAAGGCTCAAACCTCCTTCTGTCTAACACTCCTACAGCGCAGTATCTGCGCATGACATAGTGGATTACGTCATTGATCACGAGGTGCCGAATATACCACGTGATGCGTTACAAGCCTCACTTTCATGCCCACAACCCGGATATGCGATACACGCACCGGGTGTGCAGTGTATGAAGGAGAAGGGGACGCCATGACACGTGTTATCCAACGGGATTCGATTAGGGGAACACAAGGGGCGGTGAGTTCATTCTTAACTGATCAATTACGTTGAGTAAGTGCACCTAAGTGGAGGCGCTTTGGATTGGCCGCTGGGCCCTGCTTGTATATACATAAGCTGCCAGTCTCTGGGGCTAACGGTTTGCAGCATTCGGTGGTGGGACTCTGCAGGTGCCACAGCACATCCGGCCCGCAATTCTTGTATGCCCGGTCCCCTGAGGAGTCACATTTTTGGTGACGAAACGCGTCGGGAGGCATGTGGGGCTGTTTATATATGAGGACATAGGTTCAGCTGTGGACCGTCCTTGTAAGGACGGGAGTCAAAGGGGCTTTGTTAGGGTAAGCTTCATTTAAAACCCGACATCCAGCCCTGCCGTGACCCCTCCTGTATGAAAATGCTGACTGAAATCTTGGAGGATCATCTAAATGGGTGAGACCATTCCAATTTTCTCCTTGTGTGTTTGATGTGCCTTATTAATCAGTAAAAAGGCAATAAGCTATACTCTGCTGTTAATGGATATGGGGTTGATATAGACACTGTGTATGTCATTTGTTGGACCACTGTCCCCCCCCCCCCCTCGGTTACCGTTACTGCATTGAGTAATAGATTGAGCATTATTCCTCACACACATAATTGTTATCCCCTTGTGGCAATTACCCAGGGGCTACCTGATACAGGGTTGAATACGGTACCCTGGCTGCCTATAGGACAATCTGAACTGTATTTTTTAGATTTCACGCAATTTTACTGAAAGTATTATTAAAAGTTAAGTTTTATATTAATTTCTCACTGGTGCTGGCTCTTGATCTAACTTGTGAGTATTGTCCCCATAGACTCACCAATTGGTGACTCTAATTGCTGAATAATTCTGCTCCATCACTGCTGCATGGGGGAAGACTCTGCTTCCCGTGCAGCCTTCACTCCGTGAGTGATCAGTGCTGCTGGCTGTTATCGGTAACAGCAGTAACGCTGACAGACGTGTTACCGTAGCAACGGTGCTCCGATCATGTGATTCCCGGAGCCGCGGTTAGCAGTGACGTCACCGCTAACTGCGTTGCTATGGCAACGGTGATCTCCGTTAATGACCGGCTGTGTCAGCCGGTCCCTAACGGAACAGGGGATCAGAACGGGGAGTCGACCGTGTGCTAGAGCATGTCGCCGGTACACGGCGATACACAAATGTGCACCGTGTACCGGAGAGTGTAATGACAGGACCTAGGACAGGACATGACGTCAAAGCCATGTGACCAGTCTGCAGCCAATGAGATAATAGAAGGTCCTGTCAGTGCTGGTTATCGGGAGGACGCAGCGATCATCAGAAGGAATAGTGACAGGAGACAGAGTGCAGGACGCATCGCGGGCACCGGTAAGTGTAATGGCAATGTTTATTAACTGTATGTGTACATTTATAATGCGTTTTTATGTGTTTGTGATTGCATCCCATTGTTTCCTATTGGTTCGAGTGGTTCGCCGAACCGGTTCGCCGAACCGAACTCGAACGGGACCTCGGTTCTGCGAACCGAGCTCGAGCCGAACTGCGGCTGGTTCGCTCATCTCTAGTGGTAAGGACAACTGAACGTAACGCTGGGACACCAAAGTGGATGGGGTCGTTAATGATTGAGTTTGGCCAACATCAGTTTGGCAGAAGGAGGCATCAACGCCACCTTCTTGCACACCATTTTGGGGAGCAGGCAGCCCAGGGGAAGTGGCAGTTGTTTCACTCTGGAACTCAGGCTTTTTTCCACTAGCTAACACCGAGGATTTAAAAAGATTCAGTTTCCCCAGGGGATAATGGTTCAGACACCATGGAGCACTGCATCATAAGGTACTCCCAACAGCTTTTAAAAAAAAAATTGGTAGGATTTGCAACAGGGCATAACATGCCAAGAAGTTTAATAAATTCAGTTCCCCTAGGGTGTAGTGGTTCAGACACCATGTAGCAAAGCATCATAAGGTACTCCCAACAGCTTCCAAGAGCTTATTTTAAAAAAAAATGGTAGGATAAGCAATAGGGCATAACATGCCAAGGAGCTAAAAAAAAAAAATCTGATTTTGCAGGGGGCCATGTGTAACACACCATGGAGCACAGCATCAATAAAGAACACAAATAGAGACTGCCTGACCAATTGTTCTAGACAGTGTAGCCTCGACAGTGCTTGTGCCAGTGCATAATGTACAAAGGCTTGAAAAATATTGCCCTGGGTGATTGGGCCAAACAATTACATCGCAGCAGCATAACAAGTTAGATTAGCCATGCGGTGTCATTAGATGATAGAAGACAAAATAGTCTTGAATGAGAAACAATGGAACCTATTTAAACTTAAGAAATCCAAATTTTGGGGCTATACTTATTATTGGGTATTGTTAAGAGGCGGCTTGAGATACTCTGAGGCAATCCATCTATGATTCATTTTGATTATCGTCAAACTGTCTGCACTTTCTGTGGATAGTCATGTGCAACTATCTGTTATTATTTACCCCGCTGAGCTGAAAACACGCTCAGACAACACACTCGCTGCAGGCCAAGCTAGCATTTCCAAAGCGTATAAGGCGAGGTCTGGCCAAGTGTTGAGCTTGAAACCCAATAGTTAAAGGTAACAGTAGACTCTGAAAGCACGCTGATATGGTCACCTACATAGTCCCTCACCATCTTACTTAACTGTTCCCTCCTTGACATAGTTCCCCCAACCGTTATTTGATTCGCAGTTGACGGTTTGTATAAAATGGACCAGTTTTGGCACTTTAGTCCCCCGATTGTGTTGCTCCTACTATGCGTAGCCCTCTCTTGTAATTCTGTTGCGTGAGATGACACACTACCTCTGATGCCAGCATGATCTGAGTGTAATCGTTTCCTCATCTGCTCCACTACAGCCCTCTTGAATGTTTCCGTAGTACAATCCTTATTTGCCTCGACAAGTAGTGAAGCAAATTTGTCTTTGTAGCGTGGGTCAAGGAAGGTACATAACCAGTATTTGTTGTCTGCCAAAATGTGGACTAGCCGACAGTCATGAGAAGGGCAGTGTGACATGAACTGTGTCATGTGTCCCAGACTCCGAACTGTAAACCTTTGTGTGTCACTGCTAAGAATACATTCTGTCTCCCTAAACCTCCTATCCTCCTCAGTCTCTCTCTCCTCCTCCTGCTCCTCCTCAGGCGATCCATGCTGGACAGCCCTGAAGCTTGGGTTGTCAATCCCTTGGTACCAACTTCAAAGCATTCCTGTTCTTCATCATACTCCTCATCGTCATCCTCATAATGCTGACCAAAGGTGGCCTGAGCTTGTTGGCCAAAGTTGTGCGGAATGCTACCAACCATTGTGAAGTCTGGATCCACAGACAACTCGGGTGCATGAACAGTTTGGTCAGTCAGACCATCCAGAGAGCCTTTCAATAAACAAATCAGTGGAATGGTAATGCTGATAACAGCATCCTCACTGCTCACAATGTTGGTACAGTAATCAAAATTCTCCAAGACCTGACAAATGTCTGCAATCCACACCCACTCGGCAGCTGTGTCTGACGGGCATGTTCCGGCTGGAATTGGGATACTGCACTCTGCTGCTCATTGATCCTGGCTAACATATGATAGGTTGAATTCCATCTCGTAGGAAGGTCACATATTAGTCTGTGACGAGGCAAGTGTAAGTGCTGCTGCAGCACTACCAGGCCAGCAAAAGAGAGAGATGAGTTGCGGAAATGTGCGCTAATACGTTGTACCTTGGTAAGTAGGTCTGGTATCCCAGGGTATTTCTTCAGAAAGTGCTGAACTACTAAATTTACAACGTGGGCCGTAAAAGGAACGTGTACAAGCTTTCCAAGCTTTAAAGCCGCCACCAGATTACGACCATTATTGCACACTACAATCCCTGGACGTAGGTCCAACAGCTCAAGCCACTCATCTGTCTGCTCAGTTATTGCTTTCAAAAGCTCAGGTGCCGTGTGCGATTTGTCACCAATACAGATGAGCTTCAGGAGAGCGTGTTGCCGCTTAGCCGAGGTAGTGCTGCAGAGACCCCAGCTGGGGAATGATGCCAACGGTTGGACACCGGCAGATGTTGAAGAGGATGCACAGGAGCCAGATGAAGAGTAGGAGGAGTAGGGAGTTGTTGCTGTGTAGCAGGCTACTGAAACTGTAAATGAAGTGGGGCCCGCTATTCTGGGTGTGGGAACTATATGGGATTTTGCCGGCTCAGACTTTGTACCAGCGACCACAAGGTTTACCCAGTGTGCCATCAGTGAGATGTAGAGTCCCTGTCCACTTCCACTTGTCCACGTGTCTGTGGTTAAGTGGACCTTCCCTGTTATGGCATTGGTGAGCGCCTGTTTGATGTTTACAGACACGTGATTGTGGAGCGCGGGGACGGCACAACGAGAAAAATAGTGGCGGCTAGGCACAGAGTACCGATGTTCTAACACCGCCAAAAGGTCGCAGAAAGCCTCTGTTCCCACAAGCCGATACGGCAATATCTCAAGAGCTATTAATAGTGCAATGTATGGGTTCTGCCCTTGGGTGCGTAATGGGATATTTTCGCTTCTTTTTGAAGGTCTGTGGTAAGGACAACTGAACGGAATGCTGGAACATTGAAGCTGATGTCGTTGATGATTGAGTTTGGCCAACATCAGGTTGGGAAAAGGAGGCATCAGCGCAACCTTCTTGCACACCAGTTTGGGAAGCAGGCAGCCCAGAGGAAGTGACAGAGTTTTGAGTCTGGAAATCGTGTTTTTCACCTAGAGCTGTCAACCACCTAGTGGTGTGCATGGCTAACATATGGTTTCTCATGCTGGAAGTGCCCAAGCTGGAAGTACAGTTAGGTCCAGAAATATTTGGACAGTGACACAATTTTCGCGAGTTGGGCTCTGCATGCCACCACATTGGATTTGAAATGAAACCTCTACAACAGAATTCAAGTGCAGATTGTAACGTTTAATTTGAAGGTTTGAACAAAAATATCTGATATAAATTGTAGGAATTGTACACATTTCTTTACAAACACTCCACATTTTAGGAGGTCAAAAGTAATTGGACAAATAAACCAAACCCAAACAAACTATTTTTATTTTCAATATTTTGTTGCGAATCCTTTGGAGGCAATCACTGCCTTAAGTCTGGAACCCATGGACATCACCAAACGCTGGGTTTCCTCATTCTTAATGCTTTGCCAGGCCTTTACAGCCGCAGCCTTCAGGTCTTGCTTGTTTGTGGGTCTTTCCGTCTTAATTCTGGATTTGAGCAAGTGAAATGCATGCTCAATTGGGTTAAGATCTGGTGATTGACTTGGCCATTGCAGAATGTTCCACTTTTTTGCACTCATGAACTCCTGGGTAGCTTTGGCTGTATGCTTGGGGTCATTGTCCATCTGTACTATGAAGCGCCGTCCGATCAACTTTGCGGCATTTGGCTGAATCTGGGCTGAAAGTATATCCTGGTACACTTCAGAATTCATCTGGCTACTCTTGTCTGCTGTTATGTCATCAATAAACACAAGTGACCCAGTGCCATTGAAAGCCATGCATGCCCATGCCATCACGTTGCCTCCACCATGTTTTACAGAGGATGTGGTGTGCCTTGGATCATGTGCCGTTCCCTTTCTTCTCCAAACTTTTTTCTTCCCATTATTCTGGTACAGGTTGATCTTGGTCTCATCTGTCCATAGAATACTTTTCCAGAAATGAGCTGGCTTCATGAGGTGTTTTTCAGCAAATTTAACTCTGGCCTGTCTATTTTTGGAATTGATGAATGGTTTGCATCTAGATGTGAACCCTTTGTATTTACTTTCATGGAGTCTTCTCTTTACTGTTGACTTAGAGACAGATACACCTACTTCACTGAGAGTGTTCTGGACTTCAGTTGATGTTGTGAACGGGTTCTTCTTCACCAAAGAAAGTATGCGGCGATCATCCACCACTGTTGTCATCCGTGGACGCCCAGGCCTTTTTGAGTTCCCAAGCTCACCAGTCAATTCCTTTTTTCTCAGAATGTACCTGACTGTTGATTTTGCTACTCCAAGCATGTCTGCTATCTCTCTGATGGATTTTTTCCTTTTTTTCAGCCTCAGGATGTTCTGCTTCACCTCAATTGAGAGTTCCTTAGACCGCATGTTGTCTGGTCACAGCAACAGCTTCCAAATGCAAAACCACACACCTGTAATCAACCCCAGACCTTTTAACTACTTCATTGATTACAGGTTAACGAGGGAGACGCCTTCAGAGTTAATTGCAGCCCTTAGAGTCCCTTGTCCAATTACTTTTGGTCCCTTGAAAAAGAGGAGGCTATGCATTACAGAGCTATGATTCCTAAACCCTTTCTCCGATTTGGATGTGAAAACTCTCATATTGCAGCTGGGAGTGTGCACTTTCAGCCCATATTATATATATAATTGTATTTCTGAACATGTTTTTGTAAACAGCTAAAATAACAAAACTTGTGTCACTGTCCAAATATTTCTGGACCTAACTGTATTTCTGCCCCTGCTAAGCTTGGTCTGACAGATTTGACAAATGGCAACCGTTTGGTCCGAAGGACTCTTGGAAAAAAAACTCCCACACAATCGCACCATGGACCCTTGGACTCTGAGATAGCACAGGTGGTGCATGGACCCTTGGACTCTGAGATGCCACAGGTGGTGGTGTCATGTGCACAGTTGATTGACTTCTGGCAGTGGTCGAAACCATATGTCTTACTGTCTTACAGCCTTTTTGCGGACTATGGGCACATGCTCCTCTTCACTGCTGCTCTCGCAATCCATGCCACCCGTCCCTGTTGGATCGGTCACCTCATCGACCTGGTCGTCTTCAAATTCCTGAAGGTCAACATCTTCGGCAATGGAGGTTTCAGGCTGACCTGAGGGCAACTGTGTCTCATCATCCTCCAACTCTTCCACCTGATTGCCCAGAATGTCACGGCCAACAACATGGCTTTCTTCTGGCCTTGGGTGCTCAAAGATCTGTGCATCACTGCACACCACGGCCTCACCCGCGTTGGTGGTGTTGTGCGGTGAGAGGCAGGAAAGGTCAAAGGGTCCCGTAAACAGTTCCTCAGAGTAACCTGCTTTGGTGTCATATGTTTCTTTAAAATACTGATGTTGAGAGTAGAGTTGAGCGTGGTTCGCGGTTCTACAGTTCGCGGTTCGAGTGATTTTGGGGGGTGTTCTAGATCGAACTAGAACTCGAGCTTTTTGCTAAAAGCTAGACAGTTCGAGTTATGTTCGAGAACGGTTCTGTGAGCAAAAGCAGGGCTTTTTACAGCTACAGTGTGCAGGGAGCCATCGCTGGCAGCCTGCGGTAAGCTGGTAACCAAGATAAACATCGGGTATCCAAGCAAAGTGCTTTGGTTAGTAACCCGATATTTATCCTAGCTACGTGTGCAGGGAGCCGACACTTCCCCACTCAGCTCGCTCCGCCTCCTCCTGCACGCGGCATGTACACACACACACACACTCACACTCACCTGTCCCCAGCCATGCAGTCCACGACACTGATGTCCTCAGCGCCACATGGCCCCGCTAGGCTCCACCCACTTCGCACTCCGCCACCCGCACACATGGCCCCGCTAGGCTCCGCCCACCTGGCACTCTGCACACATTACCCCGCTAGGCTCCGCCCACCTGGCACTCTGCACACATGGCCCTGCTAGGCTCCGCCCACCTGGAACTCTGCACACATTTCCCCGCTAGGCTCCGCCCACCTGGCACTCTGCACACATTACCCCGCTAGGCTCCACCCACCTGGCACTCTGCACACATGGCCCCACCAGGCTCCGCCCACCTGGCACTCTGCACACATTGCCCTGCTAGGCTCCGCCCACCTGGACCTCTGCACACATGGCCCCGCTAGTCTCCGCCCACCTGGCACTCGGCACACATGCGGTAATGAAGTCCCGCCCTCCTGACCTCAGCGCTGTCACTGTCCTCCATGGCCGCCGCTTGTCACATCACCTTCTTTCGCTTCCGACCCGAGACTGTGACTAGCGGTGAATGTACCTTGCTCCTGACAGCAGCCACTTGTCATCCCCTGCAGTGACCTGGGCTGACCTGTTGATGTTAGCTTAGGTCACTGCATTGCTCTCAGAGCCAATGGGGAACATCCTGCTCTTCATTGACTGGGTCAGTGTGGATCGTCATGGGAACCCCTTGGATTACAGCAGACCTGGATTTGTTTTTCTTTCTAATAAATTGGTGAAAGAGTGAATGTATTGGGGAGTGTTTTTTCAAATAAAAATGTGTTTGTCGTCTATTTTTTTTTTTATTATTGACTGGGTTTGTGATGTCGGGTATCTGATAGACGCGTGACATCACTAACCCCAGGGCTTGATGCCAGGTGACATTACACATCTGGTATTAACCCCATATATTACCCCGTTTGCCACCGCACCAGGGCACGGGATGAGCTGGGGCGAAGCACCAGAATTGGCGCATCTAATGGATGCGCCACTTCTGGGATGGCTGCGGCCTGCTATTTTTAGGCTGGGGAGAGTCCAATAACCATGGACCTCCCTAGTCTGAGAATATCAGACCCCAGCTGTCTGCTTTACCTTGGCTGGTGATCCAATTTTGGGGGGACCCCCACGTGTTTTTTTTTATTATTATTTATTTAATTTAAAATAACAGCATGGGGTGCCCTTAGTTTTAGATTACCAGCCAAGGTGAAGCTGCCAGCTGTGGTCTGCAGGCTACAGCCATCTGCTTTACCCTAGCTGGTGTCAGAGTTCCGGGATTTCCAGTTTGCTTCTGAAGGATCTTGCCCTTTGTTAACATGGAGTTTTCTGTTCTGTTGCCCTACTTCCTGTTCATCTGTTTAAAAGCCCGCCCCTAAGCTTAGTCTAGTTGCCTGAGTATACTGCTTCCTGTCTACTCCTGCCCTGCTGCTCTTGGTTCCTGATTGCTATTTGGATCCTGTTGAAACACCCGACACCGGCTCTGGACTTCACCTGGTCTCATCAAGCTGTGCCCGGACTCCGTCTGCCGTCTCTGGTCAGCACTTCTGCCCAGTTCCTTCCGTTTCATATCCACCCTAGGACTCACATCACGTACGGACATTTTTGGACTATACCTGTTGCCCTTTCGTGTCCCGGCTGCTGCGTATTTAGGCCTTCTGGGGTGATCGCCAGACAGTCCCTGTATAGGGGTTCGCTCCTGGTGGTCTCCCTGGGGGAGTCCGGTGTGCGGCGCCGGGAATTCCCCTTTGCTCCGAACCTGGCAGGTATTTGCTGTGTTTATGTTTTGTTCTGTGTACATATTGTTGGTTGCATATTATAAACGTCTTTGCACCAAGAACCCGTCTCTGGTTGTCATTGCCCTAACGCAATCGAAATCCTCAGTTCATACAATAGTATTACAGCTGGCTACAAAAATAGGGGGAACCCTACGTCACTTTTATTTCATTTTTTTGGCTAAATACAAGGTTAAGCACCCCTTAGTGCCACATGAAAGGCACCAAAGGGTGCAAAATTAGAAAATGCAGGAGAGTGGGACATTATGTGTCTTTCTGCCATTATAATGACAGAAAAGACTGATATGAAGTGTACAAGCACAAGAAATTCACCAGAGCGCTCTACGCTGTGAAAAGCAGTAGAAAATGGCACTGGAGTGAACATGTGACCGCCACATGTAGGTTGAAGCTATGGATCTGTACCGCCCTGGCGGATCTGGGCTCGGGTTGTCGGTGGCTCGAGCGCCTCCGGACCGGGGGCCACGTCGCTCTGGAAAGGAGTGAGGGGTTTGGTTGTTTGGTTTGGGGTGGACCGGTTTCACGGCCGGAGCCGCGGTGACCGGTAACAGTTCTTGACGCCACCCACGGGTCGTGGTGAGGTGATGGGCACCACCGCTGCGGTGAGGGTGCGGGGGCTTGTCCGGGATCGGTGGTGGGTCGCAGCTAGGTGTTGACCCCTCCGTGGGTAGGGGGTTTGTTGGTCCCGGGGCCAGGTGGCAGGAGCGGGGGGTTGCAGGACGCAGGGGCTCGCTTGCATCGCGGTGCCTGATGGCACTGGTGTACTCCCGACTAAACCACACAGTCAATGGTAAACCAAGTTCCGTGTAGATCGGTGCCCGCAGCCGGCTGCGTGTGTCCCCAGTGAGGTTGGTGATGTCGCCTTTCTCCTGCACCTTTTAAATTTGCTATAGTGACTCCTATGCTTCAGCAACGGTAGTCCGTTCCCCGGCTTTTGGGTACCGGAGGAGCCCTTTTGCCCACAGGCGCTGGCCCTTGGCGGTGGCTCTTGTCCGGAATCGGACTTTGGGTGGTAATGAACCCCTGAGGTCCAGACTGCAATCAGTATATTTGTCTGAGCCCGGTTGCTTCTGGGCTAGAACAGGGTCTGAGTACCTTGCCTGGTGCTCCGGTTGACTTGTTAGCTCCCCGGTTCGGGTCCGAAGGGTCACCACCCTTTTCTCGATCCCTACGGTTCCGCAGTTCAGTCCCTGACCAGACTCCTGCAGACGGCCACCACCGTCTTCCTGCCTGACCGTTCCAAGGGGTCCTAGGCCCTGTCCTAGGCCCCTGACTCTCAGCTCGTCACTTTTACTCCTCTCCCCACTCGACTCACTTGTCCTTTCTCCTCGGAGGGCGTGCCTATCCGCCTGGCTCCGCCCACCTGGTGTGCCTTGCTAGACCTGAGGGAGGCGGTCAGGACTTGTTGGCTCCTGGTGCCTCACTGGGGTGGGGGTGTGTGTGGTGTTGTGTGTTGTTACCGGTGACCCCTGGGGGTCCAGGGCATCACAGATCCTGGGTAAATTTATGTATTTTCCCTCCTTCAGTTTTTTTGCAATACGCAAACAAAAGGCACACAGATGACATACGGATTGTATATGGAACAGAAACGGATGCCACACGGATGCACCCGTAAAAAAACCAACCATTTTTTGCGCACCGCAAAAACGGATCGGTCGTGTGAATGTAGGCTTATTCTGATCTGCCGTTTATAAACAGCAGGCAGAAATAAGTGAATAGCGCCCCCCAGCATCAGAAAATCTCTGGGGTCTCAGGGGGTAGCTGAGACCCTGGAGATCATGATTTAGGCCGGTTTTTCCGGTCCCCGCTCAGGTGATCACCGGTATACACCGTATACCGATGAGCACGTTACAGTAAATGACAGCATCGGTAAAAAAATATTTATCTCCCATCTGGCATGAACAAACATGATAAATCTCCTCCCCGGTGCCCTCCGGTCCCCCTGTGTCGTCAAAGTGCCCCTTCTGGCCCCCTCCCGGAAATCCAAGATGGCCGCGCGCACAGCAGCGCGCCGGTCGCATTCACCCTACTCCTCTGATTTCTGTTGCATGTGCCATGACACATGCGACAAACTTCTCCCCAGGCCCTGCCAGGTCACCCCCTATAACTCCACCGGTGTTCCACGGTACCTGTGCAGCGTTGATCCCCCACGGCCCTCTCCTTCACAATAGACGCTGCCGCATGCAAAGAGCGGCTGTCAGCTCAGCTTCCTGTGTTCAGACACAGTGAGTGGTGGTTATGCATCTGTAAGCTAAACGGGCGGCACGGTGGCTCAGTGGTTAGCACTGCAGTCTTGCAGCACTGAGGTCCTGGGTTCAATTCCCACCCAGGACACCATCTGCAAGGAGTTTGTATGTTCTCCCCGTGTTTGCGTGGGTTTTCTCTGGGTACTCTGGTTTCCTCCCACACTCCAAAGACCTACAGATAGGGAATTTAGATTGTGAGCCCCAATGGGGACAGTGTTCCCAATGTATGCAAAGCGCTAAATAAATAAATTATTATTATTACTGCAATGCCCTGCTCATGAGGTAAGGAACATAGTTGATCAGGAGAGCTATATACTACATTTCCAAATGGAGGTATTTGATTTTATAGTTGCCCTGCTGAACGACTACCAAACATGAGAGTCCGTTATATGCCACAAGAATACACATCTAAATAGCGAGCTCTGTTGTTTAGTATTCATTCAGCTGGATAACTGGAGTTAAAAAGGTATTCCATCTCCAAGATCCTATCCCCAATATATAGTAGGTGGAATAGCAATAATATCAGTAAATACCAATATTTGGAAATGTAGAATAGTTCTCCGGAGTAGGCATGCCCTTACCTCATGAGCAGGGCATTGCAGCTTTGGTAGCAACCGTTACGACATGGACTCTGCTGCTGTGAACTCGGAGAGAGTGGGTGCAGATTCATTGTGTGGCGCCCCTGACCTGGTCAGGCACCACAGAGTATTGCACCCATGCGGGGACAATGCTTCCAGGTAATTTCCAAAGGCCAGGATGAGGTGCACACACAAACATATAGTGATCAGGCCTCCCACATCACCAGAGGGGACCCTTGAGTAGCCAGAAGGAGTTAACTTTCAATTCCCAGCTAGGGGTGTGTTCAGGGGCTGGTTGCTAGGAAGCAGGGCAGAGAGAGAGAGAGGAAGTGAGAGAGTCGAGAGGAAGAAGTTGAAGTGTATGGAGGGGGAGCAGAGAAGCTCCCGTGCAGACAGGTCCTGAGGAGTGCTGTAGCTGAAAGCGGAGGAGAACGGAGTACTGTGGGTCGGCCTGAAGAGCATCCAGAGAAAGAGGGGTGGCTGAGTACGGAGATCCCAGTATCCGAGCACACAAGGGGAACTAGGTCCCCAGAACAGGCAGCAGATCATCCAGAGCTGCTTAACCTACAGGTTGGGGGGGTACTTCATGCCCTCACCACGACTACACAGAGCTTGAGCCAAGCAGCACACCAGGCCCATAAGGGGACAGGGCCAGAAGCCATCCCACCAAGGCCACGCTGCCGGCAGACGAGCCAGAGAGAGGGGAGCAGGGTGGTAACAGCTTCCCTGGAGGGGTCCTACTACGCTTCAAGCAAAGGATCCTCCTAAAACAGAAAGAGTGCAAGGAAGGCGAGTGGACAGCTACCCTCAGAACGGCCTCCTGGAATTCCTGGTTCCACCTGGTTATCACAGTGTCGCCCGGGCATCTCACCGTGACCTCCAAACAGTGAGTAAACACGTTAAAAGACTTCTTGGACTGTGTTTGAGTCATTCTGCGACTTGTGGTACTACAAACCCACACCGGGCCCTGGGGCTTGCCTCACTCTCAGGAGGCTACTATATCCGACTGCACCCACCATCAGCCCCAGGCGTCCCCTAACCTGCAGTGGCGGTCCCCACTGACCGCAATACTGAGAGTGGCGTCACGATCAAAACTGAAGATTCCCTACCTGTGACCAGCACCAGCTACGTGGAGTCCCTGAAGGTATGCACCGATACAACACCTGAGGGGCTTCACAATTGCACCCACACTCCTCACATGGAGGGTCTGCACTCCTATAAAATGGGGGATATAGTGCCTACAAGTAGTATTCAACCCCCTGCAGATTTAGCAGGTTTACACATTCGGAATTAACTTGGCATTGTGACATTTGGACTGTAGATCAGCCTGGAAGTGTGAAATGCACTGCAGCAAAAAAGAATTTTTTTTTTTATTTTTTTTTTAAATTGTGAAAAGTTTATTCAGAGGGTCATTTATTATTCAACCCCTCAAACCACAAGAATTCTGTTTGGTTCCCCTAAAGTATTAAGAAGTATTTCAGGCACAAAGAACAATGAGCTTCACATGTTTGGATTAATTATCTCTTTTTCCAGCCTTTTCTGACTAATTAAGACCCTCCCCAAACTTGTGAACAGCACTCATACTTGGTCAACATGGGAAAGACAAAGGAGCATTTCAAAGCCATCAGAGACAAGATCGTAGAGGGTCACAAGGCTGGCAAGGGGTACAAAACCCTTTCCAAGGAGTTGGGCCTACCTGTCTCCACTGTTGGGAGCATCATCCGGAAGTGGAAGGCTTATGGAACTACTGTTAGCCTTCCACGGCCTGGACAGCCTTTGAAAGTTTCCACCCGTGCTGAGGCCAGGCTTGTCCGAAGAGTCAAGGCTAACCCAAGGACAACAAGGAAGGAGCTCCGGGAAGATCTCATGGCAGTGGAGACATTGGTTTCAGTCAATACCATAAGTAACGTACTCTACCGCAATGGTCTCCGTTCCAGACGAGCCCGTAAGGTACCTTTACTTTCAAAGCGTCATGTCAAGGCTCGTCTACAGTTTGCTCATGATCACTTGGAGGACTCTGAGACAGACTGGTTCAAGGTTCTCTGGTCTGATGAGACGAAGATCGAGATCTTTGGTGCCAACCACACACGTGACGTTTGGAGACTGGATGGCACTGCATACGACCCCAAGAATACCATCCCTACAGTCAAGCATGGTGGTGGCAGCATCATGCTGTGGGGCTGTTTCTCAGCCAAGAGGCCTGGCCATCTGGTCCGCATCCATGGGAAGATGGATAGCACGGCCTACCTGGAGATTTTGGCCAAGAACCTCCACTCCTCCATCAAGGATCTTAAGATGGGTCATCATTTCATCTTCCAACAAGACAACGACCCAAAGCACACAGCCAAGAAAACCAAGGCCTGGTTCAAGAGGGAAAAAATCAAGGTGTTGCAGTGGCCTAGTCAGTCTCCTGACCTTAACCCAATTGAAAACTTGTGGAAGGAGCTCAAGATTAAAGTCCACATGAAACACCCAAAGAACCTAGATAACTTGGAGAAGATCTGCATGGAGGAGTGGGCCAAGATAACTCCAGAGACCTGCACCGGCCTGATCAGGTCTTATAAAAGACGATTATTAGCTGTAATTGCAAACAAGGGTTATTCCACAAAATATTAAACCTAGGGGTTGAATAATAATTGACCCACACTTTTATGTTGAAAATTTATTAAAATTTAACTGAGCAACATAACTTGTTGGTTTGTAAGATTTATGCATCTGTTAATAAATCCTGCTCTTGTTTGAAGTTTGCAGGCTCTAACTTATTTGCATCTTATCAAACCTGCTAAATCTGCAGGGGTTGAATACTACTTGTAGGCACTGTACGTTCCCTGAGTGTCTCCCCCATATTCTAGACTGTCCAGAGTCGTCTTGTGACCCCCTTATTTTTTTTCTTACAATAAATTGGTGAAAGAGTGAATGTTTTGGAGAGTGTTTTTTCAAATAAATTTTTTTGGTCGATTTTCTTTTGTTAGTACTGACAGTTTATGATGTCGGGTATCTGATAGACGCCATGACATCACAAACTGCTGGGCTTGATGTCAGGTGACTTTACAGCTAATATCAACCCCATTTATTACCCCATTTGCCACTGCACCAGGGCACGGGATGAGCTGGGGTGAAATGCCAGGATTGGCGCATCAAGTGGATGCGCCACGTCTTGGGTGCCTGCGGCCTGCTATTTTTAGGCTGTGAAGGCCCAATAATTATGGACCTTCCCACCCTGAGAATACCAGACCACAGCTGTCCGCTTTTACCTTGGCTGGTGATCCAATTTAGAGGGGGGGACCCTACTTTTTTTTTGTAATTATTAATATTTATAAAATAATTATAAAAAAAGAGCCTGGGGTGACCTCCACATTGGATCCCCAACCACGGTAAACAGGGGAGGTAACCCTGGCACACTACTACTCCCAATAAGAAGAGACGTATGATGATGTTATGCTGAATTTTTTTATTTCATTGATTCAAAAAAGTAAACAATATGCACACGTGATTCGTCCACAATTGGTCGACGTTTCGGCTATAAGCCTTCGTCAGACTGGACTTTATCTGCATACAATGAAAGATAACAATAATCAATATCATATACATATAGGCTTGACAAAACAACACATAATATCCAACATGATGGAAATTGACGAGGACAAAATGCCAAGTAAGAGATACAATTTGTCATATAGTTATAACATAATAGATATTAGTAAGGACATAAGGGTCCTATAAGAAGCATGTGGAACCATATGCAGGTATCAGAGTACGTAAAGACTTGGATCAGGTGTCAAACTATGGTGATTACGTGATATGGTGGAGTTATTGGAAGAGTTGACCCTACAGTGAGAAAAAAAGGAAGAGGTAAAGATACAGATACGTGACAGGAAAAAAAAGAGAGAATGTCATAATAGAACAGAGAAATGAGAGAAAATGAGATCGTAGAGTAGAGATATGTGGAGTAGAGATATGGGAAAAAGATGATAACCTAAATGACTCACCAAGGTTCATATGCTAGATACAAAATCACCGCAATAGGTGGGTCATAACGCGTTTATGGCTTAGAAAAGCCTCTAGCTAAAATAGAAAAGATGTATGTCAATTTATATGTAATACATATTATATAAAATCTGCATCAGAGGATAGATGCAAGATAATAGGGTAAATACCTGTTAATGTGGAAGTATGAATATAATGTAGGTTCAGGGTCACTGTAATGTTATATACGTAGGAAGTATGCTACCCGTGCAAAGTCACATACCATGCCACGTGGATACGATTAGTATGTTTCAAGGAACGAAACCTCAACAAGAGAGAGATATATGTCATATACATCATACTATGTAGCAACCAAATTATATGGTAATGTATACATGAACGTACAGAAGATGCCACTCTGCGTGGGTATAAATAGGTTTTGTGAATCTGTTATGGTGTGTATTTAGCCACCCTAGGTTCAATGTTGCCGTAATGGCAAGAGTGTCATAGGGCTGCGTCTACTGTGTGAGGAGATAATGTCAGGTATGTCATACATAAATCAAAACACAAATAGTGGGTGGATACCTAAGAGTAATGAAGTATAGATGAGCGGCGTGCACTGAATCACTTTAGGATCGTTTCTGTAGTAGAGTTGCGCCACAGTGGTCTTAACTTCAACAGAAATGAAAGAGAAATATGTCATATGTCATGTATATATGCATTAATGAATAATGAAGTAATAAATAAGTACCTATGGGCTGTGTGGCAATAATAGGTAGCTGTATTGAATCTCAAAGAGACAGACCAGTAGTGTCCTGCCAAAATTGAAAAGAAAGAAGGCTGTGACATATAATCTTACATGTAAGGTAGATGTGATTAACCCCTGGTTACTGTCAGGCTGTTGCTAATTACCTGCAGGTAGCAATGGTAAAGGATGGTTGTGAAGTCACAGGAATGTGATTATGTGTGCAGAATTGTGCCTGCATCACTCTGTATAGGAGAAAGAAGAAAAGCAGAGCATTCCCATATAATAATTCCATATAATGATTACTCATAAACCTAAAATATAAGGCAGAGGAAGGAACTGTTCATATTACCTATAAGGAGCGGTCTGTATGTATAATATCACCGGTACAAACGGAAAGGATTGTGACCGGAGTCCTAATATAGGAAGTAAAGAAGAGGGATTATAAGAGTAGCATAAAGAGTGAAAAGATGAAGGGGAGAGGAGTCGGCTACCTCACCTGCGCTACCGCTGGACGTGTGGACTTGTGTGAGGATCTTGCAATATAGGATTGTTAATGGTAAAGGATGGTTGTGAAGTCACAGGAATGTGATTATGTGTGTATTCCAAAAACAGGAAGCAATGTTAGCATTGCACGCCCACACTCCTCCATGACGCTCCTGCGGGGGGGCGGGATCTGGGGCACGCGTTGCGCGCGTCGTGCGTTCCAGACTCCCGGCTTCCTGTATTCCAAAGACAGGAAGTGATGTCAGCATCACACGCCCACACTCCCCATTTAAACGTCCGGACGCTGGATACTGCACACTTTGCAGGATCCTCACACAAGTCCACACGTCCAGCGGTAGCGCAGGTGAGGTAGCATTTTTTATTTTTTTTGCCAAAAAACTACAAAAAAAATGACGTGAGCTTCGCCATATTTTTGTATGCTAGCCAGGTACAGCAGGCAGGTACGGCTGCCCCCAACCCCCAGCTGCCTATTTGTACCCGGCTGGGAACTAAAAATATAGTGAAGCCCTTTTTTTAATTATTTATTGAATTTCATGAAATAATTAAAAAAAAACAAAAAAACGACATAGGCTTCGCCCCATTTTTGTGTCCAGCCGGGTACAGCTAGAAAGCTGGGGATTGGAATCCACAGTACAGATTAGCCCGAGGTTTCTGGGCCCCTCTGCTGCGAATTGCAGTCTACAGTCGACCCAGAAAATGGCGCTCTCATAGAAGCGCCATCATCTGGCGCTGTATCCAACTCTTCCAACAGCCCTGAAGCCGGGTGGCTTGTTGGGTAATCATGAGTTAATACTAGCTTTGTGTTACTAGCTAGTATTAAGTCAGAGATTCTTAATGTCAGGCACGTTTGACCCGGCCATTAAGAATCTCCAATAAAGGGTTAAAAAAAAAAACACCACACAGAAAAAAAATACTTTAATAGAAATAAATACAGACACATTAGAGACTCCATCTTTATTACCCCCGCTTACCCCTCCACGATCCATGCTCTTCTGTCTTCTTTCCCCTTCAACACATGCAGCTCTGTCTGCTCAATAAGACAGCACAGCTGCATGGGGGAAGACGCTGTGCTCCATGCAGAAATCACTCTGTGAGAGTGACCACAGGCTCCCGGCTGTAAGCGGTGGCACGGGTTGCCATAGCAACGCTGCTCTGATTAGGTGATTCCAGTGCCGCTGCGTGCTGGTAGCGGGACGTCCCCGTCACCGCTACCAAGCGCGTTGCTATGGCAACGGTGATCTCCGTTATTGACCGGCTGTGTCAGCCAGTCAGGAGCCAGCTTCTGCGGACGCTGGTAACTACGGTAAACATCGGGTAACCAAGAAGCCCTTTCCTTGGTTCCCCGATGTTTACCTTCGTTACCAGCGTCCGCCGCTCTGATGCTGTCAGTGCCGGCTCCCTGCTCCCTGCACACATAGCCAGACTACACATCGGGTTAAATTAACCCAATGTGTACTCTGGCTAGGAGTGCAGGGAGCCAGCGCTAAGCGGTGTGCGCTGGTAACCAAGGTAAATATCGGGTTGGTGGTGCCTGTTTGACAGCTCACCAGCAACCCATGTAGCGATGCTCCAGCGATCCCTGCCAGGTCAGGTTGCTGGTGGGATCGCTGGAGCGTCGCTTAGTGTGACAGTACCTTAAGGGAACGGGGAAGCAGAGCGGGGAGTCGACCGTGTGCTAGAGCATGTCGCCGGTACACGGCGATACACAAACGTGCACCGTGTAACAGAGAGATGCAATGACAGGTCCTAGCATGACGCGTCATAGTCATGTGACCAGTCTGTAGCCAATGAGATAATAGACACGTGACTGGTCACATGGCTATTTTGACGTCACGATAGGTCCTGCATCACTGCTGGTGTTCCCGGAGGACGCAGCGATTACCGATGGAAAAGCTACAGGAGACAGAGTGCAGGACGCATCCCGGGGACAGGTAAGTGTTATGGCAATGTTTATTAACTATATGTGTACATTTATAATGTGTTTTTATGTGTTTGTGATTGCCTCCCATTGTTTCCTATGGATTCGAGTGGTTCGCCGAACCGGTTCGCCGAACCGAACTCTAACCCGACCTTGGTTCGGCGAACCGAGCTTGAGCCGAACTGCGACCGGTTCGCTCATCTCTAGTTGTGAGGAAGGAGGACCAGGCTTAGGATTTGATGGGCCAGCCTCTGGGCTACTCAAGTCTGTCTGTGTGGACCCTTGGGATTTGCTACTCTACAACTAATTGGAGGCATTTTCTGCTAGCCAACTCGTTACCTGTTCACACTGTTCAGGGCACAAGAGTGCTTTCCCACATGGACAAGAAAATTGTGATAGGAAGGCTGAGGTAAATAAAGCAAGAACCTTTTTCTTTGGCTCGATCACACTGCTTGGGCGACCACCAATTTCACTACCATCTTGTCCACGGCCCTTACCCCATGTTTTTCCCATTTGTTTGGTTTGATCATTTGAAGTGAATACTGTAATGTGACCTTTTGTACAGGCAGTGGAACGACACTGATGGATTGTTAAACTTGTATTAATAGTTTCCCACGATAGCTGTTTCTGTAAGTCTAAAAACCGCAAGGTACCTTTATTTGACAAAGTACCACTTGGAGGATTCGACAAAGATGTTGTGAATGTCTTTCAGCCCCAAAAGAAAAACAGGGTTTGACAATACTTTTATTTTAGTATTGGTTTTTGGCACTCAGACTGTGTTTTAGTAAGAGCAAGCCACTATGTAGGTTCTGTAAGATATGAAGCCCACAAAATTACACTAGGTTGCTGATAGGAAGGTACTGGCCTTGAGGCTGCCACTGACACCAAGTATTAATAAAAATTGGGTAACACTGAAACTGTGTTTTAATAAGAGCAAGCCACTATATAGGTTCTGTAAAATATGAAGCCCCCAAAAGTACACTAGGTTGTGGAGAGGAAGGTACTGGCCTTGAGTCAGAGATAGTGCCACTGACACCAAGTATAAATAAAATTTGGGTAACACTGAGACTGTATTTTAACAAGAGCAAGCCACTATGTAGGTTCTGTAAAATATGAAGCCCCCAAAATTACACTAGGTTGCTGATAGGAAGGTACTGGCCTTGAGGCACAAGTAGTGCCACTGACACCAAGTATTAATAACAATTGGGTAACACTAAAGGCTGCTTTACATGCAGCGAAATCAATTGCGATGTCACTGATGAAAGCACCCGCCCCCGTCGGTTGTGCGTCATGGGCAAAATGTTGCCCGTGGCGCACAACATCGCTACAACACGTACTTACCTGCCTAGCGACATCGCTGTGGCCGGTGAACCGCCTCCTTTCTAAGGGGGCGGTTTGTGCGGCGTCACAGCGAAGTCACACGGCAGCCGTCCAATAAAAGCAAAGGGGCGGAGAGCAGCAGAAAGAAAGTGACGCCCACCTCATTGCCGGAGGACGCAGGTACGGTGTTGTTCCTCATTCCTGGAGTGTCACACGTAGCGATGTGTACTGCCTCAGGAACGACGAACAACCTGCGTCCTGCAACAGCAACGATATTTGGGATTAGAACGACGTGTCAACGATCAACGATTATATGAGTATTTTTGATCATTGGCGGTCGTTCGTATGTTTCACAAGCAACGACGTTGCTAACGAGGCCGGATGTGCGTCACGAATTCCATGACCCCAACGACATCTCGTTAGCGATGTCGTTGCATGTAAAGCCCCCTTAAGACTGTGTGTTAGTTGCAGCAAGCCACTATCTAAGTTCTGTAAGATATGAAGCCCCCAAAATTACACTAGGTTGCTAATAGGAAGGTACTGGTCTTGAGGCACAAGTAGTGCCACTGACACCAAGTATTAATAAAAATTGGTTAACACTGAGACTGTGTTTCAATTAGAGCAAGCCACTATGTAGGTTCTGTAAGATAGGAAGCCCCCAAAGTTACACTAGGTTGCTGATAGTGTGACGCCCTGGCAAAACCAGGTAGTCACACATTAGGCCCCCGCATAACACCTTCCTTCACAGGGTTACATACAGCCGACCTGAAACCCTAGTTACCCCCCTCAGGGCAAGACAGGCACACCACTGGAGGGACCAGGTGGTTAGGGAACACCCACCTAGGGGTCTAGACAGCCCGGGGCGGGAAAACAAGTAGTGAAAAGTTGAAGTTCAAGTTGAGAGAGGTGGAGGCTGGGGCTAGGTGTAGCTCCAGTAGAGGAGAAGCTCATGTTGAACGGTGCCAGGGTTGGAGCCCTGGTACCTTGGCTAGGTGGCAGATGGTGGTCGGGATGGCGACGGGAAGACAGCAGCTGGAGATCCGAGGTGGACCGGGACAGGATTGGAGCCCACCGGTACCGACACCAGAGACCCGACCCGGAAACCGTGCACAGAGGAGGTAGTCGAACCCTGAAGCCAGGACCAGAACCAACGGCCTAGCTAATCAACCAATTGAGGGCAAGATTATAGGTCCTGTCCAAACCAAAGTCCCAAAAGCAGACAACCGCCCACAGAGAGGGATAGGGCAACCGCCAGGGCCCATAGATCCCACGGGTCAGCGTCAGCGGGCACGGCTCCTCAGGTACACAACAAGCTGGGAGCGGACTCCCGTGTTCTATACCGGGAAGTCCAACACAAGCAAACACAGTGCAGAGGGAAAAGACCGCGACAACCAGCATGGGTGGGGAACCAGAGTACAACTGACTGTGGCGGCCGGCCACCAGCACCTTGGTTTACCAAAAGACTCGTGTGATTCATTTAATTGTGAGTAACCAAACATCTCCTGGTATGGTAAGCCCTTGCCATCGCCATACCCTGCACAGAGACACTGGGTCCTGGGGCAACCATCCCTACCCACGGAGGGGTTAATATCCAGCTGCCACTACATCTCCCCTGGGTATCCCACATCAGCAGCAGTGGTGTCCCACTTCACTACACACCGTGGGTGGTGTCACGAACTGAATACGGCCACGGCCGTACAACTACGTCCCCCTTTTCATTTGGTGTGTCTGCGTGACCCCGGGTCCGGAGGATTCCTCGAGCCACACAGCGGGTCTGGATCTGAGCAGCCTGGCTGCTACTGGAGTGGCGGCGACACACCCCAAAAACTGGCGTCACGAACAGGATTGTAACCCATCCACCTACCTGATGGAAGTGCGCCTTGATTTGGACAGTCAGCGGTGATCCGTTGAAAAATCTCCAGAAGTCGCCATTTTGCTGCCATTTTTACGCGCGAAAAACTACAGCCCAGCGTCTTCTCCCCTGAGAAAGGGCGTGAAGCTAAAGCCTCACCCCCTGGGAATGAGGTTAGAAGGAAACGACACCCTGAGGCCGAAAACAAAACTAACCAGCCGCACCAGCTCCAAGCCAGACTGAGGCCCGGAAGACATCCCCTCCGGTCCCGAGCCAGTAAGCAACCCGACGACATCACTCCCGGTCCCGGAGAAGGCAGTGCACTCAATGACGATGGTCCCGGCAGTCCGCCCGGCCGCAGCAGAGGCAGCGCCCAACCGGAAGTCAGCAGCGGCTGAGACGCCGACCGCTCCCCAGTTCCCAATCCCGGCTGAGGCGCAGCCGGGATGCACCTGCAGGGCAGCAGAGCGGGCCATGACACAGCGGAGCCCTCCATTGCTAGTGGTGCCGGTCATAGCCAGCACGGAGGGTGTCCAGCTGGGCTTGGCCCCCGCGCAGGTGGAAACTGAGTACTAGGTTGATGCCCCGTATTGGGAGCAGCAGCGGCGCCAGCTGAAGAAGGAGATCGCAGCCCGGGAGAAGAGAAAGGCAGAGGTGCTGTCCCGGACATACCCCGAGAAAGACCACCTCCGGAACGCCACTTACCGGGTTCGGGGCCCAACATATCAAGGGAATAGGGTCCGGTACTTCAATTTCCCAGAGAGGATGGGGCTTCATATATGAGCCGAGCATGGGGGCCGAGATCTTTGTATCCCGGAGGTATGTGGCCCCTCATCTGCCTGTTGGCCTCCCGGACCGAGACCTGGAGCCCGGAGAAATGGTCTCGTACACCCGACACTGCGGAGAGAGGGGGTGGTTCACCCTTGAAGTGAGGAAGTGGGTGAAGATGGGTGCCCAGCTGCACACCCGCCCCTCTCCGCCATCTTCCCCTAATTAAGAAGTTAAGGTAGCAGAACCCCGGCTACCCCAGTTATACAAGTCCCAGTTGGGACTGTTCACCGTTAAAGTCCAGATGTTTTGAAAAAGTTTTAAAAATGGGCCACGGCGTTGGACTGGAAAGCCAACCCAAAAACTATTGGGCCTTGTAAATAGTCCCAGACCACCCTTCTTACCGTGCTGCAGTCTCTGGAGAGGCTGATTGGAGGAAGGGCCTGCGGTAGAGTAGGCCGAGGACCAGTCACCATTGAGACCGGTGACTACCCTCCAGACCAGGGGTCCCGGACTTGGGGCCCGTGACAAAAGACTGCCAGGTAAAGAACTTTTTACCCGGCCCGTAAGGGCAACACCCGGACCTGTCCTGTACTTGGGCAAGGGGTGCGCACCAGTGCTTAGCAGTGGCACCAGGGGGCAGGTTGTTTTGGGTGGGGATGTGGTGAGATGGACCTGGTCCATCCCGTCCCGCTTTAGATGTGAAACGTTTAAGCAATGTGCCTTCTGCAAGTGAAGAAAAAACAATGTATTTAAAGTTATACTTGTAAACTGTTCTTCTTTTTCTACTTTTCAGTTCCAGTTAAATAAATGTTGGTGGTCGGACAGCCCGCGGACGGTCTGTATTAAACCAAGGGGGAATGTGACGTCCTGGCAAAACCAGGTAGTCACACATTAGGCCCCCGCAAAACACCTTCCCTCACAGGGTTACATACAGCCAACCTCAAACCCTAGTCACCCCCCTCAGGGCAAGACAGGCACACCAGTGGGCGGGACCAGGCGGTTAGGGAACGCCCACCTAGGGGTCTAGACAGCCCGCGGCGGGAAAACAAGTAGTGAAAAGTTGAAGTTCAAGCTGAGAGGAGTGGAGGCTGGGGTTAGGTGTAGCTCCAGCAGAAGAGAAGCTCAAGTTGAACGGTGCCAGGGTTGGAGCCCTGGTACCTTGGCTAGGTGGCAGACAGTGGTCTCCGTCGGCAGGCGACGGGAAGACGGCAGCTGGAGATCCGAGGTGGACCGGGAGATGTTTGGAGCCCACCGGTACCGACAACAGAGACCCAACCCGGAAACCGTGCACAGATGGGATACTCGGACCCTGAAGCCAGGACCAGAACCAACGTCCTAGGTAATCAACCAATTGAGGGCAGGATTATAGGTCCTGTCCCAACAAAAGTAACAAAAGCAGACAACCACCCACAGAGAGGGATAGGGCAACCGCCAGGGCCCATAGATCCCATGGTTCAGCGTCAGTGGGCACGGCTCCTCAGGTACACAACAAGCCAGGAACAGACTCCCGTGTTCCATACTGGGAAGTACAACACAAGCAAACACAGTGCAGAGGGAAAAGACGGCGACCACCAGCCCAGGTGGGGGACCAGAGTACAACCGGCCGCGGCGGCCGGCCACCAGCACCTTGATTTACCAAAAGAACTTGTGTGATTCATTTAATCGTGAGTAACCAAACATCCCCTGGTAAGTTCGGGCGCGCAAGCCCTTGCCATCGCCATACCCTGCACAGAGATGTGGCGCCCTGGACTAGCCAGGTCGTGTACCTAACAGGTACTGCAACACACACCCCCACCCCGAGACAGGCACATCAGCCAGACACAAAATCCTTGTTGCCTTGTATATATATGTGTTTTGCAACGTTTAAGTGACATGCCTCCCATAAGGGAAGATTTGAAATCCATACTGTGTTGTTTTTATATCTTTACAGTTGAAAAGAAAAATAAAACCGGTGATGGACGGGCAGCCCGCGGACGGTCTGCATTTAACCAAGGGGGAATGTGGCGCCCTGGACTAGCCAGGTCGTCACAGGTACTGCAACACACACCCCCACCCCGAGACAGGCACATCAGCCAGACACAAAATCCTTGTTGCCTCCCTCCAGGGGCTGATGTCCACACCAGGTGGGGTGGAGCCAGGCGGTTGGCCCCACCCACTGAGGAGTTCACAGTCCTGGAGGCGGGAAAAGGAAGAGAGAGTTGAGTTAGGGAAGTGCAAGGGAGAGGAGTGAAGGAGTGAAAAGGAGTAAACTGACCGTGTCCGGGTGTGTGGCCCGGGCACTAAGAGCAAGGTTGGCAGACGGTGGTGGCCGTCTGCAGGAGAGGCAAATCAACGCAGAACCGTAGGACCGGGGTCGGGCGGTGGCCTGCCGGTAACGAACCGGGGAGCGACGTGAAGCCAGCACACACCGGCAGGGCCTGCGGAACCCGACTAGGCTTGGAGTTGCCGTTAAGAGGTCAAATCAGCCAGTGACCGGAACCCCAGGGGTTTCCTAACATCCAAGACCCGATAGAAGGCAACCGTCCGACCAGTAGAAGGAAATACAGCTACCACCACAGCTAGAGTTCCAAGGGCCAGAGCCTGCGGGCAAAAGGGCTCCTCCGGCACATATACACACTGGGGAGCGTGTTACCGTTGGGAAACCATCGGGACCGAACATACACAAAGGTGCAGGGAAAGGCAGCCACCACCAACCGTCCGGGAGAAATCACAGCAGCCGGCTGCGGGACCCGTCCATCCAGCCGTTTGGTTTACCAGAGACTTTGCGTACATTTGTGGCTGAGTGAGTACAACCGTGCCATCTGGCACCGCGCTGCGCAGTCCAGGCGACCCTGCACCTTGCCAGCCCTGCCTCCCCGTCACCTCACCGGGCCCCGGGAACACCAACCCCTACCCACGGAGGGGGAAAACAACATCCCAGCTGCTCCCTACCATCGCTCCCGGGATCCCCGTCACCAGTAGCGGTGGTGCCCAACCTCACCACAACCCGTGGGTGGCGTCACGGACTAAATCCCCCAAACCAACCACCCCTTTCACTCACGGGCGAGGAGCGCCGCTCGAGTCCCCGGATCCGGCCCACCGCTTGAGCCACCGAGAAGCCATTGCAGCAGCGCCGGACCCGAGCGTTAGCGAGCGCAGCGCAGTGGCGTCCTCCCCGCCCGTGACAGAGACACTGGGTCCCGGGAAAACCATCCCTACCCACGGAGGGGTTAACATCCAGCTTCCACTACATCTTCCCCGGGTATCCCACAACAGCAGCGGTGGGCCATACGGCCATGGCTGTAGAACTACGCCCCCCTTTTCATTTGGCATGTCCGCGTGACCCCCGGGTGCGGAGGATCCCTCGAGCCACACAGCGGGTCCAGATCTGAGCAGCCTGACTGCTACTGGCGTGGGGGCGGCACAATAGGAAGGTACTGGCCTTGAGGCACAAGTAGTGCCACTGACACCAAGTATTAATAAAAATTGGGTAACACTGAGACTGTGTTTTAATAAGAGCAAGCCACTATCTAAGTTCTGTAAAATAGGAAGCCCCCAAAATTAGGCCAGTTTGGTGCTATGAAGGTATTTTGCTTCAGGCACAAGTTGTGCCACGGACACCTAGTATTAATAAAAATTGGGTAACACTCAGACTGTGAATTGAGATGGTGGCTGACAGGCACTACACAACACCTGAACCCGTTGTTTTTACAATTTTGGGACCTTTTTTTTTCAAGTTGTAATACCTTTTGCTAGTATAACAGACACAAGCATTGCTGAGATTCTTGATTATTAGTAGCAGATGTCAGGACAGCTTTAAATCTCTCCCTGCCTGTGAATTAACTTTGGCTATATCACACACTGCAGTAACAGACCGTATGCACCCCTAGTAAGAGAATTTTTTTTTTTTTGGCAGGTTTAACCCCTTCAGCCCCCGGGCACTTTCCGTTTTTGCGTTTTTGTTTTTTGCTCCTTTTCTTCCGAGAGCCGTAACTTTTTTATTATTCCGTCAATCTTGCCATATGAGGGCTTGTTTTTTGTGGGACGAGTTGTACTTTTAAGTGAAATCATAGGTTTTACCATATATTGTACTGGAAAACAGCAAAAAAATTCCAAGTGTGGAAAAACTGCAAAAAAAGTGTGATCGCACAATAGTTTTTGGGATGTTTTATTCACCGTGTTCACTATATGATAAAACTGATGTATCTATGTGATGCCTCAGGTCGGTGCGAGTTTGTAGACACCAAACATGTATAGGTTTACTTGTATCTAAGGGGTTAAAAAAATTTCACAAGTTTGTCCAATAAAAGTGGCGCACATTTTGCGCCATTTTCCGAAACACGTAGCGTTCTTATTTTTTGGGATCTATGGCTCAGTGATGGCTTATTTTTTGCGTCTCGAGCTGACGTTTATAATGGTACCATTTTTGCGCAGATGCTACGTTTTGATCGCCTGTTATTGCATTTTGCGTAAAACTTGCGGCGACCAAAAAACGTAATTTTGGTGTTTGGAATTTTTTTGCCACTACGCCGTTTACCAATCAGATTAATTGATTTTATATTTTGATAGATCGGGCATTTCTGAACGCGGCGATACTAAATATGTGTATATTTATTTATTTTTTAACCCTTTAATTTTCAATGGGGGAAAGGGGGGTGATTTGAACTTTTAGGTTTTTTGTTTTTTATTAATTTTTTAAAACTTTTTTTTTACTCTTTTTTTTATTTTACTAGCCCCCCTAGGGGGCTATAGCGATCAGCAATCCGATCGCTATTGTCTATCTGCTGATCACAGCAATACAGCTGTAAACAGCAGATTCACTCACTTTGTTTTTCCCTCTGCTCTCGGCCGAGGGAAAACGAAAGTGAAAGATCATAGCAGCAGGCGTCATCACATGACCCTGTGCTACGATGGCAATCACCGATAGTCACGTGATAACACACGGGACTTCCGGTGGGGGCGGCGGTAAGTAAGAAACATGGCCGCGCGCATTTAAATCTTGCTGCCAGACTTTGGCAGCAAGATTTAAGGGGTTAATGGCCGCGGGTGGAAGCGATTCCACCCGCGGCTAGCAGGCACACATGTCAGCTGTTGAAAACAGCTGATATGTGTGCCGATCCACGCCGCCTGCTCGCGGCAGGGGGCGGGGCTTAACGGGACACGATCCTGGACGGATAGATCCATCCAAGGTCGTGAAGGGGTTAAAATAGGAACGGCTGTCACCTAACTAAGCAATGCAGTAACCCTATACCTTGTTGTATGATTTACACAGCTGCTAGCACACAGTGGACACTGTCTTCAGCCCTTACAAGGACTATTTTGGATTGTGCAGCAGGAACACTATCTCATAGAATGCACTGCACTGTCCCTATACCTGTTTCTATGATTTACACAGCCGCTAGCAGCTAATGCTAAATATCTTCAGCCCTTAGAAGGACTAGTATTATTTGGCTGGAAAAACACTGTCCCGCACACAGTACAGTCTAGCTACACCGCCAGCTCAGGAATTAATGCGTGCACAAAATGGCGGCAGCCTTATATAGCCCCTATGACGCTGAGCGGCCAAGCCAATCACAGTAACACCACAACAAAGATGGCTGCGGCATTACTATGAGGGCAAGCAACGTCAGATGTGTTCATTGGCTGGAAAAAGGCGACAGGAAGTCCAGAAATGAAAATGTAAGTATCGGAGCAAATACCATATTAGCCGGCGAATACCTCGAATACTCCATTATCCGCTGGATACCGAATAGTGGCGAATATATTCGCTCAGCCCTAGTGATTGTCTAGCAGCAAGACCAGAAGTTAATACTTCTGGAGTAGAACTGTGAACAATAAGTCGCCAGAGGTCTCCCCAGAGCGGGATACAAAAATACCAATTGTTGTATTTCATTTCTTTAAAAGTCATGATTATGTGTTACTAGAAGGTGGCCCGATTCTAACGCATCGGGTATTCTAGAATTTACGTATTGTGTAGTTAATGTATGATTTTTGTTATTTTTATATATATATATATATATATATATATGTTGTTGTGTGTAGTTACCAAGTGTTTGTGTAGGGCGCTGTAAATGTTCTGGGTGGGGGTGTGTGAGAGTGGTGTTGTATGTGTGTTGCGTTGTGTGTGTTGCGTTGTTTGAGGAGCGCTGTGTGTCTGCAGCGTTCTGTGTGTGTGGTGCTGTGTGTGTTGCGCGGTTTGTGTAGGTGTGGAGTGCGTGTGTGTGTTTTGGGGGGAGGTATGTTTTGTGCAGTGTGTGTGTTGCGTGGTATGTGCGTATATTTATGTATGCCGCGGTGTTTGTGTGTTGGGTGTTGTGTGTGTGAGGCGTTGTCTGTGTGTGTGTGGGTGTCTGTGTAGGGCGGTGTTTGTGGTTCCCAGTGTGTGGGTGGTGTGTTATGCGGTGCGCGTGTGGCAGTGTGTGTGTGTTTTGGGGGGAGGTGTGCACCCCATCATGCTCCATCCCCCATGCTGCGCACCCCCCATCGTGCTCCATCCCCCATGCTGCGCACCCCCATCGTGCTCCATCCCCCATGCTTCGCACCCCCATCGTGCTCCATCCCCCATGCTGCGCACCCCCCATCGTGCTCCATCCCCCATGCTGTGCACCCCCCATCGTGCTCCATCCCCCATGCTGCGCACCCCCATCGTGCTCCATCCCCCATGCTGCGCACCCCCCATCGTGCTCCATCCCCCATGCTGCGCACCCCCCATCGTGCTCCATCCCCCATGCTGCGCACCCCTCATCGTGCTCCATCCACCATGCTGCGCACCCCTGATCGTGCTCCATCCCCCATGCTGCGCACCTCCCATCGTGCTCCATCCCCCATGCTGCGCACCCCCCATCGTGCTCCATCCCCCATGCTGCACACCCCCCATTGTGCTCCATCCTCCATGCTGCACACCCCCCATCGTGCTTCATCCCCCATGCTGCGCACCTCCCATCGTGCTCCATCCCCCATGCTGCGCACCCCCCATCGTGCTCCATCCCCCATGCTGCACACCCCCCATTGTGCTCCATCCTCCATGCTGCACACCCCCCATCGTGCTTCATCCCCCATGCTGCGCACCCCCCATCGTGCTCCATCCCCCATGCTGCGCACCCCCCATCGTGCTCCATCCCCCATGCTGCGCACCCCCCATCGTGCTCCATCTGACATGCTGCGCACCCCCCATCGTGCTCCATCCGACATGCTGCGCACCCCCCCATCGTGCTCCATCCCCCATGCTGTACACCCCCATCGTGCTCCATGCTGCACACCCCCCATTGTGCTCGATCCTCCATGCTGCACACCTTCCATCGTGCTCCATCCCCCATGCTGTGCACCCCTCATCGTGCTCCATCCCCCATGCTGCGCACCTTTCATCGTGCTCCATCCCCCATGCTGCGCACCTCCCATCGTGTTCCATCCCCCATGCTGCGCACCCCCCATCGTGCTCCATCCCTCATGCTGCGCACCCCTCATCGTGCTCCATCCCCCATGCTGCGCACCCCCCATCGTGCTCCATCCCCCATGCTGCGCACCCCCCATCGTGCTCCATCCCCCATGCTGCACATCCCCCATCGTGCTCCATCCTCCATGCTGCACACCCCCTATTGTGCTCCATCCTCCATGCTGCGCACCCCCATCGTGCTCCATCCCCCATGCTGCGCACCCCCCATTGTGCTCCATCCTCCATGCTGCACACCCCCCATCGTGCTCCATCCTCCATGCTGCACACCCCCCATCGTGCTCCATCCCCCATGCTGGGGCCACCGGGGGCGGGTCCGAGCGTGGCAACGTGTGCCGGGGGCGGGGCTGAGCAGGCGAGGCGTCAGCGTATGCCGGCTCCCTGCACATGTGTACCGGGAGCCGGTGTACGCTGGTAACCATGATACACATCAGGTAACAAAGGGAAGCGCTTCCTAAAGTTACGCTATGTGTATAATGGTTACCAGCGTACACCGGCTCAGTCTCGATCCCAGCGGGGCCGAGCGTGCCAACTAGTGATGAGCGAGCATGCTTGTCACTACTCGGTACTCGCACGAGTATCGCTGTACTCGGGCTGCTCGGCGGGGACCGAGTAATCTCGCGATACTCGTGCTGTACTCGTGGTCTTCATTTCTGCATGTTGGCGCTCTTTTGAGAGCCAGCCCTCATGCAGGGATTGGCTGGCAGACCACTGCAATGCCACAGCCCTGTTAGTTGTGGAATTGCAGTGATTGGCCGGCCTGCACAGCGTGACCGAGCCTTTATATCGGCCGGCGCGCTGTGCTCTGCTCACAGCTATCCAGACAGTGAGTGCAGGGAGAGTGTCGCTGATTCAGGGAAAGCTTTGCGGCCCTTTATAGCTTTTTCAGTTGCAGGGCTGCAAACAGTGTGACCAAAAGTCCTTCTCAGGACTATTCTAGTTGTATACAGGCAGGCAGGGTATAGCCAGGTCGGAGTACAGTAGCAGAGTCCTTCTCAGGACTATTGTTGCTATATACAGGCAGGGTATAGCCAGGTCTGAATACAGGCTAGTGACCAAAAGAGTCCTTGTCAGGACTATTGTACCAGTATACAGGCAGGCAGGCAGGGTAGTGGTGACCGTATACCAGCCTTCATCATATCTGGGGCTGGTGTACACAGTGTAAAACAGTCCAGATAGTGTCTGACTTGTCTGTAATTGTCGCTCCCCAAAAAAACCTGTTAGGTTCTTATTGCGTCCGTGCTTGGTTTTTAAAACCGCACGTGTGTGCCTGTTGGTGGCAGCGTACAGGTGCACTTGTGTGCAATTTCCAGAAACTTTGATATAACGCACAAGTAGTGAATATACACGTCAGCAGTGCACAGCATTGCAAAATGCGCAAGGGCATTGGCAAGGAACAAGGAAGTGGACGTGATGGTGGTGCAGGCAGAGGCCGAGGTCGTGGGCAAGCTCTAATTTCGCCACAACAAAGGGCCACATCTAGTCGCTCGCACGTCCTGTCCCAAATTCTTGGGGACCGCAGCAGTACACCGCTCTTGAACCAAGACCAGTGTCAACAGGTTGTTAGTTGGATAGCAGATAATGCTTCCAGTCAGATTGGCACCACCACAAACACTCTGTCTTCCACACGGTCAAGTGTCAGTAGCCGTGATACTGCACCGCACATTTCTGAACCTGATCCTCCTTCCTACCACCAGGCTGAGTACACGTCCTCCTCGGACATTAATGATCCCACACTTGGACACTCGGAAGAGCTGTTCACGTTTCCATTCACACATTCTGGCCTCTCGCCAGCTCATATTGAAGTGGGTCATGAGGAGATCGTCTGTACAGATGGCCAAATATTTGAGCAGCCACGTTCTCACGAAGTTGGCAACGTGTCTCAACAAGTGGTGGACGATGATGAGACACAATTGTCAGCAAGTCAGGAGGAGGAGCAGGGTGCGGAAGAGGAAGACGACGTGGTGGATGATCCAGTAACTGACCCAACCTGGCAGGAGGATATGCAGAGCGAGGACAGCAGTGCACAGGGGGAGGGAGGCGTAGCATCACAACAGGCAGTAAGAAGCAGGGTGGTGGCCCCAGGCAGAAGTCAGGCAACCGTTCCCCGGAACAACACGACGACACAAGGTGCCTGTACAAATGTTAGGTCTTCCCGAGTCTGGCAGTTTTTTAAGTTGGATCCAGATGATTCAAAAAAGGCCATTTGCAACACCTGCCGTGCCAGCATCAGCAGGGGTACCAAAACTAGCAGCCTGACCACCACCAGCATGATCAGGCACATGTCAGCCAAGCACCCGACTTTGTGGGAAGTACAACAGAGTCGAGGAGCAGTGCTTGCTGATGTCACTGCTACGTCTTCGCTGGTTGTGCATGCGAGCCAATCCTCTGTCCATGCTGCCTGCGAACAAGCCTCCTCCACTCCTGCACCTGCAGTTGCCTACGCAGAAAGAACACCATCATCAAGCACGTCCTTGTCCCAGCGCAGCGTTCAGTTATCCATTCAGCAAACCTTTGAACGCAGGCACAAATACACTGCCAACACCCCACATGCCACAGTTCTAAATGCTAACATTTCGCGACTGCTTGCGCTGGAAATGTTGCCTTTTAGGCTGGTGGAGACAGAAGCATTCCGTGACCTGATGGCGGCAGCTGTCCCACGTTACTCGGTCCCCAGCCGCCACTATTTCTCCCGGTGTGCCGTCCCCGCGTTGCATAACCACGTGTCACAAAACATCACACGTGCCCTGAACAACGCTGTTTCACCCAAGGTCCACCTAACCACAGACACGTGGACAAGTGCTTGTGGGCAAGGCCGCTACATCTCGTTGACGGCACACTGGGTTAATATTGTGGAAGCTGGGACCCAGTCTGAGCGAGGGACGGAACACGTCCTTCCCACACCAAGGTTTGCAGGCCCTACCTCAGTCAGTGTTTCACCCACACTCTACAGCTCCGGAATGTCATGCTCTTCAGCCTCCTCCTCCTCCTGCGCATCCTCATCCACTGTGCCCTCCACACCAGTCACAAGCTGGAAGCACTGCAGCACTGCCTCGGCGAAGCGGCAACAGGCTGTGCTGAAGCTAATCTGCATAGGTGACAAACCCCACAATGCAGAAGAGCTGTGGACAGCTCTGAAACAGCAGGCAGATCACTGGCTCACACCTCTGAACCTAAAGCCAGGAAAGGTCATGTGTGACAATGGCCGGAACCTGGTGGCGGCTTTGAGGCGAGGCCAGCTGACACATGTTCCATGCGTGGCCCATGTGCTCAACCTCGTGGTTCAGCGGTTTCTAAAGTCATACCCAGAGCTGTCTGATCTGCTGGTAAAAGTTCGCCGCCTGTCTGCACATTTTCGAAAGTCACCTACTGCTTCAGCCGGCCTTGCCGGCTTTCAGCGCCGTTTGAATCTTCCGGCTCACAGACTGGTGTGTGATGTCCCCACGCGTTGGAATTCAACTCTGCACATGTTGGTCAGGATATGTGAGCAGAAGAGGGCAGTTGTTGAGTACCTGCATCACCTAAGCCGTCGGGAAATGGGTCAAACTCCACACATAACACCTGAGGAGTGGAGATGGATGTCAGACCTATGTACCATCCTCCAAAACTTTGAGGACTCCACCAAGATGGTGAGTGGTGATGACGCCATTATTAGCGTCACCATACCGCTACTCTGCCTTCTAAAACGGTCTCTGCTGAAAAACAAACATGATGCATTGCAGGCGGAGCGCGATGAGTTGCAGCAAGAAACAGTAGTGGGTGTGGGTGATAACACACAGCCCAGCCTCGTCTCATCACAACGTGCAGTGGAGGACTATGACGAGGAGGAGGATGAAGACATGGAGCAACTCTCCGGCCAAATTGAGGATATGACATGCACACCAGTCATATCCTCGGTTCAGCGTGGCTGGCCAGAGGACAGGGTAGATGAGGAGGAGGAGGAGGAGGAGGAGGAGGACAGCATGTTCAGTCATCTTGTTGGTCAGGCTACTGAAGTCCTGGCTGTTAAGAGTCTGGCGCACATGGCTGACTTTATGGTAAGCTGCCTGTCTCGTGACCCTCGCGTTAAGAACATCTTGGCCGACAATCATTACTGGTTGGTAACACTGTTAGACCCACGCTACAAGGAGAACTTTTTGTCTCTTATTCCCGTGGAGGAGAGGTCAACCAAAATGCAGCAGTTCCGGAAGGCCATACTCACGGAAGTAGGCAAAGCATTCCCCTCACAAAACGCTAGCGGCATAGGTCAGGAATCAGTGGACAACCGAGGCGTACAGCCGAGAGAGGCACAAGTCCAATCCGCCAGAGGTAGGGGAACAGTCTTTAAGATGTGGGACAGTTTTCTCAGCCCCTCACGTACCACAGCCCCTGAGGTGCGGGGTAGTGCCACAAGAAATCCTAAGTTTGCCCAGATGCTGAAGGAGTACCTTGCAGATCGAACAACTGTACTCCGACATTCCTCTGTGCCTTACAATTATTGGGTATCCAAGCTGGACACGTGGCATGAATTGGCTCTCTACGCCTTGGAAGTCCTGGCCTGCCCTGCTGCTAGCGTTTTGTCAGAGCGTGTTTTTAGTGCCGCAGGTGGAATCATTACAGATAAACGCACCCGCCTGTCAACTGAAAATGCTGACAGGCTGACTCTGATCAAGATGAACAAGGGTTGGATTGGGCCAGACTTCACCACACCACCAGCAAATGAGAGCGGAATTTAAAGTTTGCCATGTACCTCCACTCACCCATGGGTACACACTTCTGGACTTTGGATAATCGCTGGACTGCTCCTGTGGCGCCCCTGAGGCTTCCGTCGCCACAGGTCATTGCACCCCATCAGCGGTGTGATGCCCCATTCTGGGAGAGGAAGAGAGTGAACTCCGGTCCCCTGGTAAATCCACACTACACCCATTGCTAGGGACACACAGGACCAGGGAAAGTGGCAGGCAACCCTCCCATGCTGCATGCTGAGAGGGGCTGTAAGACCCATCCCTGCTCCCATAGGGTGGTAGCTTAGCAACTGGGGAGGTGGGAGGAGCCACCAGAGAGCAGATAGAGAAAGGAAGGTCAAGTTAGTTTCAGTTTACCTCAGGGAGTGAGAGAAGCAGCATGTAGTTGGAGGAGAAGAACGAGAGCAAGGAGGGAGGAGGAGGCCTGCTGGAGGCAGTCAAGGAGGAGAAGGAAAGGAAAGAAAGAAAGAAAGAAAGAAAGAAGGACAGAAAGGCTCCAAGTCAGCCAGGAGCAGAGGAACTGAAGGAGACGCTTCCTGGTGAAGAACCTGGGACCCAGAGGTCCAGGTGACACCACGCAGAGACAGAAAGGGTCGCAGGGCCGCGGGTAGTCCTGTAGGTACCACGAGCAGTCCTTGTTGGGTACCGAAGCCGAGGGCCCAGAGGCGCTACGAGTAGCTGCAGGCTGCGGTGGCCTGGTCCACAGTGACATCGGTGGAGTGATTAGCTGCGACAGGGGACGGTCCCTAGAGACTGGAGGAGTGAAAAGACAATCTCCAAACAGTAAAAACCGAGGCCCAGGGAATTGCAAGCTCCCAGGGCCAGAACCCATAGCAGACCTTCAGAAAAGGGGTAATCAGCCGACAGGTGACCCCCCAGCCTGGAGGCTGTAATGGAGGCCAAGCCAGGTCCATCTAACTAAGGCAAGGCTAGTGAAGACAGCAGAGAAGGAGACACTAAGAGAAGGGCACCGGATTTCACGCTCTGAATCATCCAGAAACGGCGGAGGTCCCTGACAGTGGTCCCAGCAGTCTGAGGGTCCCTACAACTGTGACAAGAACTGTGAGTAAAGAACTTGAACTGCACCCTTGGAGTTGCCTCTGTTATTCCATCTGCCTAGACACTTACAAGCACCAACTGTGCCCCGGGCATTGCTCCACCTGTGGGGAGCAGTACTATCATTGCTGCCACAACATCATCCCGGAGGCCTCACACAGCAGCGGCGGCTTAGTAGCCGCATACCACAGGTGGCGTCACGAACACAAACATTAACAAGCAAGCCACATATTCTACTGACACCCACCAGGGCCACGGAGCCGGGCCCAGCCGCCACTGACTACCACCGGACTAGTCCGGCCCGGCACCGGGTGTCCCATAGCCCTGGGGTGGGCGAGTCAACTTTTGGCGTCACGAACAGGATTTCGTGCCCGGTCTAACCGGGTACTGTGCGCCTGAAGAACCGTGTGACAGACTGTGTACTTTACTGAGTCACTCCTCCTTCTCCTCATGCGCCACCATGATGATGACCGTTACAAATTGCAATACTTAGGCCTTTGTTTCAGGTATACCCCCAGTGGTAAATTTTTTCGCCCATTCTTTGCAAAATGGACATTACAACGACAGGAGACCCGCTCCTTTGCAATGGGAACAATGTTTTGAGGCCCTCATGCACGTCTCTACCCAGGGACAACGTGGAGCCTCCCAATTTTTGGCTGCCCTGCCTAAGGGCTATACTATAATACACCCACTTCCTTAAAATGGACACTTAATGTTTTGAGGCCCTCATGCACGTCTCTACCCAGGGACAACGTGGAGCCTCCCAATTTTTGGCTGCCCTGCCTAAGGGCTATACTATAATACACCCACTTCCTTAAAATGGACACTTAATGTTTTGAGGCCCTCATGCACGTCTCTACCCAGGGACAACGTGGAGCCTCCCAATTTTTGGCTGCCCTGCCTAAGGGCTATACTATAATACACCCACTTCCTTAAAATGGACACTTAATGTTTTGAGGCCCTCATGCACGTCTCTACCCAGGGACAACGTGGAGCCTCCCAATTTTTGGCTGCCCTGCCTAAGGGCTATACTATAATACACCCACTTCCTTAAAATGGACACTTAATGTTTTGAGGCCCTCATGCACGTCTCTATCCAGGGACAATGTGGAGCCTCCCAATTTTTGGCTGCCCTGGCAAAGGGCTATACTGAAATAGACCCACTTCCTTACAATGGGCACTTCAGGTTTACAGGCCATCATGCACGTCTCTATCCAGGGACAATGTGGAGCCTCCCAATTTTTGGCTGCCCTGGCAAAGGGCTATACTGAAATAGACCCACTTCCTTACAATGGGCACTTCAGGTTTACAGGCCATCATGCACGTCTCTATCCAGGGACAATGTGGAGCCTCCCAATTTTTGGCTGCCCTGGCAAAGGGCTATACTGAAATAGACCCACTTCCTTACAATGGGCACTTCTGGTTTACAGGCCATCATGCACGTCTCTATCCAGGGACAATGTGGAGCCTCCCAATTTTTGGCTGCCCTGGCAAAGGGCTATACTGAAATAGACCCACTTCCTTACAATGGGCACTTCAGGTTTACAGGCCATCATGCACGTCTCTATCCAGGGACAATGTGGAGCCTCCCAATTTTTGGCTGCCCTGGCAAAGGGCTATACTGAAATAGACCCACTTCCTTACAATGGGCACTTCTGGTTTACAGGCCATCATGCACGTCTCTATCCAGGGACAATGTGGAGCCTCCCAATTTTTGGCTGCCCTGGCAAAGGGCTATACTGAAATAGACCCACTTCCTTACAATGGGCACTTCAGGTTTACAGGCCATCATGCACGTCTCTATCCAGGGACAATGTGGAGCCTCCCAATTTTTGGCTGCCCTGGCAAAGGGCTATACTGAAATAGACCCACTTCCTTTCAATGGGCACTTCAGGTTTACAGGCCATCATGCACGTCTCTATCCAGGGACAATGTGGAGCCTCCCAATTTTTGGCTGCCCTGGCAAAGGGCTATACTGAAATAGACCCACTTCCTTACAATGGGCACTTCAGGTTTACAGGCCATCATGCACGTCTCTATCCAGGGACAATGTGGAGCCTCCCAATTTTTGGCTGCCCTGGCAAAGGGCTATACTGAAATAGACCCACTTCCTTACAATGGGCACTTCTGGTTTACAGGCCATCATGCACGTCTCTATCCAGGGACAATGTGGAGCCTCCCAATTTTTGGCTGCCCTGGCAAAGGGCTATACTGAAATAGACCCACTTCCTTACAATGGGCACTTCAGGTTTACAGGCCATCATGCACGTCTCTATCCAGGGACAATGTGGAGCCTCCCAATTTTTGGCTGCCCTGGCAAAGGGCTATACTGAAATAGACCCACTTCCTTACAATGGACACTTAATGTTTTGAGGCCCTCATGCACGTCTCTATCCAGGGACAACGTGGAGCCTCCCAATTTTTGGCTGCCCTGCCTAAGGGCTATACTACAATAGACCCACTTCCTTACAATGGGCACTTCAGGTTTACAGGCCCTCATGCACGTCTGTATGCAGGGGCATTGGTGAACCTCACAATTTTGGACTGCCCTGGCAAAGGAAAATACTACAAAGACTCACTTCCTCAAAATGGGCACATTAGACTCAAGAGGCCTTCATGTACGTCTCTTCTCAGGGACATCGGAGTGCCACACAATGTTTTCACGTAAAATCTTTCATGTATTAATCTCAAAAAGTAACATACACCAGCTCTATCTCACTATTGGGTATGTGCCCTTAACATTTCTGCCATGAAAAATCATTTTGGGGTCATTTTGGAAGGTTTTCTGGTGAGTCCGTAAAAATGGCGTGAAACGCGGACAAAATTGTTCACAGCTGTGACTTTTGAGTGATAAATGCTTCAAGGGGTCTTCCCCATGCTGTTGCCATGTCATTTGAGCACTCTTCTGAGACTTTTGTGACATTTTTAGGGTTTCTCCATGCTGCCGGGGGGTCATTTCACAAAAATACTCGGGTCTCCCATAGGATAACATTGGGCTCGTTGCTCGGGCCGAGTACACGAGTATCTTGGGAGGCTCGGCCCGAGCTTCGAGCACCCGAGCTTTTTAGTACTCGCTCATCACTAGTGCCAACGTGTGGCGGGGGCGAGCGGGCGAGGCGTCAGCGTATGCCGGCTCCCTGTACATGTGTACTGGGAACCGGTGTACGCTGGAGCGGGGCTGAGCGGGCGAAGCGTCAGCGTATGCCGGCTCCCTGCACACGTGTACCGGGAGCCGGTGTACGCTGGAGCGGGCGATGCGTGCGGAGGGCCGGGGCGAGCGGCTAATCCATGCGGGGGGCGGGTCCAGCCCGAGCCCAGCAGCCAATCCGACAGTTGTCACTCTAACGACACTGTCACGGTGACACTGTCACGGTGACACAATTTTGGAGCAAGACAGACAGACAGACAGACAGAATAAGGCAATTATATATATAGATGAGCGTATCCCGCTCTGGAGAGATCTTTGTCGAGTCTGGGACTAGAAAGTCACAATTTCTTTTTGTTCACAGGTCTACAATTGGCATTGGAATGTATCTACTTTCTTTTAGTGCTGCAAGGGTTAAAGACTCTTTCCTATATGGCTGTTCTTTGTAGCCTTAATCTCAGGTGCAGCTTTTGTGTGACCTCTCCCCTTCGTTAAAAAGTCACGTGTTTTACCATCTGATGCCAGTTATATATTTTCATTCTATTGCTGACCACTTTGGAAGGAGCCTGTCACTGGAAGAAGCTGAGGAGTCGTCACTGTGGCGCCCCTGAATACATCAGGGTGCCACAGGGAACTGCATCCTTACCCAGGGTACAGGGCCCACCCCCCCATGGTTTCAGGTGCCCAAGAAACCGATGTCACTCCCATCTGCACTAAAACCCAATCACCTCACATCAGACACTGCCAGACACACCAGGGGGGTTGGACAAACTAAAAAAAGGGCCAGCCACTGGGGAAGTGAGCAGACTGAAAGGGGGAGACAGAGAGTGAAGGAGTTGAGAAGTAGGCTCCAAGAGAGAGGAGCTGGGAGAGTGAGCTCCTGGGGAGCTAGGGACACTGGTTGGGTCGCTAGCGATGATCCGGGTCCAGAGGAGTCGGGGACCGGTAGCAGGAACATTGGACAAGGGTGTGACGGACGTAGTCTTGGAGAACTGCACCAGAAGAACCCAATAGAACTGACCGGTACCGAGCACGACGGGGTACAGGGCCCTAGGTCAGGAGCCGATTCAACGTCCTGACAATTCACCTAAAAGGGAGAGGATCTTCAAGGACTTCCCTAGACGCTCAGAGGTTGAGGGCATCAGCACAATGAGGGGGACAGGGATGTATCCAAAAACAGTAACCCACTAAAGTCCCACGTGCCAGGCCTCTCTTGAAGCTGTTCCCGTGGCTTGAAGCTGTTGGGGGCACGGCTACCCTACACATAGTGAGCAGGGCCCCCAACAGCTTCAAGCCACGATGACCACCAACGGACCATAAATTGTGGACAGAGACAGGCTGCGGATCACTAAGTGACATCGCTGGGACCGAGTACTTTGGATGGGCTCTTGGAAGCTGTACACAGAGACTTTAGTTTACCTACAGTGTGTGTGTTTCCTTTATAAACCTCATCCAGCACTATGACTACCCGCAGTGAGTACCCTGATCCCTGCACCCTGCTCTCCTAAATAACTACCAATCCCCTGAGCCGCCCCAGTGTTAGTCGGGCTGCTCGGATCCCGGATCGTGGATCGAGGGGGGTCCGGACCTGGCTTGGCAGACACTTTGATCCGTAAAAAGGGGGTATTTACAGGGGATAAGTTTGTGACGCCACCTACGGGTTGCGGTAATGAGAGTACCGCCGCTGCTGGAAGGAGATTCGTGGAAGATGGTGTGGGGCAGCAAGGTGTCAGTCCCTCAGCAGGTAGGGAAGGCCCTTGCCTCTGGGGTTTTGGTGGGGTATTTGGGAGCGCAGGGTGCAGGGGACCAGGGTACTCACTGTGGGTAGTCGTGGTGCTGGATGAGCCCGTCTAGGTGTCCGCTCCCACTAGTGTCAGTTGGTAATCCGGAGCCGCCTCAGTACACAATTTAGTTCTCTGTTGTGGCCCCTCGGCTTAAAGCTGTTAGTGCCCCGCTCACTATATTTTAGTGTAGCTGTGCTCTTGATGTCTGGGACTTGGGATTTTAGTGGGCCACTTTACTGGAAAGCCCTATCCCCCGCAGTGTGATGTCGTCTTCAATCCCTGAGCTCTTAGGGAAGTTCATGAAGATACTCTCTGTCCCAGGTTAATTATCAGAACGTTCAATTGGTTCCTGACATAGGGTCCTGTACCCGTCGTGCTCGGTACCGGTCAGTTCTTTTGGTTTTCTGATGCTGAGAGTCCTCCTAGACTATGTCCATCGCACCTTTTTCCAATGTCACTGCCACTAGTCCCTGACTCCTCTGGTCCCGGACTCTCCTACTTCCTCCCTCCCACCAGTTTGCCTAACCCCTAGGTGGGTGGCCCTATTCCAGCTTAACCAACCCACTGGTGTGTCTGACAGGCCATGATGTGAGGTGTGATTGGGATATGTGGTGCTGATGGTAGTGACACCGGTTTTTTAGGAACCTGCAACCATGGGGGTTAGGCCCTGCACCCTGGGTAAGGATTGCAGTGCCCTGTGGCACCCTGATATACTCAGGGGCGCCACATTTGCACCTCACTAGAAGTGCAGTATTCATCCCGGGGAAGGAGGAGGTCATTGTCGGTAAACCACCACAATTCACCAGAACACACAGTCAGTTGCCCTTCCACCGGGACTGGGTTAAGGTAGGGACCTGGGGGTGGCCATCACTAATGTAGTGGACCTCCTGCCCACTAGTTCAGCAACCCAGGGGGTGGAGCCAGACACTAGGGAGTAAGGTAACACACACACACTCGGACAGTTAGTCAGTGACGGGGAATAAGTGAGACGTGAGGAGAACATGGTCGCTGAAGAGAGAGCTGCACCATAGCTCCCTCAAGACCGAGTGCACAGAGCCCTAGGCTAGTGGGCACTGCACGTCCCTCCAGCAGAATCCGCCGGGCAGAGGATTTCAAGTCTTCTGGCCAACACAAAGTGCCCAGGGTATAGCAGCATATAGAGCCAGGAGTCGAGACAAAGGAGTGGCACCAGTAACGGATTTGTGCTGCCTGCCATACGGGACAGGAACGGAGCCAAATCAATGACTCTTGTCCCAGCATAGCTTCAAGCCGCAGGGACACAACACAGCGCAAGTTGGAAGGACTCACAGAAAGAAACACCGGTTCTGACCTCCGAACTATCCGGGATCGACTGGAGCCCATGACAGCGGAGTCCGGCATTCCAAAGGCGGTGACATCTCAGTGAGTAAAGAACTTTGATTGCAACCCCTGTGCCGGTCCCTTTCTTTACCCTGCGCTCCGCTGAAAGATTACTACTACTCCCAACCTCCCTGTGGGCCTGAGCTCTGCCTGTGGAGAGCTGTACAAACTAGCTGCACTACCATCTGCCCTCAGAGGAAACCTCTTGCAGCGGCAGCTCCTATTTTAGCCACTCACCACAGGTGGTGTCACGAATAACTACTATCCCCATCATCATCCCCCATTTCTTGACACCGCCAGGGTCACGGACTGACAGATTATCGGCTGCACAGGACTAATTAAGTTCCAAAATAAATTCTGTGCCAAGAAGACCTATTGATTGTTATAACATTTCTCTAGGTATAAATCAGCTAAAGAATCTCTCCAAAATGTAATCTACAGAATAGCCACTAGAGGGATGCAAAGTCTAAAACACGGTACATCTGTTAGCCACATGTAAACCACATCTGTAAGCCATTTTTTTAGATACAGAACATAGTAAGCCGGATGTTTGTCATAGTTTACAAACCTCCCTTTAATATTTCTAACCAAAGCCATGTGAGTTGACCAGCCTTACTTTTGTTCTTACAAACAAAGTCATGGTGAAAAAAGTTACAAGTAAAATCTTGCCTTTAACACATTATACAAGATACATCTACTAAAATGTTGAATAACAGTTGTACCATGGCAGAGGGTATGTACCGTGAAAATGATGTAAACCTGGATATCTGCTCTTGTACTTGTAGTGCCTTGAGGCTTATTAGGGCGTTCCAGGAGCATGTTTTAAGGATAGCCAGAGAGATGGGTGGGTCTGGCTATTCACAAACCTTTGCCCATGGGTGTGTCTTAGGTTTTTACAATGGTGTCTGTTTTGTTTGACATGTGGTCCTGTCTGTGTGAGGAGGTTGGAACACCTTCTGTGGGATCTGGGTGAGACATCCTGTGCGGGGGGAAACCCGCAGAGATATATATGGAATTTATTCTGTTTAAGACTTTGTGCTGGAAAAAGCTGTTTTGTTTCTGAGTTGATGCAGTAGTATATGAGGAAGGAATAAACCTGCTGAACTTAAATGGAAATTGTTCCTGTGTGCAACCTCAACCAGCAAGCCCAGTGCATTACCCCATCACACTGTGTAAAAAATTTTTATACTTCTAATCTCTTAATTTTATACATAAAAATAGTCACACAAAAGATTATTTTTTTAAATCATTTAAGATAAAATACAGTATAAAAGATAGCAGGAACAATCAGGTTACAGAGGAAGCACAGCTGATTTGATGTTTCTGTGCCGCCCCAGCAACGGATTGAACCTCTCGGATCCGAGGGTGGTGATGACTCGCCCACCCCAGGGCTGTGGGACACCCGGTGCCGGGCCGGACTAGTCCGGTGGTAGTCAGTGGTGGCTGGGCCCGGCTCCGTGGCCCTGGTGGGTGTCAGTAGAATATGTGGCTTACTTGTTAATGGTTGTGTTCGTGACGCCACCTGTGGTATGCGGCTATTAAGCCGCCGCTGCTGTGTGAGGCCTCCGGGATGATGTTATGGCAGCAATGGTAGTACTGCTCCCCACAGGTGGAGCAATGCCCGGGGCACAGTTGGTGCTTGTGAGTGTCTATGCAGATGAAATAACAGAGGCAACTCCAAGGGTGCAGTTCAAGTTCTTTACTCACAGTTCTTGTCACAGCTGTAGGGACCCTCAGACTGCTGGGACCACTGTCAGGGACCTCCGCCGTTTCTGGGTGAATCTGAGAGTGAAAGCCGGTGCCCTTCTCTTGGTGTCTCTTTCTTCTGTTGTCTCCCTTAGCCTTGCCTTTGTTAGGGTGGACCTGGCTTGGCCTCCACTACAGCCTCCAGGCTGGGGGGTCACCTGTCGGCTGATTACCCCTTTTCTGAAGGTCTGCTATGGGTTCTGGCCCTGGGAGTGTACAACGTTCCCTGGGCCTCGGTTTTTACTGTTTGGAGATTGTCTTTGCACTCCTCCAGTCTCTAGGGACCGTCCCCTGTCGCAGCTTAATCACTCCACCGATGTTAATGTGGAACAGGCCACCGCAGCCTGCAACTACCCGTGGCGCCTCTAGGCCCTCTCTTCGGTACCTAACAAGGACTGCTCGTGGTACCTCCAGGACTACCCGTGGCCCTGCGACTCCTTCTGTCTCTGCGTGGTGTCACCTGGACCTCTGGGTCCCAGGTTCTTCACCAGGAAGCGTCTCCTTCAGTTCCTCTGCTCCTGACTGACTTGGAGCCTTTCTTTCCTTCTTTCTTTCTTTCTTTCCTCTTCTCCTCCTTGCCTGCCTCCAGCAGGCCTCCTCCTCCCTCCTTGCTCTCGTTCTTCTACTCCAACTACATGCTGGCTCCTCACTCTTTCACTCCCTGAGGTAAACTGAAACTAACTTGACCTTCCTTTCTAAATCTGCTCTCTGTTGGCTCCTCCCACCTCCCCAGTTGCTAAGCTACCACCCTATGGGAGCAGGGATGGGTCTTACAGCCCCTCTCAGCATGCAGCATGGGAGGGTTGCCTGCCACTTTCCCTGGTCCCAGTATGTACCTAACAATGGGTGTAGTGTGGATTTACCAGGGGAACCGGAGTTCACTCTTTTCCTCTCCCAGAATGGGGCATCACACCGCTGATGGGGTGTAATGACCTGTGGCGACGGAAGCCTCAGGGGCGCCACACTCCCCCACAGCAAATCCCAGCACGTCCTCGGGCTGAAAAACAACAAAAACATGTGGAGAAACTGCAAAACATTTTTGTATGCAAAGTAATAAAACAATAAAACATTTCTTCCCTTTATGGGAGGCACATATCAGTAAACGTTGCGAACTTCTTATAAAGAAACTATGTGTGCACTTCCAGTTCATTGCACGGTTTGGGCACTTCCCCCATAATTCTGGTAGGGGGCACAACGGGTGCAACTATGCACATTTCTTGGCTACAACAAGTTCAGTAGCCCGGCAGTTCGTTTCTTTCAATCAACAATACGACACAATCAACCAGCCATTAAGTCCAATGGCCTGGTTACATAAGACACATACACATTCACCGGGGCCCGCATTCCAGTTCAGTGGCCCGGTACACATAAACATGGGGGTGACGTCTTCAAAAAGCATGAGGGGCAGTACAGTAGGAAAGGGTGTCATCTTCGGAAAGAATGAGGGGCAGAACACAAGGGACTTCTTCAAAAAGAATGAGGGGCAGTCAGGGGCTATATACAGTTCAGCTGCTTCTTACTTCTTTACATGTGGGGATTCTTCTCCGGCTCCCCACCTGGAAGCAGGTAGACAGCGGTCAGCACAATCTGCGTCTGCTGGTCTTGGCGGGCCGCGCCTGGCGTGGCTGCGGCCTGGGCTTGGCGGGCCGCATCTGCGTCGTGGATTAATGTCGCCGCTGCGGCGGAATCTTGCTTGTCCGAGCGGGGCATCGCTGCTGGGGCCCGAGCTGGACGGGCCGGGCTTGGCGTCGCTGCTGCGGTGTGGATGGGCGCCGCTCCGGCGGCGAAATCTTGGCGGGCCGCACCTGGCGTAGCTGCGGCCCGGATCGGCGTCGCCGTGCCGGGCGTCCCTCCAGGGACCGCGGGCATGGCAGCGAGGGTTGGGGCTCTCGTGCCGGCAGGGGCATTAAATGACTCACGCCTCAGCAGCATCTCCGGTGTTCTGGTGGTCGCTGTCTTGCTGCAGGGTGCTGGTATCGGAGCTGCGGTCGTGGCACGCGCGCCTGCAGGAGGACCGGGCAGGAGCCCCACCTGGCAATCCGGGCTCCGCCAGCTGGGGGTGTCACTCTCTTTACCCGGCTCTGCAGCGGCTGCTGGATCTTCTCCGCTCTCCAGGACGCAGGACACAACCCGGTTCTGAGGTGCGTGTCCCGGCTCGGCCACTCCTCCTCTGGCCGCTCGTTGCTCGGCGTCCATCCTTTTAGCTTCTTCACGCGCCATCTTTTCTTCCTCCGCCTTCTATGGCGGGCACCGCTGCGCGCGCTTTTCCTGGACAAGGGGGCGGGGCTTCTCTTCGCGCCCTTTCTTCTTGCACGCCCCCCTTCTTCCCGCTCTCAGCAGCGCCAATGGCGGCGGTTTCTCAGTAAAGTACACAGTCTGTCACACGGTTCTTCAGGCGCACAGTACCCGGTTAGACCGGGCACGAAATCCTGTTCGTGACGCCAAAGTTGACTCGCCCACCCCAGGGCTGTGGGACACCCGGTGCCGGGCCGGACTAGTCCGGTGGTAGTCAGTGGTGGCTGGGCCCGGCTCCGTGGCCCTGGTGGGTGTCAGTAGAATATGTGGCTTACTTGTTAATGGTTGTGTTCGTGACGCCACCTGTGGTATGCGGCTATTAAGCCGCCGCTGTTGTGTGAGGCCTCCGGGATGATGTTATGGCAGCAATGGTAGTACTGCTCCCCACAGGTGGAGCAATGCCCGGGGCACAGTTGGTGCTTGTGAGTGTCTATGCAGATGAAATAACAGAGGCAACTCCAAGGGTGCAGTTCAAGTTCTTTACTCACAGTTCTTGTCACAGCTGTAGGGACCCTCAGACTGCTGGGACCACTGTCAGGGACCTCCGCCGTTTCTGGGTGAATCTGAGAGTGAAAGCCGGTGCCCTTCTCTTGGTGTCTCTTTCTTCTGCTGTCTCCCTTAGCCTTGCCTTTGTTAGGGTGGACCTGGCTTGGCCTCCACTACAGCCTCCAGGCTGGGGGGTCACCTGTCGGCTGATTACCCCTTTTCTGAAGGTCTGCTATGGGTTCTGGCCCTGGGAGTGTACAACGTTCCCTGGGCCTCGGTTTTTACTGTTTGGAGATTGTCTTTGCACTCCTCCAGTCTCTAGGGACCGTCCCCTGTCGCAGCTTAATCACTCCACCGATGTTAATGTGGAACAGGCCACCGCAGCCTGCAACTACCCGTGGCGCCTCTAGGCCCTCTCTTCGGTACCTAACAAGGACTGCTCGTGGTACCTCCAGGACTACCCGTGGCCCTGCGACTCCTTCTGTCTCTGCGTGGTGTCACCTGGACCTCTGGGTCCCAGGTTCTTCACCAGGAAGCGTCTCCTTCAGTTCCTCTGCTCCTGACTGACTTGGAGCCTTTCTTTCCTTCTTTCTTTCTTTCTTTCTTTCCTCTTCTCCTCCTTGCCTGCCTCCAGCAGGCCTCCTCCTCCCTCCTTGCTCTCGTTCTTCTACTCCAACTACATGCTGGCTCCTCACTCTTTCACTCCCTGAGGTAAACTGAAACTAACTTGACCTTCCTTTCTCAATCTGCTCTCTGGTGGCTCCTCCCACCTCCCCAGTTGCTAAGCTACCACCCTATGGGAGCAGGGATGGGTCTTACAGCCCCTCTCAGCATGCAGCATGGGAGGGTTGCCTGCCACTTTCCCTGGTCCCAGTATGTACCTAACAATGGGTGTAGTGTGGATTTACCAGGGGAACCGGAGTTCACTCTCTTCCTCTCCCAGAATGGGGCATCACACCGCTGATGGGGTGTAATGACCTGTGGTGACGGAAGCCTCAGGGGCGCCACAGTGATAATTCGTGGCTCGAGGGTCTCCAGACCCGGGGGCTTAGGGGCCACACTCATATGAAAAGTGAGTATTTAAAGGGGATTTGGTATAGTTCGTGACGCCACCCGTGGTGTGCGGTAATTGGGAGTACCGCCGCAGCCGTTGGGGAGTACCCGGGGTGATGGAGTGGGGCAGCTAGGTGTCGTTGCCCTCCACGGGTAGGGGTAGGCCCCGGGACTCTGGTTGAGGATGTGGGGACGCAGTGCAGGGGTCAGTCGGGTACTCAATCAGCAATGAAGCAGACACTGACAACAGGGTAAGCCAAGTCTCTGAACGCCGTTGCCTCTCGAGGGGAGCTCGTCTGGGTCCTGTCCCCTACAATGCTGCCGGTGGTCCGTAACCTATCTCCTGGCACTAAGTTTTAGATTGTCCGTTGTGGCTCGGTAGCTTGGAGCTATCCGGGCCCCACTCCCTACTGTGGTTAAGTGAAGGAGCCTGCTCTCAGGAGCTCATGCTTGGGATTTCAGTGGGCTGCTTGCTAGGAAAGCCCTATCCCCCTTGTTGCGCTAGTGCCCCCGATCTCTGAGCTGGTGGGAATGTTGCAGGCGGGGAGGGAGCCGTCGCTGCTGCGCTCTCGCTGGCGCTCGGGTCCGGCGCTGCTGCTGCTTGGTGGCTCGAGCGGTGGGCCGATCCGGGGACTCGAGCGGTGCTCCTCGCCCGTGTGTGAAAGGGGTGGTTTGGTTTGGGGAGTTGGCCCGTGACGCTACCCACGGTTTGTGGTGAAGGTGGGCACCACCGCTGCTGGTGACGGGGATCCCGGGAGCATTGTTAGGGAGCAGCTGAGATGTTTTCCCCCTCCGTGGGTAGGGGGTTGGTGGTCCCGGGGCCCGGTTGAGGTGACGGGGAAGCAGGTCTGGCAAGGTGCAGGGTCGATTGGCTGCGCAGCGCGGTGCCGGACGGCATGGTAGTACTCACTCAGCCACAAATGGATGCACAGTCTCTGGTAAAACAAACAGCTGGATGGACGGGTCCCGCAGCCGGCTGCTGTGGCTTCTCCCGGACAGTTGGTGGTGGCTGCCTTTCCCTGCACCTTTTGTGTGTGTTTGGTCCCACCGGTAACCCGCTCCCCAGCGTGGATATATGCCGGAGGAGCCCTTTTGCTCGCAGGCTCTGGCCCTGGGAACTCTAGCTGTGACGGTAGCTGTATTTCCCTTTTGCTGTTTGAACAGTTGCCTTCAATCGGGTCTTGGCTGTTTGGAAACCCCTGGGGTTCCGGTCTCTAACGAATTTGACCTGTTTAACGGCAACTCCAAGCCTGGTCGGGGTCCGCAGGCTCTGCCGGTTTGTGCTGGCTTCACTTTGCTCCCCGGTTCGGTACCGGCGGGCCACCGCCCGTCCCCGGTCCTACGGTTCCGCGTCGATCTGCCTCTCCTGCAGACAGCCACCACCGTCTTCCAACCTTGCTCTCGGTGCCCGGGCCACGTACCCGGACACGGTCAGTTTTGCTCCTCTACTACCACTTCCCTACTGCTCTCGAGCTCTGCCCAAGCTTAACTGACTTCCTTCTCCCGCCTCCAGGACTGTGAACTCCTCAGTGGGTGGGGCCAACCACCTGGCTCCACCCCACCTGGTATGGACATCAGCCCCTGGAGGGAGGCAACAAAGATTTGTGTCTGACTGATGTGCCTATCTCAGGGTGGGGGTGTTGTGTTGTAGTACCTGTGACGACCTGGCTAGTCCAGGGCGCCACAGGAACAGTCCATAAAAGCCCTGTCCTCCACAGGTTAATTGCTGGGTTGCCTGAATCTTCTCTCCGACCTAGGGTACGTGTACCCCGTCGTGCCTTCGGTCCCAGACCAGTGATTGGACCAGGCTGCTGACCGTCCTCCTTGATGGGTCCCAGGCACCTAGACTCAATCCCCTGCGATCAGGGGTCTGACTCCTCTAGGTCCAGACCACCGTCTGCAACCTAGTTTATTTATCTCCTGGGAGCTCCAACTCCCAGCTTCCTCAGAGCTCCTCACAGCGCGAGAGCTACCACTCAACTGACTTGACACCTCCCACGTCCCTGTCTGACCCCTAGGTGGGCGGCTCTATTCCTGCTTAAGCAGCCCAAAGTGTGCCTGACAGGTGTGGTGCAAGGTGTATCTAAGATTTTGTGAATGCTGATGGAGGCAGCACTGCAGGATAGAGACCCAGGACCATGGGGGGTTAAATACTGCATGGGGCGGGCAGTTTGAGCAGTACCCTGTGACTACTTGAATAGTCCAGTGGCATCACATTCCCCCTTGGTTAAACGTAGCTCGTCCCCGAGCTACAGGACATCCAGAGGTTTATTTATTTTTTTTAAATTGCAAAAGTAAAAAGGAAGAACATTTTTATTAACATATTTGGTTTTCATCCCACAAAGGGGAGGCACATTTCTTAAATGTTTCATCAAACTCTTAAGGCCCCGTTACACACATGACATCGCTAAAGAGATGTTGTTGGGGTCACGGAATTCGTGATGCACATCTGGCGTCGTTAGTGACGTCGTTTCGTGTGACACGTATGAGCGACCACTAACATCGTAAAATACTCACCAAATCGTTGATTGTTGACACGTCATCCATTTCCTAAATGTCGTTGCTCGTGCAGGACGCAGGTTGTTCATCGTTCCTGAGGCAGCAAACAGCGCTACGTGTGACACCCCAGGAACGACAAACAACATCGTACCTGCGTCCTCTGGCGACGAGGTGGGCGTGACTTCAATGCGGCTGCTTTCCGCCCCTCCGCTTCTATTGGACGCCTGCCGTGTGACATTGCTGTGACGCTGCACGAACCGCCCCCTTAGAAAAGAGGCTGTTCGCCGGCCGGCAAACAGCCTCTTTTCTAAGGAGGCGGTTCGTGCGGCGTCACAGCGACATCGCTAGGAAGGTAAGTATGTGTGACGGCCCCTAGCGATATTGTGCGCCATGGGCAGCGATTTGCACGTGACGCACAAATGACAGGGGAGGGTTCTTTCAGGAGCAACATCGCTGGCGATGTGGCTGCGTGTAAAGTCCCCTTTAGAGTTCACCTTTTATAAACTATGGAACACTACCGGTTGTGTTGTTAGTGGGGGCTCAACCTGATCTGTTGCAACCCCTTCCTGTGACAGTCCAGTTCCAACGTCCCGGATCCCATTAACCCGCCACCCAAACAAACCTGATCCGCTGCATTCCTACTTGGGGTCCATGACAGGGTTAAAGTCCCAGATTTAAAAGGATGACTCTGGTAGGCACAGGAGGTGCAACTTATTTACAATGAGCACAAGTCCGTGCTGGCCGCAACCAGTCCCGCAGCCATGGTCATTTTTACTACTAAAACATGTATAGAAAAGTAACGGGGTTTATATAATGTGCAAACATTATATAAACTTTCTCAATCAGATGAGGTACTCTATTGATTAAACCCGGTAATCATCATTTTGCATATGATAACAGCACTTATCATTTCTCAAGAAAAATAACAAACTAATAAAAACAATAAAAGAAAACACAGATTTCTAACAGTTTTAACTCTAGATAGCCTGGTACCGCAACCATCAATCTCTATATCTCAGTGGGGGCTGACCAAAGTTAACCCGGGTCGACCTTCTCAATTCTGGACCCTCTTCCCCCTGTGATGTGGCAATGTTTCCTACAGGTTCCTTGCCCTCAGTGGCAGGTGTGGCTGGTAAGACTCTACGTGTGCGTGGTAGGGGTACGGGTACTACTCTAGGTGCGGGAGTGGGTGCAGTGTCAGTAAGCCTTTCCTGTTCTGGTTCTTCCACGGGTTTTGGGAATGTTAACACAGGGACTATCACTGCTCCATTTTGCATAGGCCAATCTTCTGGGAAGTCACCTAGAATGGTACGGATCATCCTCTTCTTTCTTTTCACCACCGGTGGTTGGGGCTGGGGTTCATCTGCAACTCTTAAGGGCTCTGGACACTTCTTCAAGTGGTCCCGGGAGACGGTAGATGTGGTTCTTCCCTGATTCTTGCTGATGAGACAAGTCTTTTGGTTGTCAAAGTTGGAAGGCTGCACCACGTAAGGTTCCCTCTCCCATTGGTCATCCAATTTGTGCAACTTTCTTTTCCGCTTTTCCTGGAGCATGGTAGGGTGTAATGTGTATCCTCTTACACCCGTACAGACTACAGAATTCCTGTAAGATTTCAGCTTCAAACGCTGGACCTTGATCAGTGAGGACTTGATCGGGATACCTATGCGGCCGGCAGAATTGTGCTTGGAACGCCTTTGCCGCTGAGCTGGCAGTTAAATCTTTCACAGGTACCACCACCAGGAATCGGGAATAGTGGTCCACCACCTGAGCGCGTAACCACTCCTGCTTGGGGTTAGCTTGATGTGATCCAAAGCTACAATCTCCAGGGGCTAATTGGTGACTATTGGTTGGAGTGGTGCTCGCTGACTGGTACCATCTTGCCTCCTCAAGGCGCAAGGACCACAGTTCCTGCACCAGGCTTCTATGGTATCTCTCATCCCAATCCAGTAGAAGCGACTTCTCAGCAACATCTCCAACTTCTTCCATCCAAAGTGCCCTGCTCTATCGTGGTACGCCTCCAGGACCACCGGGACATACGCCTTAGGTATTACTATTTGGCAGATTCTTTCGTGCATCTTGTGATTGGTAAGACTTCTGCATAACTTGCCTTGATGGAGATACAGTCGACTCCTGTCCTGCCACAGCTTCTTAGCTTCTCCTGTGGCACCTGGCTCCAGACGGGAGCCAGCTTGGGCTAACAGTGCTTTGATCAGCCTGATTGTAGGATCACCATCCTGGGCTTCTTGCCAACTGTGATGGGGTAATGGATTGAAGGTTGCCTCCTGCTGATTGCTATGGGACCGGGGCCGTTCTACGCTAGTGGGCCGATGGAAGGCAGGCAATTTAATCTCCTCCAAGTCATCCTCATCCTTCCCATAATAAGGAATAACGTTTGGAACACCATTCTAAGTCTGAACTGGGTGCAAAAACCTAAAAAAACATCACTATGGGGAGATAAGGTATGCACACCAGTGACTATGGGTTAAATATAGGGACCCCCATACAGCAGTATGAAAAGTCATGCTAGGCATTGTCTAGCCCGATTTGGTCAGTATGACCATTGCACAGACTCAAGTAACCGATATAAAAATAGGAGAACTGGAGTCAAAAAGTGCCAATAAAGTGAATATATTTTATTAAATACAATAAAAAGATGTGCAAACAGCAAAAAAGAGGATAAAAACACATAGGGGTGTGAAAATGCATAATCAGGATCAAAATGATAGACAATAATCACAAATGGCCAGTTGGAGTAATATAAATCAAGCAAAAGGGCAATGTTGGAACAGGCATAAACCAAAAGGTATACAGATAAAGTGCATGTGCAATAATGCGTGCAGTAGCTTGCTCAAGCACACCCAGATTAGTTAATGAGGCATAATACCGTCCAGTGAATATTACAAAACATTCAAAGACAAAGTGGCCAGTGCATTTTTAAAGTGACTAATGCATGATCCCAAAAACACAAGAAGGAGGCTCCCCCATACCCCACCAGTGACTATGTAATGAACCCTCCCCAACCACACCTTTTGCCAATCCATATCATTTTTAACTGCATGAGAGGACACACACAAGCTAGGGACCCCAACGTAGAGAAATACTTTGGCGTAGTGTTGGGGCTCTATTGCATTGATCAATTCAGTAGCTAAATTTCTCTTGATTCATATGTTCATGGCAGTAATGCAGATTCCATTTTCACATTTTCACTCTTACATATAGCTATTGGATTTTTCAAGTCAGTATTCACACAGCAGTTTCTGCTATTTCATGTATTCCCCTTACATAGTCACTGGTGTGCATACCTTATCTCCCCATCCTCATCCTTCCCATCATCAGATAAATGGGGCATTCTGTATAGTGCATCCGCATTGGTATTCTTGCGGCCAGCCCTGTATTTTATGGTGAAATCATAGTTCGGCAATCTAGCAACCCAACGCTGTTCTAGCGCTCCAAGCTTCGCTATGTCCAGATGAGCCAGTGGATTATTATTCGTATATGTGACTCCCTGGACTAGTCAGGTCGTCCCAGGTAGTCCCATGCACACACACCCCCTACCTAAAAAGGTGACAGCAGCCAAACTTCAAACCTTGTCACCACCCTCCAGGTTTGATGTCCACACCAGGGGGCGGAGGCAGGCGGTTGGCCCCGCCCACTGAGGAGTTCACAGGCCTGGAGGCGGGAAAAGCAGTAGTTCAGTGTAGATGATGAGTCTTGACAGTGGAGGAGAGAAGTCAAGTCCAAGGTCAGACCTGTGACCAGGCGTGCCATAGTCTACGAGGTGTCTAGGTTGGAGCCCAGTCATCTCTGGCAAGGAGGCAGACGGTGGTGACTGCTTGCAGGAGCTGGGATTACAGCCGGTGGAACCGTAGGGACCGGAGTCGGGCGGTGGCCCGCCGGTACCGAACCAGGGAGCTGATTGGAAACCGGAGCACCAGGAGGGGTATTCAGACCCAGTACGAATCCCAGAAACCACTAGGCTAAGTCGAATCAACTGATTGAGGACTGGACTTTAGGACCTTTCCCACACAAGACCCGACCGTAGACAACAGCCCAACCATTAGGGTAAAGCCACTGCCAAGGCATAGAGACCCAAGGGGCCAGCGTCTGCGGGCAAACAGGGCTTTCCCGACACCCAGCAAGCCGGGGAGCGGACTCCCGTTACTTAGGCATAGGAGTCAAGACATTAACATAAAGAGGTGCAGGAGAAAGGCGGCAACCACCAACCTGTTAAGGGAGAAGCTGCAGCCGGCTGCGGGCACCGTTCATCACCCCGTTTGGTTTACCAGAGACTCCAGTGTGTTGTGTCATAGTGAGTACAACAGTGCCTTTGGGCCCCGCACCGCACCAGCACCCAGCATGCACCCATCCCCACGCCTCAGCACCTCCCTCGGGTCCCCGGGACCATCATTCCCCTACCCACGGAGGGGTCAACACTAAGCTGCGCAACACCGTCCCCGGGAGGCCTAGTCAACAGCAGCGGTGGTGTCAAACCATTCACCACAACCCGTGGGTGGCGTCACGAACTTACATCCCTTACAAACCACCGCGGCCCCAGCCGTGGAACTCCCCACTGAAGTCCCTGCGTGTAGCGCCAATCCCCTTGCAGAGCGACGTGACCCCCGGGTCCGTGAGGAGCTCGAGCCACCCACCGTACGAGTACGGATCCGAGCGGCTCGGCAGCCGGCCGAGCCTGCGGGGCGGTACATATACACGGTAAATTTTGTGGAAGCCAGGTAGTGCTTGAATCTCTCGGTTACGACCCATACGAGTGCCAAGAACTCCAACTTGAAAGAACTATAGTTCTCCGGGTTTCTTTCTATCGGCCTCAGCTTCCTGCTGGCATAGGCGATTACCTTCTCTTTGCTTTTCTGCACCTGAGACAGGACCGATCCTAATCCTACGTTGCTGGCATCTGTGTACAGTATAAACGGGAGACCGTAGTCGGGATATGCAAGGATCTCATCCCTCGTCAGAGTTGACTTCATCTGCTCAAAGGAATCTTCTTGTTCCTTACCTCACTTGAACGGAGGGCCAGGGGGCTTGCCATGCTTGGGTTGCCCCACCAGGAGATCTTGTAAGGCCGCCGCCATCTTGGTGTAGGCTTTGACGAACCAACGGTAGTGCCCCATCAAGCCTAGGAACTGCCGCACTTTTCTCACAGTATTGAGCCTTGGCCAGTTCTGGATGGCCATGATCTTCTGAGGATCTGGTGCCACACCCTCAGCGCCAACCACATGCCCCAGGTACTGGACCTTAGGTTTCAGTAGGTGACATTTTGATGGTTTTAGCTTCATCCCATACCTGGATAGGGCTTCGAATACTTCCGCTAGGTATTCCAGGTGCGCTTCATACAGTTAGGTCCAGAAATATTTGGACAGTGACACAAGTTTTGTTATTTTAGCTGTTTACAAAAACATGTTCAGAAATACAATTATATATATAATATGGGCTGAAAGTGCACACTCCCAGCTGCAATATGAGAGTTTTCACATCCAAATCGGAGAAAGGGTTTAGGAATCATAGCTCTATAATGCATAGCCTCCTCTTTTTCAAAGGACCAAAAGTAATTGGACAAGGGACTCTAAGGGATGCAATTAACTCTGAAGGCGTCTCCCTCATTAACTTGTAATCAATGAAGTAGTTAAAAGGTCTGGGGTTGATTACAGGTGTGTGGTTTTGCATTTGGAAGCTGTTGCTGTGACCAGACAACATGCGGTCTAAGGAACTCTCAATTGAGGTGAAGCAGAACATCCTGAGGCTGAAAAAAAAGAAAAAATCCATCAGAGGGATAGCAGACATGCTTGGAGTAGCAAAATCAACAGTCGGGTACATTCTGAGAAAAACAGGAATTGACTGGTGAGCTTGGGAACTCAAAAAGGCCTGGGCGTCCACGGATGACAACAGTGGTAGATGATCGCCGCATACTTTCTTTGGTGAAGAAGAACCCGTTCACAACATCAACTGAAGTCCAGAACACTCTCAGTGAAGTAGGTGTACCTGTCTCTAAGTCAACAGTAAAGAGAAGACTCCATGAAAGTAAATACAAAGGGTTCACATCTAGATGCAAACCATTCATCAATTCCAAAAATAGACAGGCCAGAGTTAAATTTGCTGAAAAACACCTCATGAATCCAGCTCAGTTCTGGAAAAGTATTCTATGGACAGATGAGACAGAGATCAACCTGTACCAGAATGATGGGAAGAAAAAAGTTTGGAGAAGAAAGGGAACGGCACATGATCCAAGGCACACCACATCCTCTGTAAAACATGGTGGAGGCAACGTGATGGCATGGGCATGCATGGCTTTCAATGGCACTGGGTCACTTGTGTTTATTGATGACATAACAGCAGACAAGAGTAGCCGGATGAATTCTGAAGTGTACCGGGATATACTTTCAGCCCAGATTCAGCCAAATGCCGCAAAGTTGATCGGACGGCGCTTCATAGTACAGATGGACAATGACCCCAAGCATACAGCCAAAGCTACCCAGGAGTTCATAAGTAGAGTTGAGCGCGGTTCGCGGTTCGAGGTTCTCCAGCTCTAGGCTCGAGTGATTTTGGGGCCTGTTCTAGATCGAACTAGAACTCGAGCTTTTTGCAAAAGCTCGATAGTTCTAGAAACGTTCGAGAACGGTTCTAGCAGCAAAAAAACAGCTAATTCCTAGCTTGGTTTCCGCTGTAATAGTGTAAGTCACTCTGTGAATCACACTATTATGACATTTCAGTGTATAGTGTGCGGGAACAGCGCCTTCAGATCACTGCTGTTTCTATAATGGCGATCGCCATTTTTTTTTTTTTTTTCCTTGTTTTCCTTCCCTAAGCGCGTGCGTCTTGTGGGGCGGGCCAGCATGTCAGCCAATCCCAGACACACACACAGCTAAGTGGACTTTTAGCCAGAGAAGCAACGGCATGTGTGATAGGATGTCCATGTCACATGTCCCTGCATTATAAAACCGGACATTTTCCTCCAGGACGCCATTATCTCTTCTGCGTCTTTGGTGTCAGACATTACTGTCGCAGCTCCGTCCTTTGTCCTATAGCTGATACAGCTGTATGCGCTCCATACACAGCACTAGACAGCTTAGGGAGAGCACTTTCTATCAGTCCTTTTAAGGGCTCAAACCGGCAGGGTCAGAGCCATAGGTGACAGGTCCTGAAAACAGCGACAGCGTCTGTGTAGCAAAGGTCAGGGATTTCCTCCCTGCATTTCCCTATTAGGAGGGAATAGAAAGGCAGGCTTCCTTTCCTCTACCCAGAGCCCCACAATCCTGGCACTGTACCCTCCTGTCCTCTGCACACTCCAACTCATTATAACTAAGCCATTATACTAGCAAACACTCAGTGTACCTATTGGCATCCTAAACGTGGCTATTGGACTTTGCTATAGTCCCACTAGTGCAAAGACATTTGCAGCACCTCTGCCTGCATTGCACACTCCAACTCATTATAACTAAGCCATTATACTAGCAAACACTCAGTGTACCTAGTGGCATCCTAAACGTGGCTATTGGACTTTGCTATAGTCCCACTAGTGCAAAGACATTTGCAGTACCTCTGCCTGCATTGCACACTCCAACTCATTATAACTAAGCCATTATACTAGCAAACACTCAGTGTACCTAGTGGCATCCTAAACGTGGCTATTGGACTTTGCTATAGTCCCACTAGTGCAAAGACATTTGCAGCACCTCTGCCTGCATTGCACACTCCAACTCATTATAACTAAGACATTATACTAGCAAACACTCAGTGTACCTAGTGGCATCCTAAACGTGGCTATTGGACTTTGCTATAGTCCCACTAGTGCAAAGACATTTGCAGCACCTCTGCCTGCATTGCACACTCCAACTCATTATAACTAAGCCATTATACTAGCAAACACTCAGTGTACCTAGTGGCATCCTAAACGTGGCTATTGGACTTTGCTATAGTCCCACTAGTGCAAAGACATTTGCAGCACCTCTGCCTGCATTGCACACTCCAACTCATTATAACTAAGCCATTATACTAGCAAACACTCAGTGTACCTAGTGGCATCCTAAACGTGGCTATTGGACTTTGCTATAGTCCCACTAGTGCAAAGACATTTGCAGCACCTCTGCCTGCATTGCACACTCCAACTCATTATAACTAAGCCATTATACTAGCAAACACTCAGTGTACCTAGTGGCATCCTAAACGTGGCTATTGGACTTTGCTATAGTCCCACTAGTGCAAAGACATTTGCAGCACCTCTGCCTGCATTGCACACTCCAACTCATTATAACTAAGCCATTATACTAGCAAACACTCAGTGTACCTAGTGGCATCCTAAACGTGGCTATTGGACTTTGCTATAGTCCCACTAGTGCAAAGACATTTGCAGCACCTCTGCCTGCATTGCACATTCCAACTCATTATAACTAAGCCATTATACTAGCAAACACTCAGTGTACCTAGTGGCATCCTAAACGTGGCTATTGGACTTTGCTATAGTCCCACTAGTGCAAAGACATTTGCAGCACCTCTGCATGCATTGCACGCTCCAACTCATTATAACTAAGCCATTATACTAGCAATTTTTGCTGCCAGTTTAAGGGCCGTAGTTGCATTGTCAGGGATATTTATTCTTTATTATTCTGTTGTTAATAAAGCTAGACCACCACTGCAATCTACACCACCTCTCAATTTTTACTACCACATTTTCAGTCCACAATCTTGTCGCAATCAACATGAGTGGCAAAATGACAGATGCTGGTGGAAAGGGGAAGAGGCGTGGTGGAAAAGGCAAAAAAGGTTTTGTCCGTGGGGAAGGTGGCAAAGCTCCATTATCATCTGCTGAAGATAGACCATCTACCAGCAAAAGTAAGATGTCTACTACTTACCGTGGACAATCCGATGTGCTCCCTTTTTTACGGACACGAACAACAGGAACAAAGGTAGATGATGGCCAAAAAAGGAAAATGCATGAATGGATCTCAAGTGGTCCAACAAGTGCCCTCTCAGACACTTCAAGTACCGCATCCAATAAACACCAGTCCTCTGAGTTGTCATCCCAATCAAACTTGATTTCTCCCAGCTCTGAAGTCTCCATCAGCCCTGCACAGTATGGTGGAACTGAGATGGCTGAGTCTGCAGAGCTGTTCAGTCACACTATAGCCTGGGAATCAGAGGTCTGCTCCCAAGCTACAGTGACTACAGAACAGGAAATGGTCTGCAGTGATGCCCAGAACCTTTGTGACTCTGATTCAGGCTGTGAGGACCAAGTTTCGGAGCATAATGTTGACCCTTTGTCACAAACTGTAACACCTGTGGTTATAGACAATGAGGAACATACTGATGAAGATGAGACTCAGATACCCGATTGGGATGACAACTTAAATATTCGGTCAGGGCAAGAAGAGGCTCGGTCTGAGGGGGAGGGGAGTGCAAACACAACAATTGATGATGAAGTTCTAGATCCCACCTACTGTCAACCCACAGTCAGGCACTCGAGGAGGTCAACAGAGGTGGTGGACGAGGATGCAACTGATGACGAAGTTACCTTGCGCCTTCCTGGACAGAGTCGGAGTACTGGTAGCACGTCTATAACTGCATCCTCAGCCACCACTCTGCCTCTGAGCATTATTCGGGGTGGATCAACAGGTCGCATGGCCTCTAAGCCTTGCCTAGCCTGGTCCTTTTTTAACATAGAAAAAGATCGCCCAAATTATGTGATTTGTAAAATTTGTCATGGTTCTCTTAGTAGAGGTCAAAACCTCAGCAGTTTGACAACTTCTTCCATGAATCGTCACATGAATAAATACCTTATGGCCCTGTGGGAAGCTCACCGTGCTGCAATGCGGCCTAGCAGAGCGAACCATCCACCGCCTGCCCCTTCCAGTGCATCCGCGCGCTCGTCATCTTCTAGGACTGTGGGGACAGCTGTCACACCTGTTTTTCCACCCACAACTTCCACCACTGTAACCGCAACAGGCAGTTTGCTTGGTAGGTCGTCAGTTGGTTTGGAAGGGGAAACAAGTGAGTGTGTACAGCTTTCTCAGACATCGATAGCACCAACTTTGGATGAAGGCAACATCATGTCTCCGCCTGCACTTTCCTCACAAACCTGCATTTTTCCAGGGACACCCTACTCAACACCGTCTACACACAGCAGCCAGATCTCTGTCCCTCAGATGTGGACAAATAAAAGGCCATTTCCTGCGACCCATGACAAAGCTAAGAGGTTGACTCTATCCCTCTGTAAGCTGTTGGCTACCGAAATGCTGCCTTTCCGCCTAGTGGACACACAGGATTTTAGAGACCTTATGTCTGTCGCTGTGCCCCAGTACCAGATGCCTAGTCGCCACTACTTCTCTAAGAAAGGTGTGCCCGCGCTACACCAGCATGTCGCACACAACATCACCGCTTCCTTGAGAAACTCTGTGTGTGAACGGGTGCATTTCACCACCGATACTTGGACCAGTAAGCATGGACAGGGACGTTACATGTCGCTCACTGGGCACTGGGTAACTATGGTGATAGATGGTGAAGGGTCTGCTGCACAAGTCTTGCCGTCCCCACGACTTGTGTGTCAATCCTCTGTCTGTCCAAGTTCCGCCACTGCTTCTGCATTCTCCACCTCATCTGGGTCCTCCACCTCCGCCCCAAGCCTGCCTGGTCAGGCCACCAGCGTTCTCACTGCGCAGAAGGAATCACGCACCCCTCATTACTATGCTGGCAGCAGAGCGCAACGGCATCAGGCGGTCTTTAGCTTGACATGTCTTGGGAATAAGAGTCACACAGCTGAGGAGTTGTGGTCAGCTCTGCGGTCCGAGTTTAATAAATGGTTGTCTCCACTCAACCTGCAGCCTGGTAAGGCCGTGTACGACAATGCTGCAAACCTGGTTGCGGCCCTTCGCCTGGGCAAGGTGACACACGTACCTTGTATGGCTCACGTGTTGAACCTTGTCGTGCAGCAATTTTTAACACACTATCCCGGCCTAGATGGCCTTCTGAACAGGGCACGAAAACTGTCTGCTCACTTCCGCCGTTCAAGCGCCGCAGCTGAGCGACTTGCATCGCTCCAGAAGTCTTTCGGCCTGCCGGTTCATCGCCTGAAATGCGATGTGGCGACACGCTGGAATTCAACTCTCCACATGTTACAGCGACTGTGGCAGCACCGCCGTGCCCTGGTGCAATACGTCATGACGTATAGCCTGGGCCAACGAGATGCAGAGGTGGGGCAGATCACCCTGATGGAGTGGTCTCAGATCAAGGACCTATGCACCCTTCTGCACAGTTTTGACATGGCAACGAATATGTTTAGCGCTGACAATGCCATTATCAGCATGACGATTCCAGTCATTTACATGCTGGAGCACACGCTAAACACTATTCGGAGTCAGGGGGTGGGACAACAGGAAGGGGATGAACTACAGGAGGATTCATATGCGCAAGACACAACAACATCACCAAGGTCCAGACGTTCATCATCACCAAGGCGCCAGGCATGGGAGCATGGGGGACAGGGATCAACAAGGGCGCATGGTAGCAGGCGAGATGTTGAGGAAGGTGCAGGAGGACATGAAGAAATGGAGGACGAACTGTCCATGGACATGGAAGACTCAGCAGATGAGGGAGACCTTGGTCAAATTTCAGTTGAAAGAGGTTGGGGGGAGATGTCAGAGGAAGAAAGAACGGTTAGCACTTCTATGCCACAAACACAGCGTGGACTTGGTCCGCATGGCTGCGCAAGACACATGAGTGCCTTCTTGTTGCACTACCTCCAACATGACCCTCGTATTGTCAAAATTAGAAGTGATGATGACTACTGGCTTGCCACACTATTAGATCCCCGGTACAAGTCCAAATTTTGTGACATAATTTCAGCCATAGAAAGGGACGCACGTATGCAGGAGTATCAGCAGAAGCTGTTACTCGATCTTAGATCCGCTTTTCCACCAAACAACCGTGCAGGTGCAGGGAGTGAATCTCCCAGTTGTAACTTGACAAACATGGGACGGTCTCGTCATCTTCAACAGTCTACACGTACCAGTAGGACCGTATCTGGTGCTGGTAACAGCAATTTTATGGAATCTTTTCATAATTTTTTTAGACCCTCCTTTGCAAGGCCACCAGAGACAACAAGTCTGACACATAGTCAACGGCTGGAGAGGATGATACAGGAGTATCTACAAATGAACATCGATGCCATGACTTTGCAAATGGAGCCTTGCTCATTTTGGGCTTCAAATCTAGAAAAATGGCCAGAGCTATCCAGTTATGCCTTGGAGATTTTGTCGTGTCCAGCTGCCAGCGTTGTCTCTGAACGTGTCTTCAGTGCTGCTGGGTGTGTGCTGACAGATAAGCGCGCGCGTCTGTCCAGTGACAATGTGGACAGACTGACGTTCATCAAAATGAACAAGTCATGGATCCAGAAGGAATTTACTACCCCTGTGTCATCCTGGGGAGAGTAAATGCTTGTGGATTTGGAATGTGCTTGATGCAAATCTAGCTGTGAAGTGTACAACTAGGGCACAAGTGCTGCCACTGAATGGGTGGGTGTGTGGGGCACAATTTTTGGAAAAAAGGGAGGCTCCGCTTGGAGTAACCCTTGCTTGATGTGTTTTTAAAAGAAGCCAAGATGAACAGAGCTGGGATCAGGAAAGACTTTGCTACCTACCCCGGTGTCATCCTGGGGACGAATAAGAATGGCGTATTTTGGAATGTGCTTGATGCAAATCTAGCTGTGAAGTGTACAACTAGGGCACAAGTGCTGCCACTGAATGGGTGGGTGTGTGGGGCACAATTTTTGGAAAAAAGTGAGGCTCCGCTTGGAGTAACCCTTGCTTGATGTGTTTTTAAAAGAAGCCAAGATGAACAGAGCTGGCATAAGGAAAGACTTTGCTACCTACCCCGGTGTCATCCTGGGGACGGATAAGAACGGCGTATTTTTGAATGTGCTTGATGCAAATCTAGCTGTGAAGTGTACAACTAGGGCACAAGTGCTGCCACTGAATGGGTGGGTGTGTGGGGCACAATTTTTGGAAAAAAGGGAGGCTCCGCTTGGAGTAACCCTTGCTTGATGTGTTTTTAAAAGAAGCCAAGATGAACAGAGCTGGGATCAGGAAAGACTTTGCTACCTACCCCGGTGTCATCCTGGGGACGGATAAGAACGGCGTATTTTTTAATGTGCTTGATGCAAATCTAGCTGTGAAGTGTACAACTAGGGCACAAGTGCTGCCACTGAATGGGTGGGTGTGTGGGGCACAATTTTTGGAAAAAAGGGAGACTCCGCTTGGAGTAACCCTTGCTTACATTGTTTTTAAAAGAAGCCAAGATGAACAAGTCATGGTTCAGCAAAGACTTTGCTATCTACCCCGGTGTCATCCTGGGGACGGTTAAGAATAGCGTATTTTTGAATGTGCTTGATGCAAATCTAGCTGTGAAGTGTACAACTAGGGCACAAGTGCTGCCACCAAGGGGTGGGTGTGTGTGGGGCACAATTTTTGGAAAAAGGGGAGACTACGCTTGGAGTCACCTTGCGGTGTTTTACGTGATTTTAGAAGGGCGTGCCATGCCTATATCTGTGTGTCCTCCTCTTTTTCCTTGTCCAGCTGTTTTGTTTTCGCATGAGTATATGTCCTTGTCACTTTCCCATGTGTTTGTGTTGTGTTGTGAGTTGTTTGTCACCTTTTGGACACCTTTGAGGGTGTTTTCTAGGTGTTTTTCTGTGTTTGTGATTGCCTGCCATTGTTTCCTATGCAGTTCGAGTTCGGTTCGTCGAACGTTCGACGAGCCGAACTCGAACGGGACCTCCGTTCGGCGAACCGACCTCGAGCCGAACCGGGACCGGTTCGCTCATCTCTATTCATGAGTGCAAAAAAGTGGAACATTCTGCAATGGCCAAGTCAATCACCAGATCTTAACCCAATTGAGCATGCATTTCACTTGCTCAAATCCAGACTTAAGACGAAAAGACCCACAAACAAGCAAGACCTGAAGGCTGCGGCTGTAAAGGCCTGGCAAAGCATTAAGAAGGAGGAAACCCAGCGTTTGGTGATGTCCATGGGTTCCAGACTTAAGGCAGTGATTGCCTCCAAAGGATTCGCAACAAAATATTGAAATTAAAAATATTTTGTTTGGGTTTGGTTTATTTGTCCAATTACTTTTGACATGCTAAAATGTGGAGTGTTTGTAAAGAAATGTGTACAATTCCTACAATTTCTATCAGATATTTTTGTTCAAACCTTCAAATTAAACGTTACAATCTGCACTTGAATTCTGTTGTAGAGGTTTCATTTCAAATCCAATGTGGGGGCATGCAGAGCCCAACTCGCGAAAATTGTGTCACTGTCCAAATATTTCTGGACCTAACTGTACGTCTTAGAGTATACAATGATATCATCTAAGTAGAGCAGGAAAGTTTCGAAGTTGCAGTGGCACAGGCAGCACTCCATGAGTCTCTCCAAAAAGGTAAGGGAGGGTCCAGCTCACCAAGGACTGACCTGCTGGTTATAATCATGAGTCCTGCGCACGGAATAAGGCTCGGCAACCATCCAGATTAGAAGTAGAAAGAGAGATTTCCAGCGCCAGGAATAAGTTAAAAAATCCTTTTTTATTGAAGATAAGGCAGTAAAAATCCAGCAGATACCATGATAGATGTCAGAAAGATGGCAGAACAACGCGTTTCGACGCTTCAGGTCTTAGTCATGTTCTGACTTAAAGTATAACCAACTCCCTTATATCGGATCCCTGCTCCACTGATTAAATTCACATGTGTGGTTTCACTAGAGGCAACTCCTCAAGTAGTAATTACAAGGGATCCGAGAAAATGGAGATATACAATGGCAAATTCGTATATGTAAATATACATGAAGTAATATGGTATAATGCAAAGATACACAAATACAAAAAATATACAAAAAATATATATACATATAAAATAACATACATATTAAAAGAATTTTATGGACCGGTTTCCCTTGTTGTTTAATATAAGTATAGGTATAATATATAGTGATCCAACAAGACACTCAGCACATGACAACATAAATATGATTGTACAGATCAAAAGGGAATGAGAGATCCTTTGTTAAATAAAAATCTAATCTATATCCATTAACATATGACTTTCCACATATATGTAGCATATGCTGGCCTTTCAATAGTGCACTAAATTCGATAGGAGATACTTATTACACACCAATCCAACATTCCCCTATTATTAAAACAAGTAATATTCCAACAACATTTTTGGTTGCAAACATATAGCAAAGAAGTAGAAAACCGCATAATATGAACTAGGGTGCAGACCATATTAATCCCATTAGATATAATACCAATATAATAGAAAGGAGTAGGGAGATACAGGAGCCGATTATATTTAATAGTGTAATATCAGATCCTGACGATTATTTAAACCCTCCGGGTATCTAGTATTGAGGGTGAAGATACAGAAGGATTCCCTATTTAATAATTTCCTTCTATGGTCTCCACCTCTAATCGGTCTGGGTATCTGTTCTACACCCTTATATTGAAAACCGCTAACATCACCCTGATGCACCAAGGCAAAATGTTTGGAAACCGCTGATATAGCAATTGCGTTCTGTTTAAAAACGTCAGAAAGATGTCTTCTGATTCTAACTTTCAAAGGGCCCGTCGTGCAGCCTGTATATTGAATATTACAGATCTTACATGTTATTAAATATATAACAAAGGTCGTATTACAATTGATTAGAGTATTTATGTGAAATGTTTTTTGATTTGAAGTAGACTGGAAGGTTTTTCCTTTTTGTGCAAAACCGCACGCTTTGCATTTGTTCGCACCACATTTATAAAAACCTTTCAGAGTAATCCAAGAGGATCTCTCTCTATGGTCAACCTCACTCAAGAAAAGACTCGGAGAAAGAATGGTACCAAGGGTAGGGGCTCGTTTAGCAACACATTTAATATTATTTTTAGTTACCTGTTTTAAAATTGGGTCCTCACCGAGAATAGGTAGATATTTATTCACTATTTTTGTAATTAAGTCATATTGTTTGCTATAATTAGTCGAAAAGACAATATTATTGCTTTGTTTCAATTTGTTTCTATATTTTCCTTTCCTTGGATTTTTATTTAATAAATCTGATCTATCTATTTGTGCCACTATAGATTTGGCTCGTTTGAGAACCCAGTCAGGGTACCCTCTGTCCGCGAGTCTGTCACAAGTCAAAGTCTCTTCCTTAAAATAGTCACTAAGTTGGGAACAATTTCGTTTCATTCTAATTAGCTCTCCAACATGAATATTATGTTTAGTCCGTAGGTGATGGCATGAGTCTGCTGTAAGAATAGAATTAGTAGCAGTAGATTTACGGTATGGTTTGATGATAACCCTATTCGTATTTTCAGTGCATAAAGTAATGTCTAAGAAGTTCATAGTTGTCTCATGATAAGATGATGTGAATTTTAAATTAAAATCATTATCGTTAATATAGGTAAGAAAGTCTTGTATAGTATCAATTGGACCCGACCAAATCATAAGCAGATCGTCCAGATACCTGCCATACCATTGCAGATATCCGGAGAACCTATTCTGTTCGGCATATAAAAAATCCTCCTCCCATCTCGCCATCACAATATTTGCAAGCGAGGGGGAGAAGCGGGCCCCCATGCTAACTCCTCTACACTGTAAATAAAACTTTATATCAAACGAAAAATAGTTGTGATTCAAAAGAAAATCAATTGAGGAAACTATGAAGTCCTTCAGACAGGTATCATAATCACTGAATCTATCCAAATGCTGAGATAAACAACGTAATGCGACATTATGAGGTATGGATGGATAAAGTGATATCACATCACATGATAGCCATAAAAATTGATTTTTCCACTCGTATCCATCCAATGCTCGGACAACCTCTTTTGTATCCCTAATGTAACCTGGTAAATCAGGTATCAAAGGTTGGAGAAATTGTCCTATCCAACCCCCCAAATTTTCACCCAAAGATCCTATACCCGAGACAATTAGTCGTAATGGAGGGGGAAAAAGATTTTTGTGGATCTTTGGGAGACAGTGGTAGATTGGAACAACAGGGTTCTTGTTAAATAGAAAATCTTTTGTTGATTTTCTATTTAACAAGAACCCTGTATAATAATAATAATATTCCTGTGGGAGAGCTAATTAGAATGAAACGAAATTGTTCCCAACTTAGTGACTATTTTAAGGAAGAGACTTTGACTTGTGACAGACTCGCGGACAGAGGGTACCCTGACTGGGTTCTCAAACGAGCCAAATCTATAGAGGCACAAATAGATAGATCAGATTTATTAAATAAAAATCCAAGGAAAGGAAAATATAGAAACAAATTGAAACAAAGCAATAATATTGTCTTTTCGACTAATTATAGCAAACAATATGACTTAATTACAAAAATAGTGAATAAATATCTACCTATTCTCGGTGAGGACCCAATTTTAAAACAGGTAACTAAAAATAATATTAAATGTGTTGCTAAACGAGCCCCTACCCTTGGTACCATTCTTTCTCCGAGTCTTTTCTTGAGTGAGGTTGACCATAGAGAGAGATCCTCTTGGATTACTCTGAAAGGTTTTTATAAATGTGGTGCGAACAAATGCAAAGCGTGCGGTTTTGCACAAAAAGGAAAAACCTTCCAGTCTACTTCAAATCAAAAAACATTTCACATAAATACTCTAATCAATTGTAATACGACCTTTGTTATATATTTAATAACATGTAAGATCTGTAATATTCAATATACAGGCTGCACGACGGGCCCTTTGAAAGTTAGAATCAGAAGACATCTTTCTGACGTTTTTAAACAGAACGCAATTGCTATATCAGCGGTTTCCAAACATTTTGCCTTGGTGCATCAGGGTGATGTTAGCGGTTTTCAATTTAAGGGTGTAGAACAGATACCCAGACCGATTAGAGGTGGAGACCATAAAAGGAAATTATTAAATAGGGAATCCTTCTGGATCTTCACCCTCAATACTAGATACCCGGAGGGTTTAAATAATCGTCAGGATCTGATATTACACTATTAAATATAATCGGCTCCTGTATCTCCCTACTCCTTTCTATTATATTGGTATTATATCTAATGGGATTAATATGGTCTGCACCCTAGTTCATATTATGCGGTTTTCTACTTCTTTGCTATATGTTTGCAACCAAAAATGTTGTTGGAATATTACTTGTTTTAATAATAGGGGAATGTTGGATTGGTGTGTAATAAGTATCTCCTATCGAATTTAGTGCACTATTGAAAGGCCAGCATATGCTACATATATGTGGAAAGTCATATGTTAATGGATATAGATTAGATTTTTATTTAACAAAGGATCTCTCATTCCCTTTTGATCTGTACAATCATATTTATGTTGTCATGTGCTGAGTGTCTTGTTGGATCACTACATATTATACCTATACTTATATTAAACAACAAGGGAAACCGGTCCATAAAATTCTTTTAATATGTATGTTATTTTATATGTATATATATATTTTTTGTATATTTTTTGTATTTGTGTATCTTTGCATTATACCATATTACTTCATGTATATTTACATATACGAATTTGCCATTGTATATCTCCATTTTCTCGGATCCCTTGTAATTACTACTTGAGGAGTTGCCTCTAGTGAAACCACACATGTGAATTTAATCAGTGGAGCAGGGATCCGATATAAGGGAGTTGGTTATACTTTAAGTCAGAACATGACTAAGACCTGAAGCGTCGAAACGCGTTGTTCTGCCATCTTTCTGACATCTATCATGGTATCTGCTGGATTTTTACTGCCTTATCTTCAATAAAAAAGGATTTTTTAACTTATTCCTGGCGCTGGAAATCTCTCTTTCTACTCCATGAGTCTCTGGAACGTTCCCGGTACATTACACAACCCAAACGGCATACTATTGAACTCACATAATCCCATCGGGGTAGCAAAGGCGGTCTTCTCACGGTCTTCTTCAGCAACAGCCACTTGCCAGTATCCGCTAGGAAGATCAAGAGTAGAGAAATAAGTGGCAGACATCAAGGTAGCTAACGATTCCTCAATTCAGGGTAGGGGTTAGGCATCTTTATGTGTGATCTTGTTGATTTGTCTGTAATCCACACACATCCTCATAGTGCTGTCTTTCTTTTTCACTAGTAACAGGGGAGCTGCCCAGGGGTTGCAACTATCACGGATGACCCCAGCCTCCTTCATGTTTCTGAGCATGTCCTTGGCGCACTGATAATGGGCAGGTAGTATGGGCCTATACCTCTCCTTGATGGGTGGATGAGCGCCTGTGGGTATGTGGTGTTGTACCCCTTTTATCTGTCCAAAATCAAGTGGATGCTTGCTAAAGAGCTGCTCGTACCCTGTAGACCCCTTGTTTGGGATGTGAAGGTGTAGAGTCGGTGCCCACATGTAACTCCTGGCACCACTTCTCTTACTGTCCCTGGGGACTGTCACTTTGGGACTGATCTAATGGGTTTGGGGAGCTTACTGCATGGAGGGAATCTGTGTTCACGGTAAACAGCTTGGCAATTGCGGCATACCTGGGCAATGTGACCTCCTCTTCCCCGCAATTCAACACTCTCACGGGCACCCTCTCCTTCCGGACATCGACTACGCCTCTGGTTGTTAACACTGTGGGCCAATGCTCTGAGGGCAGGAGTTCTACCACTGCCAGGTAATCTTTTCCACGGGAGCCTACAGCTTCCCTGCACCATATCATCATTTAGCTCCGCGGGGGCACTATATGGGGGGCCACATCCATTACCCATACACCACCAATTTCACCTCCAGATAGATTTACCTGTTGCCGCTGCAGGAGGGCTTGGATTTCACGTTGCAGGGCTCTCTGTCGCCCTGCTCCTGTAGTCTCAGGTAGCTGTTGGAGTAAAAACAACACTTCTCATACAGTTCTCAATGACATTTGTTCCCAAAATGATCTTAGGGTTCCGATCACTAGGGTCATTCTGCACGACTATGAGTCCTTGTCACGCCAACTCAACCCGGCCCACCTTAATGGTCACCTCCTTGAACCGAATTTGAGTCACTGGTAACCTGTTGACTGGGTAGATGGTAATGCTGTCATCAGGCATCTCAACATCCCTATTGACGACCCACTCTCCCCATCTGCCACCCATTTTCTTTCTCTAACCTCATCCTTCGGCCTCTCACAGCTCACTAAGTCTCCTACACATGAGGATGGGAATACGCTGGACCTGGTCTTCTCCCGCCTCTGCACTCTTCATGACTTCACCAATTGCCCTCTCCCATTCTCTGACCACAACCTTTTCTCCTTTTCCATCACAAACTGTCTTCAATCCCGGAATGCCCCCACTCATCGCCCATACAGAAATCTAAGCGCCATCAATACCCAGCTGCTAATGAACAATTTGCAGTCATCCTTGGCTCCCATCTCCTCCCTCTCCTGCGCAGACTCTGCAGTGTCACATTATAATAAGACATTGCAGAGTGCCCTCGATGAAGCTGCACCAGCTACATGCAGAAAAAAACCACACAGGCAGCGGCAGCCCTGGCACATGCTTCCAACACGTTTCCTTCTGCGCTGTTCTAGGTTGCTGAGCGTCTGTGGAGAAAATCCTTCTCAGCTGAAGACTTCATCCACTATAAGTTCATACTCAAAACCTACAACATCTCCATCTGGCTAAACAAGTATACTTTACCACTCTCATCACTTCACTAACCAACAATCCGAAATGACTTTTTGAAACCTTCCACTCCCTCCTGAGCCCTAAAGCACAGACCCCAGTCACCAACTTAAGCTCTGATGATCTGGCCACTTTCTTCTTACAAAAGATCAACGACATCCACAAAGAAATCTTTGAAAAATCCCCTCAGAGCCTGAATACCCTCCTCTCCCACACCTCAAGCTCACTATCAATATTCGAGCCGGTCACAGAAGAAGAAGTGATGAGTCTCCTTGCCTCTTCCCACCCAACAACATGCACCAGTGACCCTCTTCCCTCACATCTCCTTCAGGCTCTCTCCCCAGCTGTCACTACCTATCTAACCAAAATGCTTAACCTCTCTCTTTCATTAGGTATCTTTCCTTCATCATTTAAACATGCCATCATAACCCCTCTACTTAAAAAACCCTCCCTCAATCAGAACTTTGCCGCTAACTACAGACCAGTCTCTAACCTTCTCTTTATCTCTAAGCTCCTGGAACGCTTGGTCCACTCTCGGCTAATCCAAGATTTATCTGAAAACTCACTTCTTGATCCCTCTCAATCTGGTTTCTGCTCTTTACACTTCACCGAAACGGCCCTCACCAAAGTCTCAAATGATCTATTAGCAAAATCTAAAGACCACTATTCCCTGTTGTTTCTCTTGGATCTCTCAGCTGCTTTTGACACTGTGGATCACCAACTTCTCCTCACCATGCTCTGCTCTATTGGCCTCAAGTACACCGCTCTCGCCTGGTTCTCCTCCTATCTCTCCAACCGCTCCTTCACTGTTTCCTTTGCTGGCTCTTACTCCACTCCTCTCCCCCTCACCTTCGGGGTTCCTCAAGGCTCAGTCTTGGGTCCTTTCCTTTTCTCTCTATACACCACCCCTATTAGACAAACCATCAGCAGATTCGGTTTCCAATACCATTTCTATGCTGATGACACCCAATTATATACATCATCTCCAATCATCACACCTGCTTTGTTACAAAATACCAGAGATTGTCTGTCTGCTGTCTCTCAAAGCATGCCCTCCCTCTATCTGAAACTGAATCTCTCCAAAACTGAGTTTCTTGTGTTTCTTCCCTCTACCAACCAATCTACACCCGACATCTCAATTACCTTCTATGATTTAATCATTATTCCCAAGCAGCATGATCGCTGTCTTGGGATCATATTTGACTCAGAGCTCTCCTTCATTCCCCATATACAATCACTCACTCGCACATGTCACCTACATCTCAAAAACATCTCCAGAATCCGACCATTTCTTATATTTCGAAACTGCAAAAATCCTTACTGTCACTCTTATTCATTCCTGGATTACTGCAACTCTTTATTGATTGGTCTCCCTTAGACCAAACTCTCCCCTCTCCAATCCATCTTGAATGCAGCAGCCAGGGTCATATTCCTGTCTAGCCGCTTCACCGATACCTCTACCTTGTGCCAGTCACTACACTGGCTACCTATCAGCTACAGAATACAATACAAACTCATATCCCTCACCCACAAAACTCTCCACAGCTCTGCACCATCATATATCTCATCCCTCATCTCTGTCTATCATCCTACCCGCCCCCTTCATTCCGCAAATGATCTTAGACTAACATCCTCCATAATACGAACCTCCCACCTCCGTCTCCAAGACTTTTCTCGTGCTGCGCCAGTTTTCTGGAATGCACTACCCCAAAGAATGCGACTAACATCCAGCCCCCAAATTTTTAAGCGTACATTAAAAACACATCTCGTCAGACAAGCTTATCATAATAACTTACTAACCTAACTCTCCCCCATCCCAGCTTCTAAATGCTACTCGTAAGTCGTAACCTTCTCTCTCCTATGTCTGTCATCACATCCTACATACAACCAATACCACGTAAGGGCACCCAAAAGGTTACTGTCTAAAGAACAGATCATTCATCTTTATATGTAACCAATTAACTAGCATAACAATGGCCGGCCAGATCTACAAGTGTGCGTCCCCCTTCTTCCTCATAGATTGTAAGCTTTCGAGCAGGGCCCTCATTCCTACTGTAGCTGTTGAATTATGTACTATTTTGTTTTGTATTTGTCTATACAACCCCCCACCGGATTGTAACCTACTGCGGAATATGTTGGCGCTATATAAATAAACTTTTTTATTGTTATTATCTGGCTGGGTGAGTTCATCATCTAACCAAAACTTCTTATACAGTTCATAGGGAATGGTCGTTACCTGGGAGCCGGTATCAAGAAGCGCAGAGGTCGGGATCCCATCCAGGGTGATGGAAAAGATGGGGCCGTCCCACCACATACCGCTCTCGCCAGTCTGCTGAGCCTTGGGAGTTTATTCCTGGGGATTGGCCCTTGGCCCCAGGGGTTGCCCGTTTAAAGGACAGATTCGAGCGTAATGGCCAGTCTTATTATACTTATAACAAATAAGCTGTCCATACCGGTCGCTGTTCCGTCCTTTGTACGTCGAGGTCCTCCCTCTCATCCAGGGGACACCCTCCGGGCAGTCGGCTAGCCGAATCTTCCCTGCTGGCGTGCCCTTTGGCTTCAGCTGCATCGCCTCCAAGATCCTTATGACGTCGCTGTTCAGCTGTTGCACCTGTGAAGACAAATCGTTGATTCCGCCCATGGGCACTACCGAAGATGTTGGTTCCGGCAATGCTAAGGCAGGGGGCTTCACATGTAAAGGAGAAGTGCCGGCTTGCCAAGATGGAAGGGGAGAGTCAGCAGCCTCTGGGGGCTGCAGGGCTTTTATTGCCTGTTTTTTCAAGAAAGCAAAGTCTAATGTAGGATGCTCCAGGGCCCACAGCCGTAGCTACTTACAATCTTCCACTGATCCCAGGCCTTGCAGGAACTGCTCCACAAGCATCTTGTTCCCCTCCTGTTCACTAATATCATTGATCAGCTTCAGAGTCTGTAACGCTGCTTGCAATCTCAGGGCGTAGTTTCTGATGCTATCTTGGGAGCGCTGTTTGCAGCTGTAGAACCTCATTCTCAGCTCAGCTTCGGTGCGGGTCTCAAACGCAGCTCTCAGCCGTATAAAGATGGTGGGGACTGAGGTCCGGTGCTCATCAGTGCACGTTTCCACTTCCAACTCAGCAGCGCCTGTCAATTGACCGAGTAGCACAGACGCTCGTTGACGGCCTGTCAGGGCATACATATCAAGAACGGTGCAGATCTTCCGCTTGAATCCCTGCAACGCATGAGGTCGGCCATCATACTGTGGGAGCCAGGCAGCGCCAGGCACGTAGAGTAAGGTGATCGGCATGATAGGTACAACCACCTCGGCCCCGGGTGCCGCCGCTCCTGCGGCCGGAGCAGCACCCGCTGCACCCGCATTACCCTGGTCTGGTGGGGGCAGAGCTGTGACGCTTCCGTCGTCTGGCGCGGACATCTTCATGTTCCCCCTTGGTTTTCACCGGCCACTCACTGTCGCGCTGGGGCCCTCTGGGAACTTCCGATTCCTTGCAAACTCTCAGGATGAAGGGCTGGGCTACTGCTTCGCTTGCTTTTGGTCTGGAAGATGGCGTTTTGGCGCCAAAGATGGCGGAAAATGGCAAGAATGGAACTTTTGACACGCAGCTTCGCTTTTCAAGGCGCACGTTGTGGAGACACGGGGCTCAGTGGGTGCTCTCGTCCACTAAAACCCGCCACCTTTAGAAAGACAGCGTGGCTCAGGGCTCATCCCAACTGAACGCCGGACCCCTTAACCGTGGGCGTAACACTACTCAGACAACACAGGGTGAGGGAACCACAATAATTAGACTTTATTGGATCCCCAAACAATTAACGGCACACAACACATAACCAGCAAAACACAAATGTAACAGGCAACAGAGTCTCACCCTTCCGCTGGCTCACCAGGGATTTAGAATGTCCATGCCTCAGAGGTTCCAAGGCTATTTACTCCAATCCAGCAGCACCCCGCTTTTGGCGGGCACCCACTGAGACTGGAATAATGCCAGATTTAGGAAGCTGTCTGAGGTCTGCAAAGTCTGTACCAGGGGACTGAACTGTCCCAACCTGAGTGTCCTCCTTAGTTAGTCCTGGTATGATGTTACAATCCTGGCAGCCGGAGTCGAAATCCCTAGGCTGTGGATATGGTCTCCAACCGGAACCGGAGTCCCTAGATTGAAGCCATAAGATATCCTGATCCTCTAGTCAGCTCCTAAGAGCTTAGACTGGATCCATCAGCATCCATCAACAACTCGGTGGCTTAAAGAAGTCCTTTTTATAGCCACAGCCATCCACTTGGATACACTGCGTCCTCATCGATTGGTTGTACAAGATTGCTTCTCCCATTGGATGAATTTCAAGCTGCATGGATAATGTTCATTTAAATGGTGTGCATAGAAAGACTGAGGATATCTACATGAAGTCTACAAGTCACAGACTCGACAATGGCTACTAAGGTAATCACATTAGCAATAAACAACTACAATACAATGATTACTGGAAGAGTCTGGAGAAACAATACGTCTGGCGTTCAGTGGCCAACACAATTACACGAGTCAACAAGAGTCTTGTAAAAACAATGAGGGACTTATCCCCCGTCTATTAACAATCTATCATCCTGTCTGGCTGAATTTTAAGAAACTTTAACCCATGAGAGTCCATGTCGTCACACACGTCACCCAGGTTAGTGGGCCCAGTCTGTATCCTGTTTGTGACGGCAGAAATTTGAGGTGTGCCACCCCAGCAGCGGATCGAACCGCTCGGGGACGCAGTGCAGGGGTCAGTCGGGTACTCACTCAGCAATGAAGCAGACGCTGACAACAACAGGGTAAGCCAAGTCTCTGAATGCTGTTGCCTCTCAAGGGGAGCTCATCTGGGTCCGGTCCCCTACTGTGCTGACGGTGGTCTGTAACCTGCCTCCTGGCACTAAGGCGGGCTTTGCACGTTGCGACATCGCAAGCCGATGCTGCGATGTCGCACACGGTAGTCCCCGCCCCCGTCGCAGGTACGATATTGTGTGATAGCTGGCGTAGTGAAAATTATCGCTACGCCAGCTTCACATGCACTCACCTGCCCTGCGACCGTCACTCTGGCCGGCGACTCGCCTCCTTCCTAAGGGGGTGGGTCATGTTGTGTCATAGCGATGTCACACGGCAGGCGGCCAATAGCGGCGGAGGGGCGGAGATGAGCAGGATGTAAACATCCCGCCCACCTCCTTCCCTCCGCATAGCCGCCGGCGGCAGGTAAGGAGATGTTCCTCGCTCCTGCGGCTTCATACACAGCGATGTGTGCTGCCACAGGAACGAGGAACAACATCGTACCTGTCGCGGCACCGGCATTATGGAAATGTCGGTGAATGCAACGATGATACGATAACGACGTTTTTGTGCTCGTTCATCGTATCATCTAGCATTTACACAGTACGATGTCGAAAGTGACGCCGGATGTGCGTCACTTTCGATTTGACCCCACCGACATCGCACGTGCGATGTCGCAACGTGCAAAGCCGCCCTAAGTTTTAGATTGTCCGTTGTGGCCCGGTAGCTTGGAGCTATCCAGGCCCCGCTCCCCACTGTGGCTAAGTGAAGGAGCCTGCTCTCAGAAGCTCACGCTTGGGATTTCAGTGGGCTACTTGCTAGCAAAGCCCTATCCCCCTCGTTGCGCTAGTGTTGACCATCCTCGACGGCTCCCATGCACCTAGACTCAATCCCCTGCGACCGGCGGTCTGACTCCTCTAGGTCCAGACCACCATGTGCGACCTAGTTTACTTCTCCCCTAGGAGCTCCAACCCCCAGCTTCCTCAGAGCTCCTCACAGCTCGAGGGCTACCTTTCAACTGACTTGACACCTCTTACCTCACGTCCCTGTCTGACCCCAAGGTGGGCGGCCCTATTCCTGCTTAAGCAGCCCACTGGTGTGCCTGACAGGTGTGGTGCAAGGTGTATCTAGGATTTGTGAATGCCTGATGGAGGCAGCACTGCAGGAAAGAGACCCAGAACCATGGGGGGTTGAATACTGCACGGGGAGGGCAGTTTGTGCAGTACCCTGTGACGACCTGAATAGTCCAGGGGCGTCACATTTCCAAATGGCAGTGCATTCTGGGAACTCAGGTGGCAACTTTAATTTACATATAGTATCTGACCTATGGTGGCCATACCATTTGTTGAAACCTGTGCAGCCCCACAGGGGCCCAAGATTTAAGGACAGAGTCATCATTAGGGGAAAGTGCAGAAACTACCCTCTTTCCCCAAAAATAAGACACTGTCTTATATTTTTTTTGCCCTGAAAAAAGCACTAGGTCTTCTTTTCAGGGGGTGTCTTATTCTCAAGGAGACATGGTTGGGGGAAAGTTTACCTTCTACAAAAATAACACCATATAATTAATTACCAACAACCTACTACACATGGTAGATAGTATACTGCTGCCCAGTACATGGATAGTACATAGGATTAGTGGATATATGAAAAAACTACCACTGTGCAGATATGGACTATTAAGGGCTAGTCGCAATATTTAACAGAAAACAAAAAGGAGGACAAACGACCAAACGTCCAGATAATTTTTATATATAAAGAGTTTATTTTAGAAAAGTGCACATGTAAAGGGTGAAACAGGAATGATACAGGACTTCCGCAAACAAGGTCACAGAACCCACATATATATAGCTGCTAGACATGCTAAATGATAAGGCACCTTTACTATGGAAATATCAGGAGCGTCCACTAGATGTCACTAGAGCACCCCATGCCATAGCCCTGCGTGTACATATAACATAACTGGGAAGATTCCCCCCATAATCAAGACAAACAGTATATATACTCACTGTGGAGCCACACGAAGGCATGCCCCCTGACGAAGGCAACCTCGAGTTGCGGAAACGGCCGTCGGGTGGGTCACGGTCCCCCCCTCCTTCCTATTTGGCACCCAGCGTCCCTTCGTGTGGCATGTCTAGCAGCTATATATATATATGTGGGTTCTGTGACCTTGTTTGGGGCTTTTAAGTCCTGTATCATTCCTGTTTCACCCTTTACATGTGCACTTTTCTAAAATAAACTCTTTATATATAAAAATTATCTGGGCGTTTGGTCGTTTGTCCTCCATTTGCTTCCACAAAAAGAAGATCTCCCCCCTTCCCAGGATCGTCATACTTACCAGCCCCGGGCGTCTGTATGGGTCCCAGATGTCCTTGTGATCTCCCAGCAGGTGTGCTGCATGCCTCCCCTGCATCTGGCCGCCACTCGCATAGATCACATCACACTCACTCATACAGACACACACACATCAGATTCCACATCATTCCTCCCTTTGATCTCCCAGCAGCTGTGCTCCCCTACATCTGACAGACACTCGTATACATCAGATCTCACACACATCAGACACACACACACACACACACACACACACACACAAACACATCACATTCCACATCATTGCTCCCTGTGATCTCCCAGCAGCTGTTCTCCCTTGTGTCTGTCCAACACTCACACATCAGACAGCATATACACACACACAGCTTTCACATCATTCCTCCCTGTGCTCTCCGGTGGGCGCTCCCAGCAGCTGTGCTGCACGCCGTTCTCCTCTGCCTCTTGCCGACACTCACACACCCGATTGCATACACTCACACACACACTCACACATCAGATAGCATACATGCACACATCCGATCGCATACACTCACACACACTCACGATATGTCACATACCGGTACAATCGCGCTCACACACTCACAACATCCGGAGATACCACATGCTTCCGGCCATGTGATCCTCCGGTAGGTCCTGGAAGGTCACTGCACTGCACAGTATCACCGCCGAGAAGCAAGCGATATCACTGGATGTGGTGAGTGTGTGGATGCGATCTGTATTGTGTGTGATCTGATGCGTGTGCGTGTGTGTTCCGCCACAGGACCTTGACGCGCTCACCTACTCCTGGTCGGCGTCTGGTTAGTATGATCGGGGGTCTTCTCTCTTTCTTCTTTCTTTAGGGGATGTCCGCTGTCTATAATGAAGTGTCCTGCAGTGTCTTTAACTTTTTACCGCTGCATGACACTTCATTATTGACCGCGGCTAGGTCTTATTTTCAAGGGATGTCTTATATTGAAACATCCCTGAAAACTCCTGCTAGGTCTTATTTTCGGGGGAGGTGTTATTTTCGGGGGAAACACAGTATATTGATAATAGCAGTTCTGCATTATCAGTGTAGTTTCTGATGTTGAGAGTGCTTCAGGGTTTTTGGTAACCTCACTGTCATGTTTCTGGCAAAATGGCAGGACAATATGAAGTGTTTAAAAAAATTGGAGAGGTGAACTATAATAACCACCAACCAGGTAGAAGAAAGCTCTACCAAGTGCACCACATAAACTTGATCAAGCTGTGGTGAGACAGGGAAACAGCGGAAACTCTGTGTCTGGTGGCCAAGATGTAAGTCTACATCAAAGATATCAAAATAGCGAAGACACTTGTCACAGGCTGAAAAACCGCAGTGCCGAGAATTGCTTTAATGTAATTAGAGACCTCTTCTCTGAATTATCAGGGTGTACTCACATCAGAGAACATGAGGTGCTTATGTAAACTTAAAGCCATATCAGTTCCCAGAAGTTCACCGGGAGGTGAGTTTGAATAAGGTGAAAAGAATGTAACTGAAGCAGGTCCAGTCCCATTGTCCTTGTGCTGAAGCCAGATGGAAAATGTCAATTTTGTAATGATTATCGTAATTTGGATAAAGTTTCCAAATTCATTTCATGTCCCATGTCAATGGGGAAGTCATCTGCAGAACATCCAGGAAGTACTGAATGTGCCGAGGGAGGTGGGGTTTACCATAAATCCAAAAAAGTATGCCATTGGGATGAAGGAGGTAAAATATTTGGACTATATTGTCAGTAGTGGTGAAATCAAGCCACAAGTGAACTAAGTGGACGCAAACCAAAATTAGCCAAAACTGCTTCTTAGCAGGTTAGGGATTTCAGGGAATTGAGGCATACTATTGGCAGTTTACCCTGAATTTCGCCATGATAGCCGCACCCCTGGCCAGCCTTCTCAAGAGCATAAAGTTGTCCATGGTTAAGTGGATTTCCGAAGCTTTCCAGGAGTTGAAGCTAGTCTTATGTAAATAACCAGTCTTGGTGGAACCCAACTTCAATAAGGAATTCATGTTCCAGATGGACGCTTCAGAGGTCTGGTTGAGAGTTGTATTGCAGGACATAAATGAGAAGGAAAAAACAGAAACTCCTTCTGTGAAAAAAAAACTGCCATCATGGAGAAAGAGTGCTTGACCATCAAATGGGTGACTGACATCTTGAAGTACTACCTGAAAGGCCAAAAGTTCAAATTAGTGTCAGACCATACGCCCTTGAGATGGATGAGGGAAAGGAAGGGGAAGGATGCTCAGGTGACTAGGTGGTTTCTTTCCCTCCTATGCTTCAACTTCTTCAATTTCCATGTGGATCATAGGCATGGGGAAACTACACTGTAAATTAGATGACATGTTGAGACTTTTCTGTCTAGTGACAGGGTGCCAAACTCCTAGACATTGGGCAGAGGGTTATATGTAAGATGGTCACTGGTGAAAGATTAGAGGGAAGATATGTATCATTGAGATTGTTAGCCTCAGTGATGTGAAACTGAATGTATGCTCCAGTATATGAGGTACTTTGAGAGTTTAGCAGCTTCAACAGTTTTTTTTGTGAAGAGCTAAGGGCGGGACAACTGTTCATCATATCTCCACTTTAGCATGTGGCTTAGCAGCTAAAAGTGAGGCTTCTGGACTCACTCAGAGTTCTGTGTCTAGAGGTGAGCAGACCTCCAAAGTGGTGATCGTGTTGCATAAAGCTGAACAATAATTCTGTGTGGGTGGACTCCGCACACATACGGACTGTTTATGTACTGTTTTTTTATCTTTATGCCACAAAGGCTACTTTATTTATGCTTTAAATGAGAAGTATTCCACTGTCTACCTTGTGAAACAGTTGAGTGAGTGGATCTACCATACACACAATGTGCATGATACACACTATGCAAACTACACACATAATGCATACTATATGCACACATAATGTTATGCACGTCATTGTCTTGCTAGGTACGGGAAAGTACCAAGCGAATGGTGAAAAGGAAGGGAAACTCTGTGTCTAAGGAACGGGGAGATGGTGACCCCTGACCTAGCCTACTGCTGGGCCCTGGGTTTCCTTACCGCCCTAGATAGGTTTCGCGACCGAACCACTGAGCTGGATACCTGGCCCTAGGCTGACCCTGATCTGGGTCCTAGGTAAGAACCGGAAGGGATGAGCTCTTCACCAATCCTACTAGACACTAAAGGACACACAGGGATAATAAACGAGAGGAAACAACAAACAAAAAACAACTTATTTCCAGTTGAGTCAGGGAGAAAAACTGCAACCACCACCAAGATTTTCCAGATGTATGCAAACAGACTGCCAGAACTGAAGGCTTGTAAATGGTAAATGAGCCATCATTAGCACCAAGTAATAGGAACTGAAGGTATATATAAACACAAGGGAAGTACTGATGAAAAGCAGCTGACAAGCTGAGGAACTCTGCAGGGTCCTAAGGGGAAAGGGATGAAAACCAAACAGAAATAATATAAGGTCATGGAGCAGTTTGCGCAGCCAAACACTGCGACCTTCTATTGCCGGATACCATAGGACTGTCTGTCACCCTATTACACACTCATGACAGTCATGCATTGTGTATGGCATGCATTGTGTGTCTATCATGCATTGTGTTTGTATCATGCATTGAGTGTTTGTCATGCATTGTATGTATATTTCATGCATTGTGGTATATCATTCATTGTGTATGTATCATGGATCGTGTGAGTGCTATGCATTTTGCATGTATGTCATGCATTGTGTGTGTCATTCATTGTGTGTATACAGTATATCATGCATTGTGTCTATATCATTTATTGTGTGTGAATCATGCATTATGTGTGAGTGTCATGTATTGTGTATGTATGAGTTTCATACATTTCGGCGTTGTTTGTGTATCATGAATTATATGTGTGTACACCGTGTGCAGAATTATTAGGCAAGTTGTATTTTAGCAGATTTTTTTTATTATTGATCAACAACTATGTTCTCAATCAACCCAAAAGACTCATAAATATAAAAGCTTAATATTTTTGGAAGTTGGAGTGTTTTTTTTTTATTTGGCTATCTTAGGAGGATATCTGTTTGTGCAGGTAACTATTACTGTTCAGAATTATTAGGCAACTTAAGAAGAACCAAATATATTCCCATCTTACTTGTTTATTTTCACCAGGTAAACCAATATAACTGCACAAAATTTAGAAATAAACATTTCTGACATGCAAAAACAAAACCCAAAAAAATGAGTGGCCTACCAGCCATAGATTCTATCAGTTGCTTGATCTGTTTTATCAACATTGCGTTCAGCAGCCACCACAGCCTTCCAGACACTGTTCCGAGAGGTGTACTGGTTTCCCTCTCTGTAGATCTTACATTTTATGAGGGACCACAGGTTCTCTATGGGGTTCAGATCAGGTGAACAAGGGGGCCATGTCATTATTTTTTTATCTTTTAGACCTTTACTGGTCATCCACGCTGTGGAGTAGTTGGATGCATGTGATTGAGCATTGTCCTGCATGAAAATCATGTTTTTCTTGAACAATACCGACTTCTTCCTGTACCACTGCTTGAAGAAGTTGTCTTCCAGACACTGGCAGTAGGTCTGGGAGTTGAGCTTCACTCCATCCTCAACCCAAAAAGGTCCCACAAGTTCATATTTGATGATTCCAGCTCATACCAGTACCCCACCTCCACCTTGCTGGCATCCGAGTCAGAGTGGAGCTCTTTGCCCTTTACTGATCCAGCATCTGGCCCATCCATCTGGCCCATCAAGAGTCACTCTCATTTCATCAGTCCATAAAACCTTTGAAAAATCAGTCTTAAGATATTTCTTGGCCAAGTCTTGACATTTTATCTTATGTTTCTTGTTCAAAGGTGGTCGTTTTTTCAGCCTTCCTTACCTTGGCCATGTCCCTGAGTATGGCACACCTTGTGCTTTTTGATACTCCAGTAACGTTGCAGCTCTGAAATATGGCCAAACTGGTGGCAAATGGCATCTTGACAGCTTCACGCTTGATTTTCCTCAATTCATGGGCAGTTATTTTGCGCCTTTTTTTGCCCAACACGCTTCTTACAACCCTGTTGGCTATTTACCATGAAACGCTTGATTGTTTGGTGATCACACTTCAAAAGTTTGACAATTTGAAGACTGCTGCATCCCTCTGCAAGACATCTCACAATTTTGGCCTTTTTAGAGCCCGTCATATCTCTCTTCTGACCCATTTTGCCAAAGGAAAGGAAGTTGCCTAATAATTAAGCACACCTTATATAGGGTGTTGATGTCATTACAACATACCCCTCCTCATTACAGAGATGCACATCACCTGATTTACTTAATTGGTAGTTGGCTCTCAAGCCTATACAGCTTGGAGTAGGATAACGAATAAAAATTATCATGTGATCAAAATACTCATTTGCCTAATAATTCTGCACACAGTGTACATACATACATACATACAGTTAGGTCCAGAAATATTTGGACAGTGACACAATTTTCGCGAGTTGGGCTCTGCATGCCACCACATTGGATTTGAAATGAAACCTCTACAACAGAATTCAAGTGCAGATTGTAACGTTTAATTTGAAGGTTTGAACAAAAATATCTTATAGAAATTGCAGGAATTGTACACATTTCTTTACAAACACTCCACATTTTAGGAGGTCAAAAGTAATTGGACAAATAAACCAAACCCAAACAAAATATTTTTATTTTCAATATTTTGTTGCGAATCCTTTGGAGGCAATCACTGCCTTAAGTCTGGAACCCATGGACATCACCAAACGCTGGGTTTCCTCCTTCTTAATTCTTTGCCAGGCCTTTACAGCCGCAGCCTTCAGGTCTTGCTTGTTTGTGGGTCTTTCCGTCTTAAGTCTGGATTTGAGCAAGTGAAATGCATGCTCAATTGGGTTAAGATCTGGTGATTGACTTGGCCATTGCAGAATTTTCCACTTTTTTGCACTCATGAACTCCTGGGTAGCTTTGGCTGTATGCTTGGGGTCATTGTCCATCTGTACTATGAAGCGCCGTCCGATCAACTTTGCGGCATTTGGCTGAATCTGGGCTGAAAGTATATCCCGGTACACTTCAGAATTCATCCGGCTACTCTTGTCTGCTGTTATGTCATCAATAAACACAAATAACTGAATAGGATAACTGAAGTGAGCACTAATATATATATATGAGTGCAAGCCAAAAATACATACCATATATAAGAATAAGGCTGCACATCAAACTTAGATAATGGTATAATGCCTCAAGCATATGGAAAAATATTGGAATATACAATGAAAAATGCTACTTGCTAATTTGAACATGTGAATAATGAATTGCATACCTGCTTTGAATATTAGGAAAAAGGAGATATTTAGCAATCGCATTGATCAATGTAACTGAGCCCCAAAACCTCGTCAAGGTATATCTCTACATTGGGGTCCCTAGCTCTGTGACCCTAACTGTGTGTCATCTCATTGCAATTAAAAACTGCTATGGGTGGAGAGGGGTAACTAAGGACTTTCTTATATAGGAGATGGAAAAAACATGGCCAAAAGGGGCGGAGCTGTGTTCACATTCAGAAAAAAAACTACATATAACTGAATAGGATAACTGAAGTGAGCACTAATATATATATATGAGTGCAAGCCAAAAATACATACCATATATAAGAATAAGGCTGCACATCAAACTTAGATAATGGTATAATGCCTCAAGCATATGGAAAAATATTGGAATATACAATGAAAAATGCTACTTGCTAATTTGAACATGTGAATAATGAATTGCATACCTGCTATGAATATTAGGAAAAAGGAGATATTTAGCAATCGCATTGATCAATGTAACTGAGCCCCAAAACCTCGTCAAGGTATATCTCTACATTGGGGTCCCTAGCTCTGTGACCCTAACTGTGTGTCATCTCATTGCAATTAAAAACTGCTATGGGTGGAGAGGGGTAACTAAGGACTTTCTTATATAGGAGATGGAAAAAACATGGCCGAAAGGGGCGGAGCTGTGTTCACATTCAGAAAAAAAACTACATATAACTGAATAGGATAACTGAAGTGAGCACTAATATATATATATGAGTGCAAGCCAAAAATACATACCATATATAAGAATAAGGCTGCACATCAAACTTAGATAATGGTATAATGCCTCAAGCATATGGAAAAATATTGGAATATACAATGAAAAATGCTACTTGCTAATTTGAACATGTGAATAATGAATTGCATACCTGCTATGAATATTAGGAAAAAGGAGATATTTAGCAATCGCATTGATCAATGTAACTGAGCCCCAAAACCTCGTCAAGGTATATCTCTACATTGGGGTCCCTAGCTCTGTGACCCTAACTGTGTGTCATCTCATTGCAATTAAAAACTGCTATGGGTGGAGAGGGTTAACTAAGGACTTTCTTATATAGGAGATGGAAAAAACATGGCCGAAAGGGGCGGAGCTGTGTTCACATTCAGAAAAAAAACTACATATAACTGAATAGGATAACTGAAGTGAGCACTAATATATATATATGAGTGCAAGCCAAAAATACATACCATATATAAGAATAAGGCTGCACATCAAACTTAGATAATGGTATAATGCCTCAAGCATATGGAAAAATATTGGAATATACAATGAAAAATGCTACTTGCTAATTTGAACATGTGAATAATGAATTGCATACCTGCTATGAATATTAGGAAAAAGGAGATATTTAGCAATCGCATTGATCAATGTAACTGAGCCCCAAAACCTCGTCAAGGTATATCTCTACATTGGGGTCCCTAGCTCTGTGACCCTAACTGTGTGTCATCTCATTGCAATTAAAAACTGCTATGGGTGGAGAGGGGTAACTAAGGACTTTCTTATATAGGAGATGGAAAAAACATGGCCGAAAGGGGCGGAGCTGTGTTCACATTCAGAAAAAAAACTACATATAACTGAATAGGATAACTGAAGTGAGCACTAATATATATATATGAGTGCAAGCCAAAAATACATACCATATATAAGAATAAGGCTGCACATCAAACTTAGATAATGGTATAATGCCTCAAGCATATGGAAAAATATTGGAATATACAATGAAAAATGCTACTTGCTAATTTGAACATGTGAATAATGAATTGCATACCTGCTATGAATATTAGGAAAAAGGAGATATTTAGCAATCGCATTGATCAATGTAACTGAGCCCCAAAACCTCGTCAAGGTATATCTCTACATTGGGGTCCCTAGCTCTGTGACCCTAACTGTGTGTCATCTCATTGCAATTAAAAACTGCTATGGGTGGAGAGGGGTAACTAAGGACTTTCTTATATAGGAGATGGAAAAAACATGGCCGAAAGGGGCGGAGCTGTGTTCACATTCAGAAAAAAAACTACATATAACTGAATAGGATAACTGAAGTGAGCACTAATATATATATATGAGTGCAAGCCAAAAATACATACCATATATAAGAATAAGGCTGCACATCAAACTTAGATAATGGTATAATGCCTCAAGCATATGGAAAAATATTGGAATATACAATGAAAAATGCTACTTGCTAATTTGAACATGTGAATAATGAATTGCATACCTGCTATGAATATTAGGAAAAAGGAGATATTTAGCAATCGCATTGATCAATGTAACTGAGCCCCAAAACCTCGTCAAGGTATATCTCTACATTGGGGTCCCTAGCTCTGTGACCCTAACTGTGTGTCATCTCATTGCAATTAAAAACTGCTATGGGTGGAGAGGGGTAACTAAGGACTTTCTTATATAGGAGATGGAAAAAACATGGCCGAAAGGGGCGGAGCTGTGTTCACATTCAGAAAAAAAACTACATATAACTGAATAGGATAACTGAAGTGAGCACTAATATATATATATGAGTGCAAGCCAAAAATACATACCATATATAAGAATAAGGCTGCACATCAAACTTAGATAATGGTATAATGCCTCAAGCATATGGAAAAATATTGGAATATACAATGAAAAATGCTACTTGCTAATTTGAACATGTGAATAATGAATTGCATACCTGCTATGAATATTAGGAAAAAGGAGATATTTAGCAATCGCATTGATCAATGTAACTGAGCCCCAAAACCTCGTCAAGGTATATCTCTACATTGGGGTCCCTAGCTCTGTGACCCTAACTGTGTGTCATCTCATTGCAATTAAAAACTGCTATGGGTGGAGAGGGGTAACTAAGGACTTTCTTATATAGGAGATGGAAAAAACATGGCCGAAAGGGGCGGAGCTGTGTTCACATTCAGAAAAAAAACTACATATAACTGAATAGGATAACTGAAGTGAGCACTAATATATATATATGAGTGCAAGCCAAAAATACATACCATATATAAGAATAAGGCTGCACATCAAACTTAGATAATGGTATAATGCCTCAAGCATATGGAAAAATATTGGAATATACAATGAAAAATGCTACTTGCTAATTTGAACATGTGAATAATGAATTGCATACCTGCTATGAATATTAGGAAAAAGGAGATATTTAGCAATCGCATTGATCAATGTAACTGAGCCCCAAAACCTCGTCAAGGTATATCTCTACATTGGGGTCCCTAGCTCTGTGACCCTAACTGTGTGTCATCTCATTGCAATTAAAAACTGCTATGGGTGGAGAGGGGTAACTAAGGACTTTCTTATATAGGAGATGGAAAAAACATGGCCGAAAGGGGCGGAGCTGTGTTCACATTCAGAAAAAAAACTACATATAACTGAATAGGATAACTGAAGTGAGCACTAATATATATATATGAGTGCAAGCCAAAAATACATACCATATATAAGAATAAGGCTGCACATCAAACTTAGATAATGGTATAATGCCTCAAGCATATGGAAAAATATTGGAATATACAATGAAAAATGCTACTTGCTAATTTGAACATGTGAATAATGAATTGCATACCTGCTATGAATATTAGGAAAAAGGAGATATTTAGCAATCGCATTGATCAATGTAACTGAGCCCCAAAACCTCGTCAAGGTATATCTCTACATTGGGGTCCCTAGCTCTGTGACCCTAACTGTGTGTCATCTCATTGCAATTAAAAACTGCTATGGGTGGAGAGGGGTAACTAAGGACTTTCTTATATAGGAGATGGAAAAAACATGGCCGAAAGGGGCGGAGCTGTGTTCACATTCAGAAAAAAAAACTACATATAACTGAATAGGATAACTGAAGTGAGCACTAATATATATATATGAGTGCAAGCCAAAAATACATACCATATATAAGAATAAGGCTGCACATCAAACTTAGATAATGGTATAATGCCTCAAGCATATGGAAAAATATTGGAATATACAATGAAAAATGCTACTTGCTAATTTGAACATGTGAATAATGAATTGCATACCTGCTATGAATATTAGGAAAAAGGAGATATTTAGCAATCGCATTGATCAATGTAACTGAGCCCCAAAACCTCGTCAAGGTATATCTCTACATTGGGGTCCCTAGCTCTGTGACCCTAACTGTGTGTCATCTCATTGCAATTAAAAACTGCTATGGGTGGAGAGGGGTAACTAAGGACTTTCTTATATAGGAGATGGAAAAAACATGGCCGAAAGGGGCGGAGCTGTGTTCACATTCAGAAAAAAAAACTACATATAACTGAATAGGATAACTGAAGTGAGCACTAATATATATATATGAGTGCAAGCCAAAAATACATACCATATATAAGAATAAGGCTGCACATCAAACTTAGATAATGGTATAATGCCTCAAGCATATGGAAAAATATTGGAATATACAATGAAAAATGCTACTTGCTAATTTGAACATGTGAATAATGAATTGCATACCTGCTATGAATATTAGGAAAAAGGAGATATTTAGCAATCGCATTGATCAATGTAACTGAGCCCCAAAACCTCGTCAAGGTATATCTCTACATTGGGGTCCCTAGCTCTGTGACCCTAACTGTGTGTCATCTCATTGCAATTAAAAACTGCTATGGGTGGAGAGGGGTAACTAAGGACTTTCTTATATAGGAGATGGAAAAAACATGGCCGAAAGGGGCGGAGCTGTGTTCACATTCAGAAAAAAAACTACATATAACTGAATAGGATAACTGAAGTGAGCACTAATATATATATATGAGTGCAAGCCAAAAATACATACCATATATAAGAATAAGGCTGCACATCAAACTTAGATAATGGTATAATGCCTCAAGCATATGGAAAAATATTGGAATATACAATGAAAAATGCTACTTGCTAATTTGAACATGTGAATAATGAATTGCATACCTGCTATGAATATTAGGAAAAAGGAGATATTTAGCAATCGCATTGATCAATGTAACTGAGCCCCAAAACCTCGTCAAGGTATATCTCTACATTGGGGTCCCTAGCTCTGTGACCCTAACTGTGTGTCATCTCATTGCAATTAAAAACTGCTATGGGTGGAGAGGGGTAACTAAGGACTTTCTTATATAGGAGATGGAAAAAACATGGCCGAAAGGGGCGGAGCTGTGTTCACATTCAGAAAAAAAACTACATATAACTGAATAGGATAACTGAAGTGAGCACTAATATATATATATGAGTGCAAGCCAAAAATACATACCATATATAAGAATAAGGCTGCACATCAAACTTAGATAATGGTATAATGCCTCAAGCATATGGAAAAATATTGGAATATACAATGAAAAATGCTACTTGCTAATTTGAACATGTGAATAATGAATTGCATACCTGCTATGAATATTAGGAAAAAGGAGATATTTAGCAATCGCATTGATCAATGTAACTGAGCCCCAAAACCTCGTCAAGGTATATCTCTACATTGGGGTCCCTAGCTCTGTGACCCTAACTGTGTGTCATCTCATTGCAATTAAAAACTGCTATGGGTGGAGAGGGGTAACTAAGGACTTTCTTATATAGGAGATGGAAAAAACATGGCCGAAAGGGGCGGAGCTGTGTTCACATTCAGAAAAAAAACTACATATAACTGAATAGGATAACTGAAGTGAGCACTAATATATATATATGAGTGCAAGCCAAAAATACATACCATATATAAGAATAAGGCTGCACATCAAACTTAGATAATGGTATAATGCCTCAAGCATATGGAAAAATATTGGAATATACAATGAAAAATGCTACTTGCTAATTTGAACATGTGAATAATGAATTGCATACCTGCTATGAATATTAGGAAAAAGGAGATATTTAGCAATCGCATTGATCAATGTAACTGAGCCCCAAAACCTCGTCAAGGTATATCTCTACATTGGGGTCCCTAGCTCTGTGACCCTAACTGTGTGTCATCTCATTGCAATTAAAAACTGCTATGGGTGGAGAGGGGTAACTAAGGACTTTCTTATATAGGAGATGGAAAAAACATGGCCGAAAGGGGCGGAGCTGTGTTCACATTCAGAAAAAAAACTACATATAACTGAATAGGATAACTGAAGTGAGCACTAATATATATATATATGAGTGCAAGCCAAAAATACATACCATATATAAGAATAAGGCTGCACATCAAACTTAGATAATGGTATAATGCCTCAAGCATATGGAAAAATATTGGAATATACAATGAAAAATGCTACTTGCTAATTTGAACATGTGAATAATGAATTGCATACCTGCTATGAATATTAGGAAAAAGGAGATATTTAGCAATCGCATTGATCAATGTAACTGAGCCCCAAAACCTCGTCAAGGTATATCTCTACATTGGGGTCCCTAGCTCTGTGACCCTAACTGTGTGTCATCTCATTGCAATTAAAAACTGCTATGGGTGGAGAGGGGTAACTAAGGACTTTCTTATATAGGAGATGGAAAAAACATGGCCGAAAGGGGCGGAGCTGTGTTCACATTCAGAAAAAAAACTACATATAACTGAATAGGATAACTGAAGTGAGCACTAATATATATATATGAGTGCAAGCCAAAAATACATACCATATATAAGAATAAGGCTGCACATCAAACTTAGATAATGGTATAATGCCTCAAGCATATGGAAAAATATTGGAATATACAATGAAAAATGCTACTTGCTAATATATATTATTCTTATATATGGTATGTATTTTTGGCTTGCATTTATATATATATATATTAGTGCTCACTTCAGTTATCCTATTCAGTTATATGTAGTTTTTTTTCTGAATGTGAACACAGCTCCGCCCTTTTCGGCCATGTTTTTTCCATCTCCTATATAAGAAAGTCCTTAGTTACCCCTCTCCACCCATAGCAGTTTTTAATTGCAATGAGATGACACACAGTTAGGGTCACAGAGCTAGGGACCCCAATGTAGAGATATACCTTGACGAGGTTTTGGGGCTCAGTTACATTGATCAATGCGATTGCTAAATATCTCCTTTTTCCTAATATTCATAGCAGGTATGCAATTCATTATTCACATGTTCAAATTAGCAAGTAGCATTTTTCATTGTATATTCCAATATTTTTCCATATGCTTGAGGCATTATACCATTATCTAAGTTTGATGTGCAGCCTTATTCTTATATATGGTATGTATTTTTGGCTTGCACTCATATATATATATTAGTGCTCACTTCAGTTATCCTATTCAGTTATATGTAGTTTTTTTTCTGAATGTGAACACAGCTCCGCCCCTTTCGGCCATGTTTTTTCCATCTCCTATATAAGAAAGTCCTTAGTTACCCCTCTCCACCCATAGCAGTTTTTAATTGCAATGAGATGACACACAGTTAGGGTCACAGAGCTAGGGACCCCAATGTAGAGATATACCTTGACGAGGTTTTGGGGCTCAGTTACATTGATCAATGCGATTGCTAAATATCTCCTTTTTCCTAATATTCATAGCAGGTATGCAATTCATTATTCACATGTTCAAATTAGCAAGTAGCATTTTTCATTGTATATTCCAATATTTTTCCATATGCTTGAGGCATTATACCATTATCTAAGTTTGATGTGCAGCCTTATTCTTATATATGGTATGTATTTTTGGCTTGCACTCATATATATATATTAGTGCTCACTTCAGTTATCCTATTCAGTTATATGTAGTTTTTTTTCTGAATGTGAACACAGCTCCGCCCCTTTCGGCCATGTTTTTTCCATCTCCTATATAAGAAAGTCCTTAGTTACCCCTCTCCACCCATAGCAGTTTTTAATTGCAATGAGATGACACACAGTTAGGGTCACAGAGCTAGGGACCCCAATGTAGAGATATACCTTGACGAGGTTTTGGGGCTCAGTTACATTGATCAATGCGATTGCTAAATATCTCCTTTTTCCTAATATTCATAGCAGGTATGCAATTCATTATTCACATGTTCAAATTAGCAAGTAGCATTTTTCATTGTATATTCCAATATTTTTCCATATGCTTGAGGCATTATACCATTATCTAAGTTTGATGTGCAGCCTTATTCTTATATATGGTATGTATTTTTGGCTTGCACTCATATATATATATTAGTGCTCACTTCAGTTATCCTATTCAGTTATATGTAGTTTTTTTTCTGAATGTGAACACAGCTCCGCCCCTTTCGGCCATGTTTTTTCCATCTCCTATATAAGAAAGTCCTTAGTTACCCCTCTCCACCCATAGCAGTTTTTAATTGCAATGAGATGACACACAGTTAGGGTCACAGAGCTAGGGACCCCAATGTAGAGATATACCTTGACGAGGTTTTGGGGCTCAGTTACATTGATCAATGCGATTGCTAAATATCTCCTTTTTCCTAATATTCATAGCAGGTATGCAATTCATTATTCACATGTTCAAATTAGCAAGTAGCATTTTTCATTGTATATTCCAATATTTTTCCATATGCTTGAGGCATTATACCATTATCTAAGTTTGATGTGCAGCCTTATTCTTATATATGGTATGTATTTTTGGCTTGCACTCATATATATATATATTAGTGCTCACTTCAGTTATCCTATTCAGTTATATGTAGTTTTTTTTCTGAATGTGAACACAGCTCCGCCCCTTTCGGCCATGTTTTTTCCATCTCCTATATAAGAAAGTCCTTAGTTACCCCTCTCCACCCATAGCAGTTTTTAATTGCAATGAGATGACACACAGTTAGGGTCACAGAGCTAGGGACCCCAATGTAGAGATATACCTTGACGAGGTTTTGGGGCTCAGTTACATTGATCAATGCGATTGCTAAATATCTCCTTTTTCCTAATATTCATAGCAGGTATGCAATTCATTATTCACATGTTCAAATTAGCAAGTAGCATTTTTCATTGTATATTCCAATATTTTTCCATATGCTTGAGGCATTATACCATTATCTAAGTTTGATGTGCAGCCTTATTCTTATATATGGTATGTATTTTTGGCTTGCACTCATATATATATATATTAGTGCTCACTTCAGTTATCCTATTCAGTTATATGTAGTTTTTTTTCTGAATGTGAACACAGCTCCGCCCCTTTCGGCCATGTTTTTTCCATCTCCTATATAAGAAAGTCCTTAGTTACCCCTCTCCACCCATAGCAGTTTTTAATTGCAATGAGATGACACACAGTTAGGGTCACAGAGCTAGGGACCCCAATGTAGAGATATACCTTGACGAGGTTTTGGGGCTCAGTTACATTGATCAATGCGATTGCTAAATATCTCCTTTTTCCTAATATTCATAGCAGGTATGCAATTCATTATTCACATGTTCAAATTAGCAAGTAGCATTTTTCATTGTATATTCCAATATTTTTCCATATGCTTGAGGCATTATACCATTATCTAAGTTTGATGTGCAGCCTTATTCTTATATATGGTATGTATTTTTGGCTTGCACTCATATATATATATTAGTGCTCACTTCAGTTATCCTATTCAGTTATATGTAGTTTTTTTTTCTGAATGTGAACACAGCTCCGCCCCTTTCGGCCATGTTTTTTCCATCTCCTATATAAGAAAGTCCTTAGTTACCCCTCTCCACCCATAGCAGTTTTTAATTGCAATGAGATGACACACAGTTAGGGTCACAGAGCTAGGGACCCCAATGTAGAGATATACCTTGACGAGGTTTTGGGGCTCAGTTACATTGATCAATGCGATTGCTAAATATCTCCTTTTTCCTAATATTCATAGCAGGTATGCAATTCATTATTCACATGTTCAAATTAGCAAGTAGCATTTTTCATTGTATATTCCAATATTTTTCCATATGCTTGAGGCATTATACCATTATCTAAGTTTGATGTGCAGCCTTATTCTTATATATGGTATGTATTTTTGGCTTGCACTCATATATATATATTAGTGCTCACTTCAGTTATCCTATTCAGTTATATGTAGTTTTTTTTCTGAATGTGAACACAGCTCCGCCCCTTTCGGCCATGTTTTTTCCATCTCCTATATAAGAAAGTCCTTAGTTACCCCTCTCCACCCATAGCAGTTTTTAATTGCAATGAGATGACACACAGTTAGGGTCACAGAGCTAGGGACCCCAATGTAGAGATATACCTTGACGAGGTTTTGGGGCTCAGTTACATTGATCAATGCGATTGCTAAATATCTCCTTTTTCCTAATATTCATAGCAGGTATGCAATTCATTATTCACATGTTCAAATTAGCAAGTAGTATTTTTCATTGTATATTCCAATATTTTTCCATATGCTTGAGGCATTATACCATTATCTAAGTTTGATGTGCAGCCTTATTCTTATATATGGTATGTATTTTTGGCTTGCACTCATATATATATATTAGTGCTCACTTCAGTTATCCTATTCAGTTATATGTAGTTTTTTTTCTGAATGTGAACACAGCTCCGCCCCTTTCGGCCATGTTTTTTCCATCTCCTATATAAGAAAGTCCTTAGTTACCCCTCTCCACCCATAGCAGTTTTTAATTGCAATGAGATGACACACAGTTAGGGTCACAGAGCTAGGGACCCCAATGTAGAGATATACCTTGACGAGGTTTTGGGGCTCAGTTACATTGATCAATGCGATTGCTAAATATCTCCTTTTTCCTAATATTCATAGCAGGTATGCAATTCATTATTCACATGTTCAAATTAGCAAGTAGCATTTTTCATTGTATATTCCAATATTTTTTTTTATATGCTTGAGGCATTATACCATTATCTAAGTTTGATGTGCAGCCTTATTCTTATATATGGTATGTATTTTTGGCTTGCACTCATATATATATATTAGTGCTCACTTCAGTTATCCTATTCAGTTATATGTAGTTTTTTTTCTGAATGTGAACACAGCTCCGCCCCTTTCGGCCATGTTTTTTCCATCTCCTATATAAGAAAGTCCTTAGTTACCCCTCTCCACCCATAGCAGTTTTTAATTGCAATGAGATGACACACAGTTAGGGTCACAGAGCTAGGGACCCCAATGTAGAGATATACCTTGACGAGGTTTGGGGCTCAGTTACATTGATCAATGCGATTGCTAAATATCTCCTTTTTCCTAATATTCATAGCAGGTATGCAATTCATTATTCACATGTTCAAATTAGCAAGTAGCATTTTTCATTGTATATTCCAATATTTTTCCATATGCTTGAGGCATTATACCATTATCTAAGTTTGATGTGCAGCCTTATTCTTATATATGGTATGTATTTTTGGCTTGCACTCATATATATATATATTAGTGCTCACTTCAGTTATCCTATTCAGTTATATGTAGTTTTTTTTCTGAATGTGAACACAGCTCCGCCCCTTTCGGCCATGTTTTTTCCATCTCCTATATAAGAAAGTCCTTAGTTACCCCTCTCCACCCATAGCAGTTTTTAATTGCAATGAGATGACACACAGTTAGGGTCACAGAGCTAGGGACCCCAATGTAGAGATATACCTTGACGAGGTTTTGGGGCTCAGTTACATTGATCAATGCGATTGCTAAATATCTCCTTTTTCCTAATATTCATAGCAGGTATGCAATTCATTATTCACATGTTCAAATTAGCAAGTAGCATTTTTCATTGTATATTCCAATATTTTTCCATATGCTTGAGGCATTATACCATTATCTAAGTTTGATGTGCAGCCTTATTCTTATATATGGTATGTATTTTTGGCTTGCACTCATATATATATATTAGTGCTCACTTCAGTTATCCTATTCAGTTATATGTAGTTTTTTTTCTGAATGTGAACACAGCTCCGCCCCTTTCGGCCATGTTTTTTCCATCTCCTATATAAGAAAGTCCTTAGTTACCCCTCTCCACCCATAGCAGTTTTTAATTGCAATGAGATGACACACAGTTAGGGTCACAGAGCTAGGGACCCCAATGTAGAGATATACCTTGACGAGGTTTTGGGGCTCAGTTACATTGATCAATGCGATTGCTAAATATCTCCTTTTTCCTAATATTCATAGCAGGTATGCAATTCATTATTCACATGTTCAAATTAGCAAGTAGCATTTTTCATTGTATATTCCAATATTTTTCCATATGCTTGAGGCATTATACCATTATCTAAGTTTGATGTGCAGCCTTATTCTTATATATGGTATGTATTTTTGGCTTGCACTCATATATATATATTAGTGCTCACTTCAGTTATCCTATTCAGTTATATGTAGTTTTTTTTCTGAATGTGAACACAGCTCCGCCCCTTTCGGCCATGTTTTTTCCATCTCCTATATAAGAAAGTCCTTAGTTACCCCTCTCCACCCATAGCAGTTTTTAATTGCAATGAGATGACACACAGTTAGGGTCACAGAGCTAGGGACCCCAATGTAGAGATATACCTTGACGAGGTTTTGGGGCTCAGTTACATTGATCAATGCGATTGCTAAATATCTCCTTTTTCCTAATATTCATAGCAGGTATGCAATTCATTATTCACATGTTCAAATTAGCAAGTAGCATTTTTCATTGTATATTCCAATATTTTTCCATATGCTTGAGGCATTATACCATTATCTAAGTTTGATGTGCAGCCTTATTCTTATATATGGTATGTATTTTTGGCTTGCACTCATATATATATATTAGTGCTCACTTCAGTTATCCTATTCAGTTATATGTAGTTTTTTTTCTGAATGTGAACACAGCTCCGCCCCTTTCGGCCATGTTTTTTCCATCTCCTATATAAGAAAGTCCTTAGTTACCCCTCTCCACCCATAGCAGTTTTTAATTGCAATGAGATGACACACAGTTAGGGTCACAGAGCTAGGGACCCCAATGTAGAGATATACCTTGACGAGGTTTTGGGGCTCAGTTACATTGATCAATGCGATTGCTAAATATCTCCTTTTTCCTAATATTCATAGCAGGTATGCAATTCATTATTCACATGTTCAAATTAGCAAGTAGCATTTTTCATTGTATATTCCAATATTTTTCCATATGCTTGAGGCATTATACCATTATCTAAGTTTGATGTGCAGCCTTATTCTTATATATGGTATGTATTTTTGGCTTGCACTCATATATATATATTAGTGCTCACTTCAGTTATCCTATTCAGTTATATGTAGTTTTTTTTCTGAATGTGAACACAGCTCCGCCCCTTTCGGCCATGTTTTTTCCATCTCCTATATAAGAAAGTCCTTAGTTACCCCTCTCCACCCATAGCAGTTTTTAATTGCAATGAGATGACACACAGTTAGGGTCACAGAGCTAGGGACCCCAATGTAGAGATATACCTTGACGAGGTTTTGGGGCTCAGTTACATTGATCAATGCGATTGCTAAATATCTCCTTTTTCCTAATATTCATAGCAGGTATGCAATTCATTATTCACATGTTCAAATTAGCAAGTAGCATTTTTCATTGTATATTCCAATATTTTTCCATATGCTTGAGGCATTATACCATTATCTAAGTTTGATGTGCAGCCTTATTCTTATATATGGTATGTATTTTTGGCTTGCACTCATATATATATATTAGTGCTCACTTCAGTTATCCTATTCAGTTATATGTAGTTTTTTTTCTGAATGTGAACACAGCTCCGCCCCTTTCGGCCATGTTTTTTCCATCTCCTATATAAGAAAGTCCTTAGTTACCCCTCTCCACCCATAGCAGTTTTTAATTGCAATGAGATGACACACAGTTAGGGTCACAGAGCTAGGGACCCCAATGTAGAGATATACCTTGACGAGGTTTTGGGGCTCAGTTACATTGATCAATGCGATTGCTAAATATCTCCTTTTTCCTAATATTCATAGCAGGTATGCAATTCATTATTCACATGTTCAAATTAGCAAGTAGCATTTTTCATTGTATATTCCAATATTTTTCCATATGCTTGAGGCATTATACCATTATCTAAGTTTGATGTGCAGCCTTATTCTTATATATGGTATGTATTTTTGGCTTGCACTCATATATATATATTAGTGCTCACTTCAGTTATCCTATTCAGTTATATGTAGTTTTTTTTCTGAATGTGAACACAGCTCCGCCCCTTTCGGCCATGTTTTTTCCATCTCCTATATAAGAAAGTCCTTAGTTACCCCTCTCCACCCATAGCAGTTTTTAATTGCAATGAGATGACACACAGTTAGGGTCACAGAGCTAGGGACCCCAATGTAGAGATATACCTTGACGAGGTTTTGGGGCTCAGTTACATTGATCAATGCGATTGCTAAATATCTCCTTTTTCCTAATATTCATAGCAGGTATGCAATTCATTATTCACATGTTCAAATTAGCAAGTAGCATTTTTCATTGTATATTCCAATATTTTTCCATATGCTTGAGGCATTATACCATTATCTAAGTTTGATGTGCAGCCTTATTCTTATATATCAATAAACACAAGTGACCCAGTGCCATTGAAAGCCATGCATGCCCATGCCATCACGTTGCCTCCACCATGTTTTACAGAGGATGTGGTGTGCCTTGGATCATGTGCCGTTCAATTTCTTCTCCAAACTTTTTTCTTCCCATCATTCTGGTACAGGTTGATCTTTGTCTCATCTGTCCATAGAATACTTTTCCAGAACTGAGCTGGCTTCATGAGGTGTTTTTCAGCGAATTTAACTCTGGCCTGTCTATTTTTGGAATTGATGAATGGTTTGCATCTAGATGTGAACCCTTTGTATTTACTTTCATGGAGTCTTCTTTTTACTGTTGACTTAGAGACAGATACACCTACTTCACTGAGAGTGTTCTGGACTTCAGTTGATGTTGTGAACGGGTTCTTCTTCACCAAAGAAAGTATGCGGCGATCATCCACCACTGTTGTCATCCGTGGACGCCCAGGCCTTTTTGAGTTCCCAAGCTCACCAGTCAATTCCTTTTTTCTCAGAATGTACCCGACTGTTGATTTTGCTACTCCAAGCATGTCTGCTATCTCTCTGATGGATTTTTTCTTTTTTTTCAGCCTCAGGATGTTCTGCTTCACCTCAATTGAGAGTTCCTTAGACCGCATGTTGTCTGGTCACAGCAACAGCTTCCAAATGCAAAACCACACACCTGTAATCAACCCCAGACCTTTTAACTACTTCATTGATTACAGGTTAACGAGGGAGACGCCTTCAGAGTTAATTGCAGCCCTTAGAGTCCCTTGTCCAATTACTTTTGGTCCCTTGAAAAAGAGGAGGCTATGCATTACAGAGCTATGATTCCTAAACCCTTTCTCCGATTTGGATGTGAAAACTCTCATATTGCAGCTGGGAGTGTGCACTTTCAGCCCATATTATATATATAATTGTATTTCTGAACATGTTTTTGTAAACAGCTAAAATAACAAAACTTGTGTCACTTGTGTCAAATATTTCTGGACCTAACTGTACATACATACACTTAGCTTTATTTATTAGACTAGATTAGCAAAAAATCAGTTTCTTGACCTCTAGCAAAATGGAAGCAGAACTGTGACTGGTTGCTATAGGCCACCTTATAAATATCATGGCTAACTGCCAAAAAAGCCAATATATTACCTCACACATCCAAACTGTTTCTGTGTCTTTGTCTATTTCTGTGTTTCCAACAATGGTTCCATGATGGCAGTGGCCTAATTTGGCAATCAAGTCTCCCATGAAAATGAGTAAAGGCCCCGTCACACACAGAGATAAATCTTTGGCAGATCTGTGGTTGCAGTGAAATCATGAAAATATTGTTCCATTTGTACACAGCCACAAACCTGGCACTGATTGTCCACAATTTCATTGCAACCACAGATCTGCCACAGATCTGCCGCAGATTTATCTGTGTGTGACAGGGCCTTTAGTCTTGTTTTGGTGTCTTGTTGATATCCTCTTGAACTTGATTGTAGAATTGCTCCACGTCCTCCTCCTTGGCATCTATTGTTGGTGAGTAGACATGAATTGTGACATGGATAAGCATTTCTTGTAGTCGTACCGAGATGACTATCACAGACTACCTTCAGGACAGTACTGGACAATTTTCGGTTGAGAATATCAGTACCACCATATCTCCTTTGGTTATCATTGGCAGAATAGTAGACGTAATATTCATTTGACTATCCATAGTGTAATCTATTTTCTAATATACCTTAATTAAAAAGTCCCTACCATTCCCTCACTACATTATCTAAATGCTTTATTTATTTTTTTTTGACTACTTCCTTTTTTGATGACGTTCCATTTAAGAATCCAAGTACATGCTGTAAATACTGAAATGAAGCGTCATCAGGGGTCAAAGTATATTGTCACTGCCACAGCTTCTGACCTGTCTCTGAAGCAAAATGTCATCAGTGACGTCCGTTTCAGTAGCTAGCCCTTGCTCTACAGAGCATGCGTTGATTGTCATTTTCAATAAATGGTCAGTAGATTCTTCTCACTGTGCAATATGTGCAGTGACACTCTCTCAGACTCTGATCAGAAGTAACGAGTCAGCAAGAGAGCACACTGTCAGTGCCTGTTGTAAGAATAAATGGCATACAGGAACTAGCGCTGCCCCCACAAATGGCATTACTTGCAGGGGCAGTGCTGTTTTCTGCACGTTGGCTATTCTTACTATGCGCAGTTGACGCGCCCATGGGGTCTGGGGTGTTAATAGTCACCGGGCCGGAGTAGGGAGGTTTAGGATGTCACAGCGGCTAGGCCCTATTCCGTGACCCCGGCAGTGTCAAGACATGAAGAATTATGATGGGGATAGTAGTTATTTGTGACGCCACCTGTGGTGTACGGCTAAAAGAGGAGCTGCCGCTGCAAGAGGTTTCATCTGAGGACAGATGGTAGTGCAGCTAGGTTGGTACAGCTCTCTACAGGCAGAGTTCAGGCTCACAGGGAGATTGGTAGTAGTAGTCTCCTGCTGCTGTGCAGCCAAGGCCATGGTAGGGCGCAGGAAGGATTGGATTACACAGGGGTTGCAATCAAAGTTCTTTACTCACTGAGATGTCACCGCCTTTGGAGTGCCGGATGCCGCTGTCATGGACCCCAGCCGATCCCGGATAGTTAGGAGGTCAGAGCCGATGCTTTTCTCTGTGAGTCCTTCCTCTCTGCGCTGTGTTTGAGTCTCTGTGGCTTGAAGCTGCACAGTGACCCTCTGCCTTGTATTAGCTTCGGTCATGTCCCGTATGGCAGGCAACGCGAGTCCTTTACAGGTGCCACTCTTTTGTCATGGCTCCTTGCTCTAGTATGCTGCCGTACCCCAGGCACTTTGTGTGGGCCAGAAGACTTGAAATCCTCTTCCCTGCGGATTCTGCTGGTGGGACTTGCAGTACTCACCCAGCCTAGGGTTCTGCACCCTGTTCAATGCACTCATTTCTGGGGGAGCTATGGCACAGCTCTCTCCCCAGCGACCGTATTCTCCCCACGCCTCACTTGTTCCTTGGTCTGTGCGTAACTCTGTGTGTGTATGTGTGTGTGTGTGGCTTTACTCCCCAGTCTCTGGCTCCACCCCCTGGGTTGCTGAACTAGTGGGTTCACTACATTAGTGATGGCCACCCCCAGGTCCCTACCCTCACCCAGTCCCAGTGGGAGGGGAACTGACTGTGTGTTATGTGGGTTGTGGTAGTTACCGGCAATGACCTCTTTCTTACCCGGGATGAATACTGCACCTCTGGTGAGGTGCAGTACTCTGTGGCGACTGGAGCCTCAGGGGTGCCATACACTGACACTGTGCTCTCCTGACGGCTCATTATTTCTGATCAGAGCTGGCATAAGAGTGCACTGTAACGGTGATAAAAATCTACAGCGCATCCATTGGAAATGACAACCAATGCATGTTCAATAGAGCAGGGACTAGTCCAGCCTCTGTAACGAGCATCACTGAGGATGTTTTTTTAGGGAGCCTGCAAAGGCTGTGGCAGTGTCCGCAGCCTCTACAACCTGATGATGCTTCGTTTAAGCATGCACTGAGATTCTTAAATAAAGGGCATCAAAAAATTATTTAGTAAAAAAAAGAATAAGAAATGATGATGGGAGTTGTATTTTTAGAGATTTTTAAAGTTCGTGATGCCACCTGTGGTTTTCTATGTGGGTAGACACTGCACTGCGTTTTCCCCGGGGGTGGGTGGTGATGGCGCTGCTGAGGTAATCTTGCTCCCCACAGGTTGAGTGGGACCCTGGGGCGATCGTTGGAAATATCAAAAAGTCTATGAGGGCAGGTTGTGACGCAGGAGGAATGGAGATGACACCGTGGCTTTGCAATAACAGTTGTTTACTCACTGTACCAGTTCTCAGTTAACAGCGAGATTAGTTCACCATGGTATGTTAGGATCCCCAGTGATGGGCATCCGCCGATCCCGAGTAAGTATGGGGCCAGTACCGGTTCTCCTTTGTTTGCCTTTCCTGGTGATCTTGTCTGCGCTGACTCTCCCCTGCCGGTCCTGTGCCTCCAAAACAGTGCCCTGAGTCAGGAGTCGCGACATAGGACAGGGAGCTAGGATGTACCCCGTACGTCCAATGTTGGTAAGAGGTTAATACTTACTTGAAATTGACATTGGGAATTGGGAATTCATTCATCACTGTGAAAAAAAACTAGTTTACATGTGGAAATTGCTACATGGCAAGTTTAATAGAGCAAATTGTTTATATGCATGATTTATAGTCATCATGTGACTGAACATATGTGATTGGTCTACCTACAGACATATGCAAATGTCGCGGGCGGGGAGGAGGACGCTGCACTCACCACACTCGGGTCCGGCGCTGCTGCTGCTGCTCGGTGGCTCAAGCGGCGGGCCGGATCCGGGGATTCGAGCGGCGCTCCTCGCCCGTGAGTGAAAGGGGAATAGTTTCCGGGGATTGGGAAGTCGGTCCGTGACGCCACCCACGGTTGTGGTGAGGTTGGGACACCACCGCTGCTCTGGACGGGGATCCCGGGAGCGATGACAGGCAGCAGCCGAGATGTTTCTCTCCCCTCCGTGGGTAGTGGGTTTTGGTGGTCCCGGGGCCCGGTGATGGTGACTGGAAGGTGAATGGCGGGGTTTGGTAAGGTGCAGGGTCGCGGGGGCAGCGCGGTGCCAGTCGGCACGGTGGTACTCACTCAGCCAGTAACGTACACGGAGTCTCTGGTAAAACAAACGGCTGGATGGACGGGTCCCACAGGCGGCTGCGGTGGTCACTCCCGGTAGGTTGGCGGTGACTGTCTCTCCCTGCATCTGTGATATGTTTTCGGCTCCGATGGCTTCCCACCGGCAACCCGCCCCCCAGCGGTGTATCTGCCAGAGGAGCCCCTCCTGCCCGCAGGCTCTGGCCCCGGGAACTCCAGCTGTGGCGGTAGCTGTATTTCCCTTTACGGTTGAGCGACCGACTTCGGTCGGGTCCCCGCCGCTGGGAAACCCCGGAGGTTTCCGTCGCCGACGGACTTGACCGGTTTAACGGCGACTCCAAGCCTGGTCGGGGTCCGTAGGCCCTGCCGGATGGTGCCGGCCTCTCTTCGCTCCCCGGCTCGGTACCGGCGGGCCACCGTCCGTCCCCGGTCCTTACGGTTATATGTCAATCGGCCTCTCCTGCAGACGGTCACCACCGTCTGCCAACCTTGCTCTTAGGTGCCCGGGCCACGTACCCGGACACGGTCAGTCTGCTCTTTTTCCTCCACTACTACTTCTACTCCTTTCACTTTCCCTCACTCCACTTGACTGCTTCCTTTTCCCGCCTCCAGGACTGTGAACTCCTCAGTGGGTGGGGCCAACCGCCTGGCTCCAACCCACCTGGTGTGGACATCAGCCCCTGGAGGGAGGCAACAAAGATTTGTATGTGTGACTGATGTGCCTAACCGGGGTGTGGGGTGTGTTGTTGCAGTACCTGTGACGTCCTGGCTTGTCCAGGGCGCCACACAAACTGGTTACGCTTCCTGATTTTCTCCATGTTTACAAAAAACTACAGCCCTCACTTCATTAAGAGAAGCAGGAGGCGTAACAAATTGACATGTCACTTTAAGTATGAAAATCGCATGAGTGGTCAAGGATTGACCACTGGAACCAGCAAGCAGAGTTGAGAATATTACATGGTGTTAGGATTTGGAAGGCTTAACTGCATAATTTTAGAATGAAGGCACCTAAAATAAATACATATGTAGCAATCTTTAACTTATCAGACTGCTCAATACTTTATTAAGATAACCATTAGGGATGATCGAATACCTCAGATATTCGGCTTCATGAATATCCGACGAATAGGTTGCCGCTATGCGAATATTCGATACAGAATGTAAGTCTATGGGAAGCCCGAATAGTTCCGAATAGTTGTTATTCGGGTTTCCCATAGACTTATATTGTGCATCGAATATTCACGAATAGTCGAATAGCGGTGACCTATTCGGCAAATATTCGCAAAGCCGAATATTTGAGGTATTCGATCATCCCTAATAACCATGTATCACGTTATCTGACATGATATGGATTTTTACATGTACACAGGATCAGAACCTAAAACAGTACAGGAATATAGTACCAACATCAGTACAGACATAAGTCATTAGTAAAGAAGGATCACCAATACAGCAATACATCACTTGAAACACCATCAGTACAGAAATGCAGCACCAAAACAACAGTACATGAATACAGCATCCCAACTACCATAAGAACATGAATACAGCAACACCATAAGTTTAGGAATATATCATCAGACCCACCCCCATCAGCGCAGGAATACATCACCAGGACCACTAACAGTCCAGAAAAAAGCATCAAAACACATTCAGTAAAGGAATTGAAACACTAGAACTACCATCAGTGCAGAAATATATCACCAGAACTATAAACAGTCAGAAATATTGTACCAGAACTAGCAAGAGTCCAGAAATACAGCACCAGAACCACCAACAGTATAAAAATACAGCATCAGACTCACCACTACATGAAAACTTCACCAGAACCACCATCAGTATAGAAATAGATCACCAGAAACATCATCAGTCCATGACTATATCATCAGGTTTAGTATCGCAATCAATTGTAATGTAAGGTCAGTCCTATATACAATTGGATCCCATAAACCTGTAAGGAAATAATGAAAGTTGCTTTTATTAGACTACAAATCATACATGAACTACAGTAGTGATGGGATGCTGTCAGTATCACAAATGAACATTCACATCTAGGTGTCTTATAATTTTCTGATTTGGAATTTTTATCTTTCTTTTCTTCTCCATTTTGTCCAGATATCATGATGACTTTTCATCGTAACACCTCATCTCTGCAGAGTTCTCTCTTCTGTAGCACATCCCAACATGGTGCCCTTTAAAATTACAGAGTCATTACACTGATTCTTAATAAAAATGTTTGGCCTACACTGTGCCCCTGAATAGGGATCAGGAGCCTCGCCCGAACTGTTTGTAATGCTACAATTTATGGGCTGGTTTCAGGTTACTTCAGCATTCAATCACAGATGCCCACTCTGTGACAGCGCCTGTGATTGGTTGCTGGGTCCCTCACACATATAGTAGTATAGAAATAAATAAATAATTTTAAAAAATGATGTAGGACTTCCGGAGACCGTCCTGGCTGCAGTGGAAGCTTAGAGGAGAAGCTCCTGCCACCCCTAAGAGAAACCGACTAAACCCCCCCTCCCCCGGACGAACGACCGAGCAGAGAGCAGCACAGGAGGTTATCCGAAGCAGCCAGCTATGGAGCGGTACCTGCTGAGAACCGCTAGCGGCAATGAGGGAGCCTGGAGAAGTGGTGACATGGATGGGCAGTGCAGAGAAGAAGATAACAGCATGGCGCCGATGAGCCTTATGGGGTAGGAGCCTGAGCGCATGGTGCGAGACACAGTAAAGCAAACACAGAGCCGGAGAGGGGGAGATAAGGGAGATATGAGCGAGGAGATAAAGGAGGACGGAGCAGGAGAGAGGTGGATGCAGGGGACTGATGAGGGCGGATCGCAATGGGAGGATGAAGGAGATATGGAGGCAGAAGAGAGAGAGGAAGAAGATGGTGGCAAAGCAAGGGAGCTCAGAGACACAGCAGTGTTGGAGGATGAAGCAGACAAACAGTACAGAGAGATTAATCCCACTCAGACCCACAGGAAGTAAAATGCAAGAATTAACAGTACCCCTTACAAAGGAAACAGAAAACAGCTTGCTACACCAACATCACAAGCCTGCAAGTTATTGGGGGAGGGAGGCAGAGGCTCAGTCCAGACAAAGAGAGCTAAGAAAACAGCACCACCTGCAGGCCAAGACAAGTACACACAAGCGCTTAATGTGGTCTAAAAAAAACTGTCTGAAGAAGTGGCATCACACTTGTCAAAAGAGATTAAAGTGGCTATTGAGGCAGCCATACAAACATCATTAGCTAATATGCAAAAGCAGATAAATGCCCATGCATCTAGACTGGCAGAATCAGAGCAGAGAGTTTCTGACTCCGAGGAAACAATACTGGCTATGCAAGCACAAATAGCAGCTCTAGCGAAATCTAATGAATACTTGAAAGATAAGGTGGAAGATTTGGAAAACAGATCGAGACTCAATAACGTACGTATAGTGGGGTTACCAGTGTCGGTGTCGATGGGGCAGTTGGATAATATATGCGAGCTGGAGCTACCACAGGCCCTGGGCATAAAGGCGAAATTCAGAGTTGAAAGAGCCCACAGAGTGGGTCCACTGAGACAACAGGAGGTGAATAAGGGAGAGGGCCAAAACTCAAACAAGAAAACCCCGATAAGAGCCAGACAGTTGATAGTTAAATACCTTGATTATAAGCATAAGGAGGAAATATTGAGGGCCTTTAGAGAACGAAAGCGTCCACTACAATATCAAGGCAACAGACTGCTAATTTTTGGAGATTACTCAGCCGAAGTATCCAGAAGGAGAAAGGAATTCAGCAAAATTTGCTCATTTCTGTACAACAAAAAAGTAAAATGCCAGTTACTATACCCTGCTACACTGAAAGTTAGAAACCCCAATGGCTCGTTTGTATACTACAAGGACTACAAAGAAGCAGAAAACATTCTCATGGCAGAGCTCGACAAGTCTAGGTCAGAAAGGCAAAAAGAGGATCTAGTGGAGAAGGGAATAATAGAAGAGGATCCCCCACAAGCTCAGGAAGAGATGTGGGACGTCTTGGGGGACAAAAGCAAGTCGAGACCAGGGAGGAAAGGAGGCTAAGCCCGGATCAACAGGATAATTCTCGCCCGGAACACAGGAACCAACCCTTGGAGAGAAACCATGATACCTGAACTGGAACTCACTCATTGTTTTTCCTTTTTTGTCTGTTTTTTTTTTTTTTCAAACAGGGAGAGGTGTTGAGGAAGATGCGTTAAGGAGAGAGGGATGGGGAGGTGAGAGGAGGAGGGGGAAAAGAGAAAAGAGAGGAAAACATCCCAAAGTCTGGGCCCTCTCCCTTCCCCCTCTTTTTTTTTTTTTCTTCTTTCTCTCTCCCTCTTCTCTCTCCTTGGTCTTTTTCTTTTTTCTCCTTTGGTCAGGAACGACATCCAGATTCAAATGAAGTGGGCTTGTTCTAAACGTACTGATGGCTACCTGGAGTCAGAGATAAGTAGGACTTGAAAATCTTGTTGAGGTTTTGACATACTGTGCTAATTGTTGCATAATTTTCAAAGGCTCATTCATGTTAGTCGGGGATAGAACATATATTTTATGGGGGGTGATTAGGGAGCTACATATTTTGGCTAGGAATAGGGGAGGTCACCATCGTGGTGGAAAGCGCCGTGGATTTCTCAGAAGGGAAAATATGGTTTACAGTTACATGCTTTTTGTTGTATTTGTTATTTTTGCAAGGTGGGGAAAGGGAGTGTCAATTTTGTGGTATCAACTGTGATTTTAGTGTCGAACGTCTCGTCTTCCTTGATGCAGGGGTCCATAGGGGAGGGAGTAGTAAAATAACTACGTGGGATGTTAAAGGGCTGAGATCATCTAACAAACAAGCAATGATATTGAGACATTTGAAAAGACTAAAGACAGACATTGCCTTATTACAGGAAACCCACTTGGGGAGGGGGGAGGACTTTTTCCGCATGAAGAAACATTGGGTGGGCACCATTTACGGGGCAGCAGCACAAGGTAGGAAAGCGGGCACTATGATCCTAATAAATAAACAGCTCAGCCATGAGGTAGTGGCACATGAGGCAGACAACCAGGGAAGGCGCAGCATTTAACAATCGTTAGTCCAGCGGGTAAACTCAGTATTTACAATGTCTACAGCCCAAATTCACAACAAATCACATTCCATGATGGCATAAAGGCCACCATATTAGCAGATGGGGAGGCTAACATTATAGTAGGAGGCGATTTTAACACAGTCCTAGACTCAGCTGAAGATAGGGGGAGGGGCGAGGAGGGGACAGCTAACGTGGGCAGGAGCTTAGACAATAGGGATGTAACATTAGAAGACGTAGGACTGAAAGACATCTGGAGACTAACTCACCCACATGACAGAGAGTATACGCATTTCTCTCATCCTCATGACAGCTGGTCACGTATTGACCAGTTCTGGTTCTCGCAAGATTTAGTGAGTGGAACGCAAGATTGTGTGATAGAGAATATGGTGATCTCTGATCATAGTCCGGTGAGATTGGGCATTAGAGAGAAATTCAGGAGAGGAACAGATACTGTATCATATGGAGATTCCCATCGTTCCTTCTCAGGCAAGATAATTTCCACAATGTACTACAAGAGTGGTGGGGAGAATTCGCTGAGGACAATAAGGAACATAGCGAGTCCCCAGTGTTATTTTGGGAAACGGCAAAAGCGGTCATAAGGGGCTGTCTGTTGGGGTATGCAGCCATGATCAAACGGAAAACCAATGAGAATTACAACTTCCATAGTGAAGCAGTACGGGTAGCATATACAAATTATGTGACAAATAGATCTCCCATGACAAAAGGCAGATTGCTGGAGGCAAAAGAGGGATTTGATGAATGGGCTAAAAAAAAAGGAACAACTATTTTGGTCGCACAAGGAGGTTGACTTACATAGGTTTGGCAATAAGACGGGGAGAATGTTGGCCAATCTGGCAAGGGGCAGCAGAAAAATGACAGTGATCTTTAAACTGAAAACGAACGGGGGAGAGGTGACTATGGATCCTAAGGACATTACTAAATTGCTGGGAGATTACTATAGAAAACTATATGGGTCAGGGAATAACGACATGACTGACGAGGCAGAATGGTTAAGACAAGCCCAAATGCCTAGCTTTACGGAGGTAGATTTGAGTGCCTTAAACGCAGTTATCACAGTAGAGGAGGTGACGAGAACAATTGGGGAGCTTAACACCAACAAGGCACCGGGACCTGACGGTTTTAACAGTGAATTCTATAAGGCTCTGAAGGATCTGATCTCACTAGATCTAACCTCAGTCTTTAATGCTTTCCTGGGAGGGGCGGAAATACCCAAAAATTCCAACATAGCATACATTAAATTACTCCCCAAGGGAACCAAGGACCTAGATGATCCCTCTAGTTATAGACCTATATCGCTCATAAATCAGGATTTAAAAATAATGTCCAAGATCATGGCTAATAGACTGGCCGAGATCTTACCTAGGATCATTATGAACCACCAGGTGGGGTTTATTAAGGGGAGAAATGCCGTTACCAATATCCGAAAGACAATTCTAGTGGTAAACGTGGTTAGACTCGGACTCACTAAGGGAGGGGCAAGACCTGTCCTAGTTACACTCGACGCAGAAAAAGCGTTTGATAATGTAAATTTGAGGTGATTAGACAGGGTAATGGAGGCCATAGGGATTGTAGGCAAGATGAGACTTTACATTAGAAACCTTTATGCCAACTCTGGAGCTAGGGTACACACTCCGGGCTTTCTATCAGACGTGTTCCCTTTGATGAAGGGAACAAGACAGGGTTGCCCGTTATCTCCTCTTTTATTCAACCTGGCAATCGAGCCGTTGTCAAGAATACTACAGGGACAAAATAGCTTTAAAGGGATCAAGATAAGGGGTTTAGAAGTAAAGACAGCGCTTTTTACTGATGATATCATACTTTATATGGGGGACCCCAGTGCGGATTTGCCTCAGAGTCTTGCCTTGATTGAAAAATTTGGTTCATTCTCAGGTTTCAAACTAAACAAAAAAAAGTGTGAGATCATGTTCCTAAAGGGGCATCATGGGACAATGGGGGGAAAAGTAAGGGATGGCTGTCTATGTGGAATTCCTATAGCACAATCTTCAATTAAATACCTGGGAGTACATGTAGGAAGAACAGTGGAAACAATCTACAAACTTGAACTATGGCCCACTAATCAGGAAAATTAGAGTTCAATTAAAGGGATGGAAAGGTCTGCCACTTCCATTACTGCTGAAAAACTGTGGAAAGGAAGCGCACATAGGGTTTTATCCGTTATAGGGTAGAACGCAGGGAAAGGGAAAGCTACTTACCTGCTACAGTTGTGACAGGCACAACTCCTTGAAAACACAATGTAAATAGTGGTAAGCAGCAGCCCCAATGCAAGCGGTAAAATATAAGAATGGTTTAGAGAAACGGGTTAAATGCTGCACTAAAAACCACAAATCCAGGACATATAGTGAATTCCTTTTTCTTCATATTCACAGGTCAATGCGTTTCAAAGACATCTCCATCTTCTTCATCAGCACAAATACAAAAGTCTTTTGTATTTGTTCTGATGAAGAAGACGGAGATGTCTTTGAAACGTGTTGACCTGTGAAAATAAAGAAAAAGGAATTCACTATATGTCCTGTATTTGTGTTTTTTAGCGCAGCATTTAACCCGTTTCCCTATATTTTACTTCCATTACTGGCAGGATGCCACCTGATAAAAATGATGAGCTTTCCTAGGCTGCTGTATCCCTTCCAGACGACCCAGCTATTGCTAAAACTAAAGGATGTGAATAAGCTCAACTCATCGTATGCAGAATTTGTGTGGAGGGGAAGGAAAGCCAGAATAAAGCTGCGTACGCTGATGAAGTCAGTGGAGGAGGGAGGACTAAACTTTCCAGACGTCCGAGGGTATACTCTTGCATGTATCATGAGGCATGTAATTGATTGGGTGAGAGGAACGAGTAGGCACTCAGATCATGTGATGGAAACTAAATATACGTCACCGTGGGATCTGATGTCCATTCTGCACTCCCCACTATCCAGGGTTGAAGGACACATAAGGAACTCAATTGTATTCCGAGACACTATGCTAACATGGAAGTCGGTAAGGAAAAAAGTACTTGAACCCCTGGGCATTCCCAAATTTTCCCTTGGGACGAGAAAAGCTATTTACTAGATGGAAAGAGAAGGGAGTCAGGAGAATGATAGATGTAATGAATGTGGAGGACAGGAGGTGGATGACAGGTCGGGAAGTGTTGAATAAGTACAACCTTAATAGCTCATATATCATCCAATATGAACAATTGAAACATGGAATAATAGGAGTCCTTGGTGTGGTTGGAAGAGAGCTGAATAGAAGTTCGATTGATAAGTTACTGTAATGTGATGTAACAAGTGTAAATGTCTCTAAAATTTATCGATCGCTAAGGGAGGTGCTTATTTCATGGGAGGATAGTTGGACTTTAACAGCATGGGGGAAACAATTGGAAAGGCAAAAAGTGGTAGATGTCATACTGAAAGGATGGGTACAAGTGCGGAAACATATTGCCAATGAGAGATGGAGAGACACTCAATTCAGAATTCTACATAGGGCCATCATGGGTTTCAACATACCAGGTAGGGAAGGGTGGTGTCCTAAGTGTCAAAAAGAGAAAACGGATATGCTGCATGGGCTATGGGAATGTGAGACAATCGTTAGGTTCTGGAACCAAGTCAGACTATTTGCCCAGTCAACATGGGGAATTTTTAGCAATCTAGACTTAATGGTGTGGATTTTCCACTCCATTGAGGGAGGAGTAGCAGGAGGACCAAGCACGCAGGAAAAGAGGAAATACGCAATAACGCATGACATAGCCATGATAGCTATGTGCTTTTACATAGTTTGACACAAGAACATAGTTTGAATTTATCCTTATACGTTTCCCATTGGGTTTTTTTCATTTTTTTCTCTTTGTTTTTCTACTTTACTGTTTATCCCCATTTGATAGGTGCTCCATGGACAATGCTACCAGGTGTGTATCTTGTCAGATGTATGCATGCCTTGAGCAGCCGTTCGAGGGTGACTATGTCTGCACTCGATGCAAGCATGTTGCGTATTTGGAAGCCAAGGTAACTGATCTAAATAAGCAGCTTGCAACACTAAGGGGCATTGCAAACCTGGAGAGGAGTTTAGAGCTCACTGAGCTTTCTCTGGCTGGGGCCAGTGATATGGAGGAGGGTGGAAGTGGGGAAGATCAGGACCCAGAGGTAGGTAGCTGGGTAACAGTTAGAAGAAGAGGTAGGGGGAAAAGTGTCAGGGAGCCTAGTCCTGACCTGGCACAACCTAGTAAATATGCCTGTTTGGCTGATATTAGGAATGAAGGGCCTGGACTAGGGTCACTACAGCAGGATGTTGCTCCTAGCAACCAGGAAAACAACTGCTGTAGGAAGGAGGGAAATAGGAGTGCAGCAAAGCCCAGATGTTGGTGGTAGGGGACTCTATAATTAGGCGGACAGACAGGGTCATCTGTCGCCGAGACCGTGAATGCAGAACAGTGTGTTGTCTGCCGGGTGCTCGGGTTCGGCATATTGTGGATCGGATAGACAGATTGCTGGGTGGGGCTGGGGAAAACCCAGCAGTCATGGTGCACATTGGTACTAATGACAAAGTTAGAGGCAGGTGGAAGGTCCTTAAAAATGATTACAGGGAACTAGGAGAGAAGCTGAAGTCCAGGACCTCCAAGGTGGTGTTTTCAGAAATACTACCGGTGCCACGAGCGTCACTAGAAAGACAGCGGGAGCTTAGGGAGATAAATATGTGGCTTAGAAATTGGTGCAGAAAGGAAGGGTTTGGGTTCATGGAGAACTGGGCCGACTTCTCAGTCGGCTACAGGCTCTACGGTAGGGATGGGCTGCACCTCAATGGGGAAGGTGCAGCTGTGCTGGGGAGAAAATGGTCAGACAGATGGAGGAGCTTTTAAACTAGGATCGGGGGGAGGGAGGGTAGTGGAGCAAATAAGGGGATAGATAGAGCAGATAGAGACAGGGAGACGGTAGGGGTCAATGAAGGATTAGGGGGGGATGGGACATACAAGGAAGGTAGGGAGGCTAGGAGTAATAAAGGTGTTAATAGGATTAAATGTCTACTGGCAAATGCAAGAAGTCTTGCAAACAAAATGAATGAATTGGAGACTCTTATGTCAACTATGGATTATGATGTGGTGGGCATTACGGAAACCTGGCTGGATGAAAGCCATGACTGGGTGACAAACATACAGGGTTATAGTACATTTAGGAAGGACAGGAAAGGCCAAAAAGGTGGTGGGGTGTGTATATTTATTAAATCTAAACTAAAACCTGTGTTGTATGATGACATTGAGGGGAACAGCAACAATGTAGAGTCAGTATGGGTAAATGTACATGGGGAGGGGAATAATGGAAAAATGCTAATTGGAGTTTGCTATAAGCCTCCTAACATACCTGAACAAATAGAGGGTGAAATGCTGGAACAAATTGAAAAGGCAGCTAATAATAATAATCGGGTTATTATTATGGGGGATTTCAACTATCCAGACATTCAGTGGGACATAGAATCTTCTGGTTCTGCTAAAAGCTGTAAGTTCTTATCTACCATTCAAGACCATTTCCTCTCTCAGATGGTAGGTGAACCGACCAGGGGAGATAATTTGCTAGATCTGGTCCTGTCAAATAGACCGGATACAATTTCAGATCTACAGGTCCGGGAGCACTTGGGCACCAGCGATCATAATATGGTAAGCTTCAACATAATATTCAATAGAACATTTCAAAGGGGGAATGCTAAAACCTGGAATTTTAGGAAAGCTGATTTCAACAAATTAAGGGAAGAGCTTAAATGTGTAGATTGGGACAAAGTCATGGTAACTGGGGATACCGAACATAAATGGGGTAAGTTTAAGGATATACTACTAGAGTCCTGTAAAAAACGTATACCCTCTGGTAATAAAATGTCCAGGAATAAAAAGAAACCACTATGGATAAATAAGACTGTACAAAGTATAATAAAACAAAAACAAAGGGCATTTAAAATCTTAAAGGCTGAGAATAAAGAAATAGCATTGCAGGAGTATAAAGATATCAATAGGAAATGTAAAAAAGAAATCAAACAAGCAAAATTAGCTACTGAAACAAAAATCGCCAATGACATTAAAATAAATCCCAAAATCTTTTATAAATACATTAATGCCAAAAGGAAAACAAAGGATAGTATCGGCCCCTTAAAATATAATAACAAGTTAGTTATAGAGGACAAACAAAAGACTGAGATATTAAATAGGCATTTCTCATCTGTATTCACCAAGGAACTGACTGTACCAGGGATCATTCAACAAGTGAAAAATCAAAGTCCACCACCCGATATAATTAATTTAACACAAGATGAAGTACGCCTACGTCTGAGTAAATTAAACATTGACAAATCCCCAGGGCCAGATGGCATTCATCCACGAATATTGAGGGAATTGAGCTCCGTAATCGACAGACCGCTGTATCTCATCTTTTTAGACTCACTTGTAACAGGGTTGGTGCCTCAGGATTGGAGGATTGCTGATGTGGTACCGATATTTAAGAAAGGTAAGAGGGTAGATCCAGGCAACTACCGTCCAGTAAGCCTGACATCAGTAGTATGCAAAGTTTTTGAGGGCATTTTAAGGGATGACATGCAAAAATATATTGCAGAAAATAATATGATAACTGACAAACAGCATGGATTCATGAAAGATAAGTCGTGTCTAACCAACCTGTTGGGGTTCTATGAGGGGGTAAGTTCAAACCTGGATATTGGTAATGCAGCTGATGTGATTTATTTGGACTTTGCAAAGGCATTTGATACTGTACCACATAATAGCCTTATACTAAAGCTCCAGAAGCAAGGACTAGGGGACACAATATGCAACTGGGTAAGGAATTGGCTAAAAGATAGGAAACAAAGAGTAGTCATAAATGGTACATTCTCTAAATGGGCTATAGTCAGCAGTGGGGTGCCGCAGGGATCTGTGCTTGGACCGATTCTTTTTACTCTCTTTATTAATGACCTTGTGGATGGGATTGATAGTATAGTGTCAGTCTTTGCCGATGACACCAAACTATGTAGGATATTAAAAACTGACCTGGATAGTACAATATTACAAAAAGATCTGGATAAGATGTCAGAATGGGCAGATACTTGGCAAATGAGATTTAATGTTGATAAATGTAAAGTAATGCACCTAGGACGGAGTAATCCTATAGCTGCGTATACATTAAATGGAAGTAAACTCGGGACTACAGAACAGGAGAAGGACTTGGGTATTCTCATTACAAATAAGCTGAGCAGCAGCACTCAATGTCAAGCAGCAGCTGCTAAAGCAAACAAGATGACACGCTGACAGTCAATGAAAAAGTGTTGAACATGCTTGGAGGTCAGACTAAATCATACTTCAGTGTCGACAAGATTTCATCCTGTGGGACAGAAGAAGAAAGAGCTCAGTACCCCATCAAATTTGTACATTCCCTGGCTCCTATAGGCCAGCCTCCTCATATGCTGAACCTTAAGAAAGGCTGGTGTGTCGTGCTGCTCCGCAATCTAAATCCAAAGAAAGGATTGTGCAATGGTACTCGATTAATCGTAGAAACTCTTGGCACAAATCTAATTGACTGCAGTATTTTTTTTGGGGAGTGTCATGGTTAAAAGGTTCTCATTCCAAGAATACCATTGGACACTAGCAAAAAAGGCGATATCCTATTTAAGTTAAGAAGTAAACAATTCCCACTTTGTCTGGCTTATTCCATGACAATTACAAATCGCAAGGACAAACGTTTGATAAGATTGGCGTTCTACCTGATCCTGTATTCACACATGGTCAATTATACACTAAGGGGTGCTTCACACACAGCGAGATCGCTGCTGAGATCGCTGCTGAGTCACGGTTTTTGTGACGCAGCAGTGACCTCATTAGCGATCTCGCTGTGTGTGACACTGAGCAGCGATCTGGCCCCTGCTGTGAGATCGCTGCTCGTTACACACAGCCCTGGTTCGTTTTTTTATTGTTGCTCTCCCACTGTGACGCACAGATCGCTGTGTGTGACAGCGAGAGAGCGACAAAATGAAGAGAGCAGGAGCCGGCATCTGGCAGCTGCGGTAAGCTGTAACCAGGGTAAACATCTGGTAACCAAGGTGGTTACCCGATATTTACCTTCGTTACCAGCCTCCGCCGCTCTCACACTGCCAGTGTCGGCTCCCTGCTCTCTGCACATGTAGATGCAGTACACATCGGGTTAATTAACCCGATGTGTACTGTAGCTAGGAGAGCAGGGAGCCAGCACTAAGCAGTGTGCGCGGCTCCCTGCTCTCTGCACATGTAGCTGCAGTACACATCGGGTAATTAACCCGATGTGTACTGTAGCTAGGAGAGCAGGGAGCCAGCGCTAAGCAGTGTGCGCGGCTCCCTGCTCTCTGCACATGTAGCTGCAGTACACATCGGGTAATTAACCCGATGTGTACTGTAGCTAGGAGAGCAGGGAGCCAGCGCTAAGCAGTGTGCGCGGCTCCCTGCTCTCTGCACATGTAGCGACGTTATGATCGCTGCTGCGTCGCTGTGTTTGACAGCTAAGCAGCAATCATAACAGCGACATACAAGGTCGCTGTTCCGTCACAGAAAATGGTGACGTAACAGCGACGTCATTGTCGCTGTCGCTATGTGTGAACCCAGCTTAAGTAACAAGTAGTAAAGGTCTTTCAGTTCAAATTGTACTTGGTAGAAGTCAAGGAAAGATCTTTGGAAATGACGAAAATGACTATACATTTAATTGTGATTACAGAGAAATTTTAACTTAATTTATATTTCGTTATGAAATTTGTTTAGATGCTGGAATGGATAAAAAATGCACATCTTATTGAATCCAGTTTTTTTTTCCATTCTACACTGTGAATAAAATGTATCATTGGTATTATTCAGATTTTTGATGATTAATTTAACACCTGCGCAAGCGCTACTGAATGTTGTCATTATTAACTTTAGCTTAATCACCAGCAGCGTTAATTAGATAACAATAAGCGTGCCAAGCGTTATCCGGCTGGAAACAGCTAGTACAATATATATATATATTGTATATACATATATACACACATCTACTATATAAAGCTCAGTGTATGCATGTGTATTTGTGTTTGTGTGTGTGTGTGTGTGTGTGTGTGCGCGTGTGTATGTCCGCTAAAGGAATCCGCACCGTTGTATTTACAATCACGAAATTTTGCACAGACACTCCAGGTGACTCAGGGAACGTCATAGACTATGTTTGGGTGGGAAAATTTAACCCCGCGCTTTCCAGTTACTCTACAAAAATCCTGCAGCCATTAAACTGAATGGAGGTGGGAGCTGCAGGCTATAAATAGCAACTGTCAGTGGTTGCTATAGGAACAAAATAAACTGTTAGTATAACAAGTTTATGTGTGAGGTAAAAAAATGTCGGTGGTGAGATGGATAGAGAGAGACAGAAAAGGACAGGCAGAGACAGCCGGGCAAAGAGACAGCCCTGGAAAGAGACAGACCTAGAGAGACACAGCCCGGGAAAGAGACACAGCCCGGGAAAGAGACACAGCCCGGGAAAGAGACACAGCCCGGGAAAGAGACACAGCCCAGGAAAGAGACACAGCCTGGGAAAAAGACAGCTGGGCAAAAAGACAGCCGGACAAAAAGACAGACAGGCAAAGAAACATACAGGCAAAGAGACAGCCGGACAAAGAGACAGATGGGTAAAAAGACAGCCGGGCAAAAAGACAGCCGGACAAAGAGACAGAGAGAGAGAGACAGACAGATACAGAAATTGAGACAGACTGATGGAAATACAGACAGAGAGATAGAAACAGACAGACAAGGAAAGAGACAGACAGCGAGACAGACAGCGACACACAGACAGAGACTGTGAGAGAGACAGTTACTATCCCGGGCAACGCCCGGGTACTACAGCTAGTCTAATATATAAAGCTGAGTGTGTGTGTGTGTGTGTGTCCGCTAAAGGAATCTGCACCGTTGTAATCACAAAATTTTGCACAGATGCCCCATGTGACCCAGGGAACGTCATAGACTATGTTTTGACAGAAAAATGTAACCCCGTGCTTTACAGTTAGTCTCTAAAATCTTGCCGCCATGAAACTGAATGGAGGTGGGAGCTATAGGTTATTAATAGCAACTGTCAGTGGTTGCTATAGGAATAAAATAAGCTTACGCATGAGGTTATATGATGTTGGTGGAGAGATGGATAGAGAGACAGAAAAAGACTGACAGACACAGATGGGGAAAGAGACAGATGGGCAAAGAGACAGCCCTGGAAAGAGTCAACCCTGTAATGAGACAGCCCTGTAATGAGACAGACGGGCAAAGAGACGGACCTGGAAAGAGACAGACGGGCAAAGAGACAGCCCTGGAAAGAGTCAATCCTGGAAAGAGACAGACCGGGAAAGAGACAGACCAGGAAAGAGACAGACCGGAAAAGAGACAGCCCTGAAAAGAGAAAGCCCTGGAAAGAGAGAGCCAGGCATAGAGACAGATGGAGAAAGAGACAGGCGGAGAAAGAGACAGCCCTGGAAAGAGACAGCCCTGGAAAGAGACAGACGGGCAAAGAGACAGACGGGCAAAGAGACGGACCTGGAAAGAGACAGCCCTGGAAAGAGACAGAGGGGGAAAGAGACAGACGGGGAAAGAGACAGACGGGGAAAGAGACAGACGGGGAAAGAGACAGACGGGGAAAGAGACAGACGGGGAAAGAGACAGAACAAGACAGATGGGAAAGAGACAGACGGTGAAAAAGACAGACAGACACACACATAGAGACAGACACAGAGAGAGAGAGACAGACAGACACAGAGATGGAGACAGATTATAAATACAGATAGAGATAGAAATAGACAGACAGAGAGACAGACAGCGACAAACAGACAGAGACTAGGAGAGAAACAGAGAGACAGTTACTATCCCGGGCAACGCCCGGGTACTACAGCTTTTATATATATATATATATATATATATATATATATATATATACAGTACAGACCAATAGTTTGGACACACCTTCTCATTCAAAGAGTTTTCTTTACTTTCATGACTCTGAAAATTGTAGATTCTCGTTGAAGGCATCAAAACTATGAATTAACACATGTGGAATGAAATACTTAACAAAAAAGTATGAAACAACTGAAAATATGTCTTATATTCTAGGTTCTTCAAAGTAGCCACCTTTTGCTTTGATTACTGCTTTGCACACTCTTGGCATTCTCTTGAGGAGCTTCAAGAGGTTGTCACCGGAAATGGTTTTTACTTCACAGGTGTGCCCTGTCAGGTTTAATAAGTTGGATGTCTTACCTTATAAATGGGGTTGGGACCATCAGTTGTGTTGTGCAGAAGTCTGGTGGATACATAGCTGATAGTCCTACTTAATAGACTGTCAGAATTTGTATTATGGCAAGAAAAAAGCAGCTAAGAAAAGAAAAACGAGTGGCCATCATTACTTTAAGAAATTAAGGTCAGTCAGTCTGAAAAATTGGGAAAACTTTGAAAGTGTCCCTAAGTGCAGTGGCAAAAACCAAACGCTACAAAGAAACTGGCTCACATGAGGACCGCCCCAGGAAAGGAAGACCAAGAGTCACCTCTGCTGCAGAGGATAAGTTTATCCAAGTCACCAGCCTCAGAAATCGCAGGTTAACAACAGCTCAGATTAGAGACCAGGTCAATGCCACACAGAGTTCTAGCAGCAGACACATCTCTAGAACAACTGTTAAGAGGAGACTTTGTGCAGCAGGCCTTCATGGTAAAATAGCTGCTAGGAAACTACTGCTAAGGACAGGCAACAAGCAGAAGAGACTTCTTTGGGCTAAAGAACACAAGGAATGGACATTAGACCCGTGGAAATCTGTGCTTTGGTCTGATGAGTCCAAATTTGAGATCTTTGGATCTTTGAGCGACGCAGAAAAGGTGAACGGATGGACTCTAAATGCCTGGTTCCCTCCGTGAAGCAAGGAGGAGGAGGTGTAATGGTGTGGGGGTGCTTTGCTTTTGACACTGTTGGGGATTTATTCAAAATTGAAGGCATACTGAACCAGCATGGCTACCACAGCATCTTGCAGCGGCATCCTATTCCATCCGGTTTGCGTTTAGTTGGACCATCATTTATTTTTCAGCAGGACAATGACCCCAAACACACCTCCAGGCTGTGTAAGGGCTATTTTACTAAGAAGGAGAGTGATGGGGTGCTACGCCAGATGACCTGGCCTCAACAGTCACCAGACCTGAACCCAATTGAGATGGTTTGGGGTGAGCTGGACCGCAGAGTCAAGGCAAGAGGGCCAAGAAGTGCTAAGCATCTGTGGGAACTCCTTCAAGACTGTTGGAAGACCATTTCTGGTGACTACCTCTTGAAGCTCATCAAGAGAATGCCAAGAATGTGCAAAGCAGAAATGAAAGCAAAAGGTGGCTACTTTGAAGAACCTAGAATATAAGACATAATAATAATAATAATAATAATGATAATAATAATAAAATATTATTATTATTATTTTTTTATAGAGCACCATTGATTCCATGGTGCTGTACATGAGAAGGGGGTTACATACAGAATACATATATAAGTTACAATAGACAGACTAGTACAGAGGGAAGAGGGCTCTGCCTTTGCGGGCTTACATTCTATAGGATTTTGGGGAGGAGACAGTAGGTGGGGTGTAGGTTGGGCGGCAGCTCCGCACGGTGGTGGGGCGGCAGCTCCGCACGGTGGTGGGGCGGCAGCTCCTCACGGTGGTGAAGCAGTGAGGTCATTGAAGGTTATAGGCATTTCTGAACAGATGAGTTTTCAAATCCATCCATGCACACTGTGTAGCCTCCAGGCCAGGTGACTTGCTGCTTGCCGCCTTGAATCCTCCACCGTGTTATGATGCTGCCTGTCTTCTGCGCCTCATCTTGCAGCTCTTGGACGTTGCAGTGCAGTTTCAGTTGTTTCACACTTTTTTGTTAAGTATTTCATTCCACATGTTAATTCATAGTTTTGATGCTTTCAATGTGAATCTATAATTTTCAGAGTCATGAAAATAAAGAAAACTCTTTGAATGAAAAGGCGTGTCCAAACATTTGGTCTGTACTGTGTGTATATATATATATTTATATATATATATATATATATAAAAGGGGCTGCTGATAAGTCTTTTGCTTTGTGATCTTTTTTGTTTCTATGGTAACGAATGTTACATCACATGACAGCCTTATGTGTCTAATATAGGTTTTCAAAATATTGTTTGTTGCTTATGGCAACAGTGTTCTACGCACGCGGGAAAACAAAACAAAATGGTGGAGTCTAATGCGATATTCACAGCAACTTGGAGCAGAGGAGTGATAAAATTCTTGTTTCTGCAAGGAAAGTCTGATAAGTATATTCATGGAGAGATGTTGCAGACATTGCGGGATCAATGCCTTTTATACTCCACAGATAGGAACTGGGTTGCCAAATTTAAAACGGGCCACTTCAGTACCAATGATGAGCAATGTCCTGGACAACCAAGAGTGGTTGTGTTCTGTAGATCGATGCTGTGCACAACCTCATACTGGAGAATCTGCATATTTCAGCTAAAGCAAAAGCAGACATCATGGGGATTTCCTATGAACGTGTTTGTCATTATCCATGAACATTTGGACATGAGGAAGCTATCTGCAAAGTGGGTCCCCAAATGTTTGACAACTGATCAGAGAAGCATGCGAGTGAAAACTTCCCAGTCCATTTTTCAGCGTTTCCGGACTGATCAGAACTTCCTGGATCGACTAGTCACTATGGATGAGACCTGGATTTATTTGTATGACCCTGAAAACAAGAAGCAGTCAAAAGAGTGGAGGCACAGTGGTTCTCCTCGTCCAAAGAAGTTCAGGGTGCAAAAATCAGCCACTAAGGTTGTGCGTCTGTGTTCTGGCATAAGGAGGGCGTGCTGCTAGTGGACTACCTTCAAAAGGGTTTCACCATCAATGCAAGGTATTACATTGAACTTTTGGACCAATTAAAGGCAGCTCTGAAGGCCAAAAGGTACGGCAAGTTGTCCAAAGGAATCTTGTTCCTGCAAGCAACGCCTTTGTTCACACTGCACAAGCAACCATGGCAAAACTAGCAGAGCTGGGATTCCAGCTGGTTGACCACCCACATTATTCACCAGATCTAGCTCCCTCCGACTATCATCTGTTTGCAATCCTGATGAAACACCTCAAGGGTACCAAATTTCACACCATTTCTGATGCCATGGCTGCTACGAATGCCCGGTTTGAGGCACAACTGAAATCTTTTTTTGCTAGGCTTACAGAACTTGGAATACTGATGTAAGAAGTGTGTTGACATCAGTGGAGAGTATTTGAAATAAATGTAGTTTCATCATCCTATCTCATTTCTCTCTGGGTAAAGCCAAAGACTTATCAGCAGCCCATCGTGTAAATATATACACTACAGTTCAAAACTTTGGGGTCACCCAGACAATTTTGTCTTTTCCATGAAAAATCATACTTTTATTTATCAAATTAGTTGCATAATGAATAGAAAATATAGTCCAGACATTGACTAGGTTAGAAATAATGATTAATACTTGAAATAATAATTTTCTCCTTCAAACTTTATTTTCGTCACAGAATGCTCCTTTTGCAGCAATTACAGCTTTGCAGACCTTTGGCATACTAGCTGTTAATTTGCTGAGGTAATCTGGAGATATTTCACCCCATGCTTCCAGAAGCCCCTCCCACAAGTTGGATTGGCTTGATGGGCACTTTTTGCGTGCCATACGGTCAAGCTGCTCCCACAACAGCTCAATAGGGTTGAGATTTGATGACTGGGTTGGCCACTCCATAGATTACCAGCTGCCTGCTTCTTCCCTAAATAGTTCATGCATAATTTGGAAGTGTGCTTTGGGTGATTGTCCTGTTGCAGGATGAAATTGTCTCCAATCAAGAACTGTCCACAGGGTATGGCATGGCGTTGCAAAATGGAGTGATAGTCTTCCTTATTCAAAATCTCTTTTACCTTGTACAAATCTCCCACTTTACCAGCAACAAAGCAACCCCAGACCATCACATTACCTCCACCATGCTTTACAGATGGCGTCAAGCACTCTTCCAGCATCTTTTCAGTTGTTCTGCATCTCATAAATGTTCTTCTGTGGGATCCAAACACCTCAAACTTTGATTTGTCTGTCCATAACACTTTTTTCCAATCTTCCTCTGTCCAATGTCTGTGTTCTTTTGTCCATATTAATCTTTTCCTTTTATTAGCGAGTTTCAGATATGGCTTTTTCTTTGCCAATCTGCCCTCAAGGCCAGCATCCCAGAGAGTTAACTCTCCCTTAAGGTCCAGTCACACTAAGCAACTTACCAGCGATCCCAACAACGATAGGGATCGCTGGTAAGTTGCTAGGAGGTTGCTGGTGAGATGTCACACTGCGACGCTCCAGCGATCCCACCAGCAACCTGACCTGGCAGGGATCGCTGGAGCGTCGCTACACAAGTTGCTGGTGAGCTCACCAGCAACCAGTGACAAGCCCCCAGCGCCGCGTGGAAGATGCTGCACTTGGTAACTAAGGTAAATATCGGGTAACCAACCCGATATTTACCTTGGTTACCACCGCACGGAGCTACACGTGCAGAGAGCAGGGAGCAGCGCACACTGAGCGCTGGCTCCTTGCTCTCCTAGTTACAGCACACATCGGGTTAATTAACACGATGTGTGCTGCAGCTAAATGTGCACAGAGCAGGGAGCAGCGCACAATGCTTAGCGCTGGCTCCTTGCTCTCCTAGTTACAGCACACATCGGGTTAATTAACCCGATGTGTGCTGCAGCTACATGTGCACAGAGCAGGAGCCGGCACTGACAGTGAGAGCGGAGGAGGCTGGTAACAAAGGTAAATATCGGGTAACCAAGGACAGGGCTTCTTGGTTACCCGATGTTTACATTGGTTACCAGCCTCCGCAGAAGCCGGCTCCTGCTGCCTGCACATTTAGTTGTTGCTGTCTCGCTGTCACACACAGCGATCTGTGCTTCACAGCAGGACAGCAACAACTAAAAAATGGCCCAGGACATTCAGCAACAACCAACGACCTCACAGCAGGGGCCAGGTTGTTGCTGGATGTCACACACAGCAACATCGCTAGCAACGTCACAAAAGTTGTTCATTAGCAGCGATGTTGCTAGCGATGTTGCTTAGTGTGACGGGGCCTTTAGTATTTTTGTTTCTAAATGATTATGAACTTGTTTTCTTTTCATCATGTGAGATCTGAAAGCAATGCATTGTTTTGTTATTTTGACCATTTCTCATTTCCAAAAAAAAATACAAAATTTATTGCTTGGAAATTTGCAGACGTTGTCAGTAGTTTATAGAATAAAAGAACAATTTACATTTTACTCAAAAATATACCTAAAAAGAGAGAAATCAGAAAAACTGACAATTTTGCAGTGGGCTCTTAATTTTTGCCAGAGCTCTATATACAGTATAACTCCTGGGTTCGAATCCCACTTTCCCACATGTTTTCATGTTTCTTTTCTTCTTGTTTTTCTTGCAGAAAATTCGATCAGTTTCTTTCTTTTTGATGCAATCTTTAAATTTTTATAAAAGAAAGTATTATAAGGTTTTTTGATACCTAGACATTTGTTATTTTCTGGCTGTACATGTATTAAGTGTTTTTTCTCTATATCGGTCACTGGTTCTCTCCCCTTTTTTTTTTGGGTGGATCTTGTATTTGACACACGTGTATACAGTATATAGATGTCATGTCATACATGTCCATACATTGTTGATTTTTCCTTTGTCCTGATGAAAGAGACTCTCACCTCTGAAACGTCTGAAAGACCTATAAAATTACGAAAAATTGATTAAATCAACCGTCCATTACTTCGGCAGCAGTACGGCATTAACCCCATTTCTCCTCTCCAACATTGAAGTTTAACCTAACTGGGGCTGTGGCAGCCGCCATTATGTCAGGCCTGCATAGGGTTATGACTTAAGCCCCCGTCACATTTAGCGAGATGCGACCCGATAAGGAACGCTGGTAAGTCGTTGGGAGGTCGCTGGTGAGATGTCACACAGTCAGACCTTACCAACGACTCAGTAACGATACAGGTTGCAGTAGCGACCTGTATAATGATCTCTGCTGTCATTGGGACCCTGTCATACAGTGTCAAACATAGAGATAAGTCCTGCCCAGCAGGACATCGCCTTTGAAGAAAATGGTCCAGGACATTCAACTACGACCGGCGACCTCACAACAGGGGCCAGGTCGTTGCTGGATGTCACACACAGCGACATTGCTAGCAAGATCGCTGTTGTGTCACAAAAGCCGTGACTCAGCAGCGATGTCGCTAGCGATGTCGCTTAGTGAGACGTGGCCTTTACACAACCTTTTTAAGTGAGTGTCTCTCTATGTACATCTCCCTATAATATCTGGTAAGACCCTATTGGCGCTCTTTTTCCTTCAGCTTTCATGTATAAGGGAGTTGGGAGAGGTAGCTGTTGACTGAATGACTGTTTAGCAATACGCCATCTAATATATATGGGGGGGTTCCACACAATCACAAGTGTTGAAATTTACACTGGTGATGACTCAGGGATCTTAAAGTGGAGTCCATGACATTGTTAATCTTGTGCTGATGTCTGTTCAAGTGACTCAGATAAGATCAATATAAACTGCCTTAAGGTGGTGTCACACACAGCAACGACAACGACGTCGCTGCTACGTCACCATTTTCTGTGACGTTGCAGCGACGTCGCTGTCGCTGTGTGTGACATCCAGCAACGAGCTGGCCCCTGCTGTGAGGTCGTTGCTCGTTGCTGAATGTCCTGCTTCATTTTTTCGTCGGCGCTCTCCCGCTGTGGCGCACACATCGCTGTGTGTAACAGCGAGAGAGCGACGAAATGAAGCGAGCAGGGAGCAGGAGCCGGCATCTGGCAGCTGCGGAAAGCTGTAACCACTTTAAACATCGGGTAACCAAGGGAAGACCTTTCCCTGGTTACCCGATATTTACCTTCGTTACCAGCGTCCTCTTGCTGCTAGTGCCGGCTCCTGCTCTGTGCACATGTAGCTGCAGTACACATCGGGTTAATTAACCCGATGTGTACTGTAGCTAGGAGAGCAAGGAGCCAGTGCTAAGCAGTGTGCGCGGCTCCCTGCTCTCTGCACTGTGACGTGTAGCTGCAGTGCACATCGGGTTAATTAACCCGATGTGTACTGTAGCTAGGAGAGCAAGGAGCCAGCGCTAAGCAGTGTGCGCGGCTCCCTGCTCTCTGCACATGTAGCGACGTTATGATCGCTGCTGCGTCGCTGTGTTTGACAGCTAAGCAGCGATCATAACAGCGACTTACAAGGTCACTGTTACATCACAGAAAATGGTGACGTAACAGCGATGTCGTTGTCGTTAAATGTGACACCAGCTTAAGTATCAGCACTTCCATGAGAGGCAGTGATTAGGGAAGAGCAGATCAAACAGGTTAAAAACTTGCTTAGCTTCAAAGATGTGTTAACTTGTCACTTGTCACCAGTTGTATGCCTTAAAAACCTCTGCCCATCACTTTTAATGTCTCCCCACTCCCCCTCGACTATGTTTTTAACTTCCTGACCGGACCAATTTTTTCAACTTTGACCAGTGTCATTTTATGTGGTACTAACTCTGGAATTCTTCAATACACTGAGAGATTCTGAAAGAGCTTTTTTTGTGACACCTTGTACTTCATGATAGTGGTAAAGTTTGGTCGATATTATTTGCTTTTCTTTTTTTTTTTAAAAAAAATTAAAAAATGTGAAAATTTTGCAATTTTCAAACTTAGAATTTTTACGCACTTAAACCAGATATTCATACTACAAAATAATTAATAACATTTCCCCCATGTCTACTTTACATCAACACCATTTTTTAATCCCTTCACCCCCAGGCGATTTTTCCTTTTGTTTTATTTGCTCCCCTTCTTCCAAGATCCGTAACTGTTTTATTTTTCCGTCAATCTTGCCATATGAGGGCTTATTTTTTGCGAGACGAGTTGTACTTTTAATTGAAACCATAAGTTTTACCATTTAGAGTACAGGAAAATGGCAAAAAAAATTCTAAGTGTGGAGAAATTGCAAAAAAAGTGCACAATTGTTTTGGGGATATTTTATTCACCATGTTCACTATATGGTAAAACTGATGTGTCGTTGTGATGCCTTAGGTCAGTACGAGTTTGTAGACACCAACCGGGTATACGTTTACTTTTATCTAAGGGGTTAAAAAAAAAAATCACAAGTTTGGCCAAAAAAAGTGGCGCTAAGATCGTCTGAAATGCTGCTGTCCTCTCACACACACGGCACTCTGCCGTCAATGAGAGGAAGTGACTCATGATTGCTACAGGAGTCATCACATGACTCTGTGCTACCATGGCAACCACCAGCTCCACGTGATCACGTCACGTGACTTCCGATGGCGGCCAGTGAGTACGCGCTTACTGCACTGGGCATGTACATCGGGCTGTCAAAGTTTGACAGCCCATTGTCAGGGGTTAACAGGTGCGGGTGGATCGTGGATTCACTCGTGCCTGGAAGGTACACATGTCAGTTGTTCAAATCAGCCTGCAGCAGACTTCAGACATTACCCTAACATGATCCATGATGTACCCAGTACATCATGTGCTATGAAGAGGTTAAACATATTTTCTTTTTTGTTAGGAAGTTAGAAGGGTTAAAACATTATCAGTAATTTCTAATTTTTCAATTAAATTTACAAAACAATTTTTTTTTGGGCCACATCATGTTTGAAGTGACTTTGAGAGGCCTAGGTGACAGAAAATACCCAAAAGTGACACCATTCTAAAAACTACACCTCTCACACTAGTCAAAACTACATCCAAAAACTTTATTAACCCTTTAGGTACTTCACATGAACTAAAGCAATGTAGAAGGAAATAATTAAAATTTGAAAAAAAAGAAAAAGTAGTGTGCAAATATTTTTTTGGGATCACAAAGACATGATAATAAAGTTGAAAAATGAATTTCATTTTATTAAGTAAACTAGCTGTACTACCCGGCTTCGCCCGGGTTAATAACTGCTGTTAACAAAATAGAATGTATTAACAAAAATTTATTCTGCACACAAAAACCACAAAGCAAATAGATAGAAATGTAATTATTAAAAGGCAAAAACTAAGCTAGTAGAAGCATTTCACAACATATATTTCAACACAACAGATATTCCACACAGATTTAACTAAATTGGCCAAGTAATGTGCTCCATCTGTCTCTTTCCAGGTCGGTCTCTTTCCAGTTCTGTCTCTTTCCCAGTCTGTCTCGTCCCCGTCTGTCTCGTTCCCCGTCTGCCTGTCTCTGTCTGTCTCTTTTTTTGTCTGTCTCTATCTCTCTGTTTCTTTCCCCATCTGTCTCTTTCTAGGTCAGTCTCTTTCCCAGGTCTATCTCTTTCCCCGTCTGTCTCCCCGTCTCTTTGTCTGTGTCTTTTCCTGTCTGTCTCTTTCCCTGTCTGCCTGTCTCTGTCTGTCTCTTTCCTTGTCTGGTTCTGTTTCTCTATCAAGGTCTGTGTCTTTCCCCATCTATCTTTCTCTGTCTCTCTGGCTGTCTCCTCCTTCCCTGTCTGCCTGTCTCTGTCCCTGTCTGCATGTCTGTCTGTCTCTTTCCCCATCTATCTCTTTCCAGGTCTGTCTCTTTCCAGGTCTGTCTCTTTCCAGGTCTGTCTCTTTCTCCGTCTGTCTTTTTCACTGTCTGTCTCTTTCCAGGTCTGTCTCTGTCTGTCTCATTCCCCATCTGTCTATGTCTGTCTCTTTCACCTTCTGTCTCTGTCTGTCTCTTTCACCGTTTGTCTCTGTCTGTCTCTTTCCCTGTCTGTCTCTCTGTCTGTCTCTCTCTATCCATCTCCCCACCGACATCTTATTACCTCACATATAAGCTTCTTATACTATGAATATCTTTTGTTCCTATAGCAACCAATCACAGCTCCTACTAATAACCTGTAGTTCCAGGCTCCATTTACTTTAACGGAGGCATGTTTTTTGGAGAGTAACTGTAAAGCGCAGGGTTAAATTTTCCTGTCAAAACATAGTCTACGACAATCCCTGGGTCACATGAGGTGTCTGTGCAAATTTCGTGATTGTAAATGCGACGGTGCGGATACACTTCTCGTTTCACTTTTTCCCCATTATGTAGATAGGGACAAAATTGATTGGTAAATTGGAACGCGCGGAGTTAAAATTTCGCCTCACAACATAACCTATGATGCTCTCGAGGTCCAGACGTGTGAGTGTGCAAAATTTTGTGGCTGTAGATGCGATGGTGCAGATGCCAGACCCAGACCCAGACCTAGACCCAGACCCAGACCCACACACACACCTTTATATATTAGATAACAAGCCAGAAAACAAATACAGCTAGTGCATATAAAAACAACTCAAACAGAAGGCAAAACATTGTGTTTCTGTGAGAGACACACAATCCCCAAATCATATATAGTGCAAACAAGTGGCAAAATAGAGGAGACAATTGGACACATGATAAATATCCCAAATGTCAAAATACATGCAGCAGAATGGTAAAATTAGCAGAACATGCAGATTACATTGAAACAATGCAGTAATATAAGATGGAAAAAAAACATGTGAGGCTAGTCAAGAAAAAGCACCTGAAAAGAGGCACCCCTGAGGAAGCCACGGTCTCATGGCGATACGCGTGGTTTCCCCCTTTCCCCATATTTTCATATGGCATTTCTATAGCAGGATGGCTCTCTGTGTTAGTAAGCACCATGTGTGATGTTTCTATTGCTTATTTGCTTGTGATTTAGTGCCTTTTTTCAGGTCCTTTTTCTTGACTAGGCTCACATGGTTTTTCCATCTTATATTACAGCATTGTTTCAATGTAATCTGCATGTTCTGCTAATTCTTCCATACTGCTATTTCTGCATGTGTTTTGACATTTAGAATACTTATTATATGTGTCCAATTATATGCTCTATTTTGTCAGTTGTTTGATTATAGCACTACAGTGCTGGCCAAAAGTATTGGTACACCTGCAATTCTGTCAGATAATACTCAGTTTCTTCTTGAAAATTATTGCAATCACAAATTCTTTGGTTATATTATCTTCATTTTATTTGTCTTCAATGAAAAAAAAAAAAATTGTCATAAAGCCAAATTGGATATAATTCCACACCAAACATAAAAAGGGGGTGGACAAAAGTATTGGCACTGTTTGAAAAATCATGTGATGCTTTTCTAATTTGTGTAATTAACAGCACCTGTAACTTACCTGTGGCACCTAACAGGTGTTGGCAATAAGTACGTAAATCGCACTTGCAGCCAGTTGATGTGGATTAAAGTTGACTCAACCTCTGTCCTGTGTCCTTGTGTGTACCACATTGAGCATGGAGAAAAGAAAGAAGACCAAAGAACTGTCTGAGGACTTGAGAATCCAACTTGTGAGGAAGCATGAGCAATCTCAAGGCTACAAATCCATCTCCAAAGACCTGAAAGTTCCTGTGTCTACGGTGCGCAGTGTCATCAAGAAGTTTAAAACCCATGGCACTGTGGCTAACCTCCCTAGATGTGGAAGGAAAAGAAAAATTGACGAGATTTCAACGCAAGATTGTGCAGATGGTATATAAAGAACCTCGACCAACATCCAAACAAGTTCAAGCTGCCCTGCAGTCTGAGGATACAACAGTGTCAACCCGTACTATCCGTCGGCGTCTGAATGAAAAGGGACTGAATGGTAGGATAACCAGGAAGACCCCACTTCTTACCCCGAGACATAAAAAGCCAGGCTGGAGTTTGCCAAAACTTATCTGAGAAACCCTAAAACGTTTTAGAAGAATGTTGTCTGGTCAGATGAGACAAAAGTAGAGCTTTCTGGGAAAAGCCATCAACAGAGTTTACAGGAAAAAAAAAAAGAGGCATTCAAAGAAAAGAACACGGTCCCTACAGTCAAACATGGCGGAGGTTCCCTGATGTTTTGGGGTTGCTTGGCTGCCTCTGGCACTGGACTGCTTGACCGTGTGCATTGCATTATGAAGTCTGAAGACTACCAACAAATTTTGCAGCATAATGTAGGGCCCAGTGTGAGAAAGCTGGGTCTTCCTCAGAGGTCATGGGTCTTCCAGCAGGACAATGACCCAAAACACACTTCAAAAAGCACTAGAAAATGGTTAGATAGAAAGCACTGGAGACTACTAAAGTGGCCAGCAATGAGTCCAGACCTGAATCCCATAGAACACCTGTGGAGAGATCTCAAAATAGCAGTTTGGAGAAGGCACCCTTCACATCTCAGGGACCTGGAGCAGTTTGCCAAAGAAGAATGGTCTAAAATTCCAGCAGAGCATTGTAAGAAACTCATTGATGGTTACCGGAAGCGGTTGTTCGCAGTTATTTTGGCTAACGGTTGTGCAACCAAGTATAAGGGCAGCTTTGCACATTATGACATCGCAGGTGCGATGTCGGTGGGGTCAAATCGAAAGTGACGCACATCCGGCGTCACTTGCGATGTCGTAGTGTGTAAAACCTTTTTGATACGATGAACGAGCACAAAAGCGTCGTTATTGTATCATTGGTGTATTCTCCGACATTTCCATAATGCCGGTGCTGCGACAGGTACGATGTTGTTCCTCGTTCCTGCGGCAGCACACATCGCTGTGTGTAAAGCTGCAGGAGCGAGAAACATCACCTTACCTGCATCCCGGCTGCTATGAGAAGGAAGGAGGTGGGCGGGATGTTTACATCCTGCTCATCTCCGCCCCTCCGTTGCTATTGGCCGCCTGCCGTGTGACGTCGCTGTGATACCGCACGGTCCGCCCCTTAGGAAGGAGGCGTTTCGCCAGCCAGAGCGACGTCGCAGGACAGGTGAGTGCATGAGAAGCTGCCGTAGCGATAATGTTCGCTACGGCAGCTATCACAAGATATCGCTGCTGCGACGGGGGGGGGGTTACTATCGCACTCGACATCGCAGCATCGGCATGCGATGTCGTAATGTGCAAAGCCCGCCTTAGGCTACGGGTGCCAATACTTTTGTCTGGCCCATTTTTGGAGTTGTGTGTGAAATGATCAATGATTTGATTTTTGTTTCATTCTCTTTTGTGTTTTTTCATTGCAAGCAAAATAAATGAAGATAACAATACCAAAGAATTTATGATTGCAATCATTTTCAAGAAGAAACTGAGTATTATCTGACAGAATTGCAGGGGTGCCAATACTTTTGGCGAGCACTGTATATATGCTCGGGGATTGTGTGTGTCTTTTAAAGAAACACTGTTTTGACTTTTGTTTGTGTTGTTTTAAATGTTTTTATATGTACTAACTGTGTTTGTTTTCTAACTTGTTATTTATTTAATAAAATTAAATATTTTTTTCAACTTTATTATCATGTCTTTGCATACCACTTTTTCTTTTTTTTCAAATTGCTTCAGTTTGGTGTGTTTTTTCATTGATCCATATTTATATCAGTAGTGCCCCTTATATATCTTCTTTCCCGATAAATTTAAAATTGGACATTTTTCCACAAAAAGTTTGCTTTAGCCCCAAATTTTGCACTTTCACAAGGGTAAAGGCTGCTTTACACGCTACAATTTCATATGCGATCTCGTATGCGATGCGACATGCCCAGGTCGTATATACGATCTGCAGAGATCGTACATAGGTCATCTCTGAGCCGTCACACGTGCATATTCTATACGATGCCACATCGATCAATATCTCGTTAGATCTACCGGACCGCAGACAGGGATAAATGATTAACAATACACGAGTTGTGTACGCCTTATAAAACACGAAGGACAATTTGTTACGCAGTTGGTACCACCAATCATAGTGGTGGGCGTGAGGCATGGCGTGGAGAGACACGCCCGCGTCGCATGTGAGGTACATAAGAACGTGAGGCTCGTTGTTGGTAGGGTGTCAAACGTTACAATATACCAGTTTCGTTCAACTAGACGAACAATATTTAGAAAATGAACGACGTGTATGCGATCAACGTTTTTTGCGAACAATGAGGGTCGCACGTAGGTGTCACATGCAACTACGTCACTAACGATGCAGGATGTGCGTCACTTACGACGTGACCCTGCTGACATCTCGTAAGATATATTGTAGCGTGTAAAGCCCGCTTAACAGGAGAAAATGAGCCATACAATTTGTTGTTCAAGTTCTCCTAAATACAGGGAAACCAGGCTTGGAAGGGAAAGTGCATCATACGACTTTTGGAGTGCAAAATTGTCTGTAATATATAGCAGTGGAAACACCACACAAATGACACCCTTTTGGCAACTACACCCCACACGGAATTTATCTAGATGTGTGGTGAACACTTTGAACTCGCAAGTGTTTCACAGTATTTTATAATGCCAAGCTGTGAAAATAAGAAACACATTTTTGCCACAAAAATGTTCAAAAGGGTAAAAGCAGAAATGTTTGAGTGCTCGGAAGGGAAGGATCACCATTGAACTTTTGAAGTGCAAAATTGGCTGAAATAGAAAGCGGATGCCATGTCACATATGCAGAGCTCCTAATGTGCCTAAACAGTAGCAAAACCCCACAAGTGACCCTATGTTGGAAATTAAATCCCTCAAGGAATTTATTTAGAGGTCTGGTGAATATCTTGAACCCACAGGTGCTTCACAGAATTGAGCTGTGAAAATGAAAAATTACATTTGTGGAACAGGAGAAGGTGGATCCCAAAATTTGTTGTGTAATTTCTCGTCAGTACACCGATACTCCATATGTGGTGGAAAACTACTGTTTGGGCACACTGTAGGTGCAGACTTTTATGGAATTGTTTGTGTCACATTTGCAGAGGCCTAGAGGTGAGAAAAAGTAGAAACCCCAGACAAGTGACCTCATTTTGGAAACTACAACCCGTATGGAATTTACCTAGGAGGCCCAAACTTTTTCATTTTCACAAGAGTAAGAGGAGAAAGTAAACCATAACATTTGTTGTGCAATTTCTTCTGGGTACATAGATTCACCAAATGTAGTTGAAAACTACTTTTGAGGCACATGTCACATTGGCAGAGCTCCTGTGGGGCTATAAAAGCAGAACCGCCATAAGTGACCCCACTTTACAAACTACACCACTCAATTACTTCATATGGGTTTGCAGCAAACATATTGACACCACAGGTGTGTTACAAAATTTTATACCATTAGGTGATGAAGAAAGACTAATTACATTTTTATCACAAAAATTTAGTTTCAGTCCCAGGTTTTACATTTTAACATAAAGAAATTGATAGAAATGCACCAAAATGTGTCACACAATTTCTACTAAAAGTGACAATATTTTACATGTGACTGTAAAGTACTGCTTAGCCACATGGTGAGACTTCCAAGGGAAGGGATGCTATTTGACTTTTCGAGCACAGATTTTACTAGAACAGTTTGCAAACTCCAAATACAGACCCCCTAAGTGACAGAAGAGCAGAATTCCCACAAGTGACCCCATTTTGGAAATTTATCTACAGGTGTAGTGAAGATATTGACTCCATGGGTGTTTTCCAGAAACAAGAAGCAATGGATGTAGCTCATTGAAAATTGCAAATCTGCCTTTGTAATGCCAGTGCATTGTAGTGCCCAGTACTTTATGCGTAGTTTCTGTTTCTGGAAATGCGCACCCTGTAAATTAAGCTCTCATCACTGCAGAAATGCTAAAGGTCATCACTAGATGTAGTTTCAGCACACTGTGGGACTTAGAAGGGAAGAGAAGGATTTGGGAGCACAGATTTTGCCTAGTTTCCTGTTGGGGAATCCACAGTGCTTTTCTAGAGCCTTTGTGTTACTAGTAATGTGAAAACTCCCTATATTTCCATTGACAGATGACAGACCTGAGTGGGGCTTGTATTTTTTGAGGATTGAGTTGAAACTTTTATTGGGAATATTTTACGTAAAATTTTGGATCACATCTATCCCATACTCTATGTTAAACACTTACATCAGAGTTTCCATCTAAATCTCTGAATAACGTGATTAACATGACAGCCCCGAGGGATTTATTCACTACTAGAAGGTGGCCCGATTCTAACGTATCGGGTAGTCTAGAATGTGTATGTAGGTTAGCAGGTTGAATAATAATATAATCAGTAAGTCTTGAATAATGATGGTTCATTTTTTTGCTCGTTGGTCTCCTGCTGTGCAGCACGCATCGGCTTGTTTGACAGTGGGAGACCAACGATCTGAATGGGCAGGGAGCCGGGGTAAGCTAGTAACCATGGTACACATCGGGTAACTATGCAAAGCATTTTCCATAGTTACCTGATGTGTACGCTGGTTAACAGCGTACGCCGGCTCCAGCACACGTGTGCCGAGAGCCGGGGTATGCTAGTAACCATGTTACACTTTGGGTAACTAAGCAAAGCGGTTTGTATAGTTACCCGGTGTGTACCATGGTTACCAGCCTACGCCGGCTTCGGCACACGTGTGCCGGGATCCGGGGTAAGCTAGTGGTTTCACACATCCGGCTTTTCTCCATGTCGCGGGCGGGGAGGATGCCGCTGCTACGCTCGCTAACGCTCGGGTCCGGCGGTGCTGCGGCTCCTGCTTGGTGGCTCAAGCGGTGGGCCGGATCCGGGGACTCGAGCGGCGCTCCTCGCTCGTGAGTGAAAAGGGTTGGTTGGTTTTGGGGGATTTAGTCCGTGACGCCACCCACGGGTTGTGGTGAAGATGGGCACCACCGCTGCTGGTGACGGGGATCCCGGGAGCGATGGTAGGGAGCAGCTGGGATGTTGTTTTCCCCCTCCGTGGGTAGGGGTCGGTGGTCCCGGGGCCCGGTGGTGTGACGGGGAGGCAGGGTTGGTGAGGTGCAGGGTTGCAGGGACAGCGCGGCGCGGTGCCGGATGGCACAGGTGTACTCGCTCAGCAAGAGATGCACAAAGTCCTCGGTAAACCAAACGGCTGGATGGACGGGTCCCGCAGCCGGCTGCAGTTTCTAACCCCAGACAGGTGATGGCTGCTGTCTTTCCCTGCACCTTTGTGTACTTGTTTGACTACGATGGATCCCTAACGGTAGTCTGCTCCCCGGTGTATGGATGCCAGAGGAGCCCGTTTGCCCGCAGGCGCTGGCCCTTGGGTCTCTAGCCTTAGGCGGTAGCTGTATACCCTCATGGTGTGGGCGGTTGCCTTCTAACAGGTCTTTGGCTGTTAGGAAACCCCTGGGGTTCCTGTCACACTTGGATTTGACTGTTGACGGCGACTCCAAGCCTAGTCGGGGTCCGATGGCCCTGCCTGTGTTTGCTGGCTTCACTTCGCTCCCCGGTCGCTACCGGCGGGCCAACGCCCGACCCCGGTCCTACGGTTCAGCATTGATTCACCACTACTGCAGACGGCCACCACCGTCTGCCAACCTTGTTGTCAGTGCCTGGGCCACAATCCCAGACTCTCCACTTGACTCCTCTCACTTCAACCTCCTCAACTAAACTGTCTCTTTTTCCTGCCTCCAGGCCTGTGAACTTCTCGGTGGGTGGGGCCAACCGCTTGGCTCCGTCCCCCTGGTGTGGACATCAGACACTGGAGGGAGGCAACAAGGATTTTATGTTTGGCTAATGTTGCTGTCTAGTGGGGGTGGGGGTGTTTGTGTGTTACCTGTGACGACCTGGCTAGTCCAGGAAGCCACATTCCCCCTTGGTGAAATGCAGACCGTCCGCGGGCTGCCCGTCCAGCACCGGTTTTATTTTTCAACTGTAAAATATAAATTAACATGTAAACATATAAAACAGAAGCATTTTTGTTAGGTCACTTGAACGTTGCACATATAAAAACACTTTTAATAATGACGAACGGACAGATGTCTTCCGCTCTCCCACCCAAGCAACCTAGCCCTGATGCTGCCCCTAAGAAGTGGGCAGCACCCCTTGACCCCAGTCCAGGTTCAGGCTGCCCGAGCGGGAACGGGTACGGTTACTCGCACCCGGCTGTCACTACAGGGGATCCCACGTCCAGGGGGACCCCTGACCCCCGGAGGATGGCCACCGGTCCTGGTGGTGGCCGGGCCCCAGCCTGCTCTGCTGCGGGCCCTTTATCCAATCTGCCTCTCCGGAGGTGGCAATGGTTTACATCCCACAATACAATTTACAAGCCCACCAGTTCGTGGGTGGCCTGCCAGTTCTCGGCCATGTTCATGAGCAGTTTCTCATGTGGGTGGTAAAAACACACAGAGTCCCTCCGGGGACAACTTGCCGGCAACAGCCGGAATAATCACAGTAGCTAATCAGGTGAAGCTTTGGTTTTGATTTTGATTAATTCGCTCAAACTGCTGAGGGTCCCAACGGGGACAACTTGCTTGCAACGGAGGACCGCTGCCACTACTTGAGGTCGTACTCATGCAGGACCTCTTCCAGCTCAACATCCAGATGGCTTGGTGGAGGAGGGGGCTGGGGCCGCATCTGCACACCGCGGCTCTTCCTTTGCTTAACATCTAGGGCGAACCAGCCCCTCTCCCCACAGTGGCGGGTGTAAGTTACCAGGTCGCCCGTCAATAGATCGCGACCCGGGTGGCCCGTGGGAAGGTGTGAGTTGACATCGCGGCGGGCCACAAACACTTCGGCCTCCAGGCCCGGCTCGTAAATGAAACCGAACCCCCTCCGCGTGTCAAACTGCCGGACTTGGGCCTTCATACACCGGGCCCCGCACCCGAAAGGTGGCATGACGGAGTGCATCCTTTTCTTTAATCACTCGCGCCATTACTTCAGCCCTCCGCTGTTCCCTGGCAGAAATCTCTCGGCCCAACTGGTTTGGTTCCCTGTCCCAATAAGGGGCGTTAGCAGACCCCTGCGCCCGGGTCAGGCCCCGCTGGACCACGCCCACACCGGCCACTACCTCTCTCGTGGGGGTCTTGCGGTGATGTGGCCTGGTCTGCTGCTTTGCAGTGACGCCCCGGCGCAGCCTCATCCGAGGCGGAGGATTCAGGGACAGCTGGCCTCACCGGTTGGGCCTTCGGACCTGCAGCGGCCAGTTCCTCCATGGCCGGGCGGGCTGCCGGGACGGTCTCGGGTGTGGCCACTTCCGGGGCCGACGGCTTCTTGTCGCGAGTGGACACCTCCCGCGGTATTTTCCATGGCAGCGGGAGGGATGCGGGCCATTCACAGACAACGCCCTCAGGTCGGTCCTCTAGGGCGGACGGGTTTGATTCCGCTATCGGTGTTGGGGGTAGCGGTCCGAGCGGAGGGGCAACAGCAACCGGTACGGATGGCGGGGGAGGCAGGAGGGTGAGCGGGCGCAGGCCAGGTCCCTCAGCCGCAGCGGCCGGTCCTTCTCGGACACAGGGGCGTGGATCGCTTACCCGCTCCTCCAACACTGCCTCCACCTCACGTCTCCGCATGGCCGCCGCCACTTCCTCCATCTCGGCCACCCAGCACTCCATCAAGAACCGGATCCGGGTTTGAAGGCGGCAGCACATTTGTGCGGTCCGGGCTTCCACCCACGCCGCTGTTCCTGGCGTGGGCTCTGGGGTTCCAATGGTGCCGGACAGATGAGACATCGTGCGCAGCAGTGTTCCAGGAACCAAATGTTTGCAGAGTCCTGGCGTCCCCGCTTTTATAGCCTCGGCTACATTAGGCAGACCCACACCCGCCCCCCCCCCTTGGTTCTCTTCAGCACTTCCGCTTGTTGGGGGCGGGGCTTCGCTTTTGCACGTTCCCTGCTCGGAGAAGACGCTCGAGCGGGAGATTTTCGCGACAAAGATGGCGGCGCTTCAAAATTTTCGGCCGGACACCGCCGGCGGAGATCACAAGGCACACTTCTACTGGTAAGTAGATGGGTTCAATCCTGTTCATGACGCCAAGTTTTGTCGTGAGCGGGGAGGATGCCACCGCTGCGCTCGCTAACGCTTGGGTCCGGCGCTGCGGCGGCTGCTGCTCAGTGGCTCGAGCGGTGGGACGTATTCGGGGACTCGAGCGGCGCTCCTCGCCCGTGAGTGAAAAGGGTTGGTTGGTTTTGGGGGATTTAGTCCAGGACGCCACCCACGGGTTGTGGTGAAGATGGGCACCACCGCTGCTGGTGACGGGGATCCCGGGAGCGATGGTAGGGAGCAGCTGGGATGTTGTTTTCCCCCTCCGTGGGTAGGGGTCGGTGGTCCCGGGGCCCGGTGGTGTGACGGGGAGGCAGGGTTGGTGAGGTGCAGGGTTAGCTCGGTAAACCAAACGGCTGGATGGACGGGTCCTGCAGCCACCTGCAGTGTCTATCCCTGGACAGGTGATGGCGGCTGTCTTTCCCTGCACCTTTGTGTACTTGTTTGACTACGATGGATCCCCAATGGTAGTCCGCTCCCCGATGTATGGATGCCGGAGGAGCCCGTTTGCCCGCAGGCGTTGGCCCTTGGATCTCTAGCCTTAGACGGTAGCTGTATACCCTCACGGTGTGGGCGGTTGCCTTCTAACGGGTCTTTGGCTGTTAGGAAACCCCTGGGGTTCCTGTCACACTCGGATTTGACTGTTGACGGCGACTGCATGCCTAGCTGGGGTTCGATGGCCCTGCCTGTGTGTGCTGGCTTCACTTTGCTCCCCGGTCGGTACCGGCGGGCCAACTTCCGCGTTGATTCACCACTCCTGCAGATGGCCACCACTGTCTGCCAACCTTGCTGTCAGTGCCTGGGCCACAAACCCAGACACTCTCCACTTGACTCCTCTCACTTCAACCTCCTCAACTAAACTGTCTCTTTTTCCCGCCTCCAGGCCTGTGAACTCCTCGGTGGGTGGGGCCAACCGCTTGGCTCCACCCCCCTGGGATCTTATGTTTGGCTAATGTTGCTGTCTAGTGGGGGTGGGGGGTGTTTGTGTGTTACCTGTGACGACCTGGCTAGTCCAGGGCGCCACATCCACTTTGTCGGCTCCGGCACGCTGCCGTAGGCTTGTTTCAGACGTCCGTGTTTTAGGTATGTGTGACATCCGTTTTTAATATGGATGTCACACGTACCCATGTTATTCTATGATGTGCCTCACACGTCTGTATTTGCACACGGACCGTGTGATTTTTCATGACCCCACACGCAGGCATCTCCGGCAGCACGGATGTCACACGGATCGCACACTGATGTGATCCGTGTGACATCAGTGTAAAACATACAGGAGAAAATATGGGTCTTTTTAATAAAAATATTTTCTATATTTACTTTTCTACAGCGATGCTGTCTCCAGCTCTGCTGCCTCCCGCTCCTTATCGCTGCTCATTATACTCACTGAATATTCAGTGCCCTGTGGAGCTGGAAACGGGAACAGCGCTGGGGACTTCAGTGCCGGGGACCGCATAGCTGGGTGAGTATACAGCAGAGTGTGTGTGTGTGTGTGTGTACATGCATGTGCGCTATGTGTGTATGCGGCTCGGTGTATCCATGTGTGTATATGTGCTCCGTGTGTGTGTATACATTCATGTGCGCTATGTGTGTATGCGCTCGGTGTATCCATGTGTGTCTGCTATGTGTGTGTGTGTGTGTCTGTCTGCTACAGTGCCTACAAGTAGTCTTCAACCCCCTGCAGATTTAGCAGGTTTGATAAGATGCAAATAAGTTAGAACCTGCAAACTTCAAACAAGAGCAGGATTTAGTAACAGATGCATAAATCTTACAAACCAACAAGTTATGTTGCTCAGTTAAATTTTAATACATTTTCAACATAAAAGTGTGGGTCAATTATTATTCAACCCCTAGGTTTAATATTTTGTGGAATAACCCTTGTTTGCAATTACAGCTAATAATCGTCTTTTATAAGACCTGATCAGGCCGGCACAGGTCTCTGGAGTTATCTTGGCCCACTCCTCCATGCAGATCTTCTCCAAGTTATCTAGGTTCTTTGGGTGTCTCATGTGGACTTTAATCTTGAGCTCCTTCCACAAGTTTTCAATTGGGTTAAGGTCAGGAGACTGACTAGGCCACTGCAACACCTTGATTTTTTCCCTCTTGAACCAGGCCTTGGTTTTCTTGGCTGTGTGCTTTGGGTCATTGTCTTGTTGGAAGATGAAATGACGACCCATCTTAAGATCCTTGATGGAGGAGCGGAGGTTCTTGGCCAAAATCTCCAGGTAGGCCGTGCTATCCATCTTCCCATGGATGCGGACCAGATGGCCAGGCCCCTTGGCTGAGAAACAGCCCCACAGCATGATGCTGCCACCACCATGCTTGACTGTAGGGATGGTATTCTTGGGGTCGTATGCAGTGCCATTCAGTCTCCAAACGTCACGTGTGTGGTTGGCACCAAAGATCTCGATCTTGGTCTCATCAGACTAGAGAACCTTGAACCAGTCTGTCTCAGAGTCCACCAAGTGATCATGAGCAAACTGTAGAGGAGCCTTGACATGACACTTTGAAAGTAAAGGTACCTTACGGGCTCGTCTGGAACAGAGACCATTGCGGTGGAGTACGTTACTTATGGTATTGACTGAAACCAATGTCCCCACTGCCATGAGATCTTCCCGGAGCTCCTTCCTTGTTGTCCTTGGGTTAGCCTTGACTCTTCGGACAAGCCTGGCCTCGGCACGGGTGGAAACTTTCAAAGGCTGTCCAGGCCGTGGAAGGCTAACAGTAGTTCCATAAGCCTTCCACTTCCGGATGATGCTACCAACAGTGGAGACAGGTAGGCCCAACTCCTTGGAAAGGGTTTTGTACCCCTTGCCAGCCTTGTGACCCTCCACGATCTTGTCTCTGATGGCCTTGGAATGCTCCTTTGTCTTTCTCATGTTGACCAAGTATGAGTGCTGTTCACAAGTTTGGGGAGGGTCTTAATTAGTCATGTGTGTGTGTGTGTGTGTGTGTGTATGTGTCTGTCTGCTATGTGTGTGTGCTCAGTGTGTGTGTATACATGCATGTGCGCTATGTGTGTATGTGCTCGGTGTATCCATGTGTGTCTGCTATGTGTGTATATGTGCTCAGTGTGTGTGTGTGTGTGTGTGTGTGTGTGTGTGTTGATAGGTGGTCAGGAGCAGGAGACAGCAGAGCTGGAGAAAGCAGGTAAATATGAAAAATATTTTTATTTCACAGACCCGTGTTTTCTCCGGTACCTGTCACACGCATGCAAACATGGATGTCACACGGATGACCATAACCATGCGTGTGACTGGTACCTAATTAAACACGAATGTCTGAAAGCAGCCATACACTGTGTACAGTACAGTGGCCGCGCCGCAACTTCCTGGTCACATGCTCCAGTCACATGACAACACGTGATCGGAGCTTGTCTCGCAGCCACTGTAGTGTACACAGTGCACGGGAGTGCGCCGGATCCGACAAAGTGGAGAAAAGGTAAGTAACTATTCAAAGCAACAGTGCTGACGTGTGCCGGGAGCTGGGGTAAGCTAGTAACCATGTTTCACATCTGGTAACTAAGGAAAGTGGTTTCTATAGTTACCTGATGTGTACCATGATTACCAGCCTACGCCGGCTCCGGCACATGTGTGATGGGACCGGGGTAAGCTAGTGGTTTCACACATCCAGCTTTTCTCTACTTTGTCTTGCCAGTGTGGGCTTCCGGGGGTGCAGCAGTCACCTGGGGGTTGGGGCTCCTGGTGGGTTCGGGGAACGTGTGCGGGGGGCGGGGACAGGGCGAGCGTCCAATGCGTGAGGGGGTGGGGCCTGGCCGAGTGGCCATTGCGTGCAGGGTGCCGGGGCAAGCGGCCAATCCGTGCGGGGGGCGTAGCCTGGCCGAACGGCCAATCTGTGCGGGGGGGGCGGAGCCGAGGTGAGGCGAGCGGCCAATACGACGGTTGTCACTGTAACGACATAATTTTGGAGCAGACAGACAGACAGACTGAATAAGGCAATTATATATATAGATAATGAGGCAGCAGAGTTGCTCTAGTCTCCATCTGGCCTCTGTTCAGCAGTGTCTGTCTTTTCAGAAGTACACAAAACTGTAGTTGACAGCGCTTTTATGTGCACTTAAAAATACATCCTGCCAGAGAGAGTCCAAAATTAATCCCTCTGTCCTAACAGGGTTCCATCTGAATCATATATTTCAGAGATTTACATGTAAATCCTAATGTAAGTACAGACTGAGAGTAGAGTGCAGGATAAATGTGAACCAAGCCTTCCTGGGAAGACATATGAACAAATCAACAACAGTTCAAGAATTGATTTTATTTATTTTTTTCAATTTTCACTGTGTGGTGTAAGTTATGAGATAGCTTTATGCTTCGGGTAATTGCGATTAAAACAATACCAGATTCATATAGATATACTGTATATAATACCAGATTCTAAAAAAAGCATTTAAAAAAAAAAAAAATACAAGTTTTTCAAGCTCCCTATTTTGAGAGCTATAATTTTTTTCACTTTTGCTGATAATCATGTGAATGCTTGTTTTTTGTGGGATTAGTTGACTTTCTATTTGGTACTATTTTTAGGCACATGACGTCCTTTGATCGCTTTCTATTCTGATTTTTAGGAGGCAGACTCAACATGGAACATCAATTCAGGAATTGTTTGGTTTTTTGCTTTTTTTTTTTTTTACTATGTTCATCATGTAGTGAAGTAAAACAACTTTATTCTTCGGGTCAGTACAATTACAGAGATACTAGTTGGTATGCGACCGTATGTATGCCAGCCACATGACCTTTCACTCTCACCGCCGCCAGCACCAGAAATCTTGATATTGTGCAGTGCATGCACTGTGAGGATTCAAAATTCTGCAGTCAAATAGTGACTGCAGACTTTCATCACAAACTTGGACAACCCCTTTTAATTCCCCTAACATAAATAAAAACATAGTAACCCTTAACTTGTCAGACATGTATAATGTTACTTAATAGGTACATGTGTAAAGGATCTTAACCAATAACAATAACAGCACAGGGATACATCACCAAAACCACCATCAGAACAAAAATACATCACCAAAACTATCATTAGTACATGAAAGCATCACTAAAACCACCATCTGTTCATGAATACATCACTAGAACCTTCATCAAAACATAAATGCATTACAAAAACCCCCATCACTACAGAAATACATCTATAGAACCATCATCAGTACAGAAATACATCACAAAAATCACCATCAGTACATGGATACATACCAGAACAACTATCAGTGCAGAAATGCATCACCGGAATCACCATCAGTTTAGAAATAATAACCAGGGCCACCATCGATGCATAAAAACATTACCAGAACCATAGTGTCATGAATGTATCTTGCTTAGGGGAGACCCTGGGTGAATCTGATGTCAGAAGGTCCCAGCATGCTGACAGGTTCACCACTGTTATTTGATAACATCTCCTTGCTTGTGGTGGTGTAGGGGTTAAGCACCCTTTCCTGCCGGGCTGCTGACTGTAGCTTCCAATCTCAGGTGTGGCTCTTTTTTTTGATCACTCCCTTTCACTATTTAAGTCATGGGATCTGATCCCATGATGCCTGTGATAGAAACTGAATCCCTCATTTCTATGTGGTCCACTTTGGAAGAAGCCTGCTCTGGAAGAAGTCTGTCGTGTTGTGTGCAGCTGTGGTATTTGCTGCACTGAAGTCGTCTGGAGTGTTTTTCCTTTGCATGTCTATTTCCCCTGTTTGTATTCCTTCCCTGGTGTTTCTGTAATGTAGTGGCGAGTATAGTGATCTCGTCGGCCTACTCGCTAGCCAGGGTGAGTGTAAGGCTAGCTGAGGGCCTAAGGTGTATGGCTCGGTGACAGATTGCAAGAATCTGTATAGAGACACTAGGGAGCTCAGGAATCAGCTTGGGATGAGTTCAGGAGGTGTCCCCTCATCCCTCTCCCTAGCAGCAGGGATCTCCATTGTATCATGATCCCTGTGTTACCTGTGTGTTGTAACATCTTCTGGGGGTTTACCAGGTATGAGGTAAACCCTGCTAGTCATGTGCGTGACACATAATCAATACATGAATACATCCCCAGGACCAAGGACAACCATTAGTACATAAATGCAGCACCAGAAGCACCATCACTACATGAATACATCTCCATGTCCACCCTAAATACAGACATAAATAACCAGAACTACTATCAGTACATGGATACATTACAAGGACCACCATTAGTACATAAATGCAGCACCAGAACCACCATCACTAAATGAATACACCACTAGAACCACCATCAGTACAGAATAACATCAGTAGAACCACCATCAGTACATGAATAATTCACTAGACCAACCATCAGTACATGAATACATCACCAGAAACGCCATCAGTACATTAATAAAGCACCACAAACTCCATCAATACATGAATACATGTACTAGTTTAATATTGAGATCAATTGTAATGTTAGGTCAGCTCCATATATATTTGTATCGCATGAACCTACAACTGCTATTATGTCCTTAAAGGGAACCCAACAGCCGTGGACAGCATGTATCAACTACTGACTACTGGCTATATTATCCCAGCCAGCTATGGTTGACTCTGAAACACTTTGGCATTTCAAAGAAATACATACTTTAATAGCAGGCCAGGGCCACTGCCTTTAACTGACAGGTCTCGGCCTACATGCACATATAGGCAGGGACATGTCAGTCACTGTCAATGGGCGGGGAGAAGTTTCAGGGGACTCAATTGTCTGACTTGTGTACAGCGGGAGTCAATCTCCGTCAGCTATCAATGTCAGTTTTTCTCTGAAATGCCACATCGATTCAGAGTCAAACATAATTGGCAGAGATGATATAGCCAGTGGCTGATACATGTTGACCATGGTTTGGGCAGCATGTATTAGCTTGTAGGTTTTCTTTAACAATGGTAAGGAGATGCTGGGAGTTGTTATCAGCCATCATCAGACTGTGGACCATTGAGGAACCACAGTGTTGATGAGACAGTCAGTATTACAAATAAACATTTACATGTAGGTACCTTATAGATGACATCTTCTTTGAATAGAGTAATTCTCTTTCTTTTCTTCTTTTGCTCATCTCTGTAGACATCCATCTTTTCCCATATTCTGCAGCAAATCTCAAAACAGTGCCCTTAAAAATAGCAGCATGATTATTTATAATGCTCCTGAATAAAGATATCTGCCTTACACAGAACCCCTGAATAATTGCACCTCACCTGCACAATATATGACCCCCAATGTCCCTGTTATGGTTTTTGGCCTCCACACTGTGTCCTGCTCTTTCCATACTGGGCCGCCTCTTCACAGTGTACCCCCTATACTGCTCAGTCTCGATACTGTGCCTACTCATCACACTTCCCCCCTCCTCAGGAAACTGTTCCTTCCAGTTGTGACCTCATGCAGTATTTTCATGCTGCACCCTCTCTATGGTATATGGCCTCCACACTGTCCTCCTCTTTACATAGTGGGTCTTCTCTTCAAACTGTACCCCCCCTATACCGCTCAGTTTCTAAACTGTGCTTCCTCATCACACTCCCCCTCCTCAGCAAACTGTCCCCTCTGTGCTGTGCCATCACACAATCAACCCATGCTATGCTGCCCACTCCCTATACCGCCCCCACTACCCAGTCTCTATTCTGTGCCCCCTCACACATTTATCCCTCCATACTCTCTCCTCACTCAATTCTCCTAAATAGTGTCTTCACATATTCAGTCCTCTAAATACTATCTTCTCAAACATTCCCACCCTTCCTAATACTGACTCATACACATTTCCCTCTCTCGCTCTTCATACTGTCTCCTCATAGATCCGCCATATTGTTGCCGAACACACAACCTCCGTTCATCATACTGTCTCTTTTTACATCCTCACCTCCCTCACACCACATACTGCTTCTGCACCCATTCAAATCCCTTACTCCCTCCCACTCATACTGTATCCACACCTCACAGATTATACACTTCTCATAATTTCTCCTCGCCACTTGTTTCCACCATAACAATAAATCATTTGTTTCTTCAACTCCATTGCAGCGCTTACCACCTTTGTTCTCTGCTCCTATGCAACGCCATAGAATGATGTCAGCAGCAAGATCAGAAGACCTTATCATGCTGCTGATGTCTCCCCGACGTCTGATATACCCAATTACAATTAATTTCTGAAAGCCAGGATGCTACACCTTCTATGGGAAAGGCCGAATTCCACTACAGAAGGCAGCAGAATACAGGAGGAACATCAGACAGAATGGCAGCCCCACTACCGGCTGCGCTCAGGGCAAATACTCTGAGTGCCCCCCAAAAACACCTCTATGAGTTTACGCAAACAGAATTGAATGCCTTCAAAGATTTTACAACACAGTTTAGATGTACACAAAGTGTCTCTATCCAATTCTTTCCTGTCTGAACCAGAAACTTGATGAAAAAGTCGTTTGTTTTTCTGTCTGGCCAGACATGCCATCAACACACAGAGGCAAGAGAAACCCCCTGCTGTGACAAAATGAATGTGGAATTTCAGATTCATACTTTGATATTATGACAACAGAGCAATATTTATAAAGTATTTGTTGTAAGTTTAATTAATTTTTATTTCAAACACCTTCAACGCATACATTATGATTAAGCACAGTGACTGTGGAGACACGGGGGTCAGTGGGTGCTCTTGTCCGCTGATCCGGCCGCCTTTAAAAAGACAGCATGGCCCAGGGCTCAACCCAACTGAAAGCCCGACCTCCTTAACAGTGGGCGGAATACTACTCAGACAACACAGGATGAGGGAATCACAATATTAAGACTTTATGGGATCCCCAAACAATTGACAACATATGGCACATAACCAACAAAACCACAGAATGTAACTAGCAACAGTTTCTCATCCTTCCGCTGGCTCACCAGGGATTAGAATGTCCATGCCTCAGAGCTTCCAGGGCAAACCAGCTTACTCCAAACCAGCAGCACCCCGCTTTCGGCGGGCACCCACCGAGAATGGACTAACGCCAGAGTTAGGGAGCTGACTGAGGACCGCAAAGTCTGTAGTCAGGTGACTGGATTGTCCCAAGCTGGATTCCTTCCTTAGATAGTCCTTGATATCTCAGCCGAATCCTTGCATTCGATGCTGAAGTCCATGTAGTATTATAATCCGGGTTCGGTTATGGCTTGCCAATCGGATCCGCAGATCTACGGTTGGTGTCATGTAGCAAGAATCTTGCCGGGCAATGGACAGTCCTCCTTCTTATACCCCTGAGCTCTCCATTCAGACCATTGGGGTCTTCACGATTGGTGGATAAGACTGGGCTTTGATTGGCTAGATTTCAAGCCGTATTCAAAATATCCCGAGTAGTAATGGTCTCTGTCGCTGTCCTCCGGGCAGATGGTAGTAGCAGCTATGGATGGTATTGCTCCCCACAGGTGGAGCGGGCCCCGGGGAGGATGATGAGGGGAGCAGTAATGGCAGCGTGGAGGGGCAGTACCGGTAATCAAGAGCCAGAGTCTATGGCTGCAGTTCCAGGTTATTTATTCACTTTTAGTGCTGTGCCGCTCACCCGGGTATTACCAGTCTCTTGCTATGATGGGCTCCGTCGAATCCGAACCCGTTAGAGATCAGTCTGGTTTGAGTGTTCAGCTGTCAATAGATCCCCTGGCTTGAAGCTACGAAAAAACCCTGGGTTTCATGAGTAGCACTCTTGTCCTAATATGCAGGTGCCGCGGTTCCAATATGGGGTCTGGCTTCGTGAGAGATCGCGGATCCTTTCTGGCACTGTGCCGTCGGGTGCTGTGTGGTCAGGGAAGCTTGAAACTTTCCCCATCCAGGCAGATTCAGGAAAACCAACGTGAAGTTTGATCTGCCCTAGGGTCCCGTCGTCCTGTGTAGCATCGATTCAGTGGGGAGCAGGTTCACTCTCCCCATGGCAATCGTGTGAACTTCTTCTCCTTCCCACCGGAGCACCTGTAAGATACTACTGCTCCCTTGCTCTCCTGCTGAAGAACTCCCTAACTGTTGTGTTGGCTCCCGACTCCCCATGCTGGTTGCACCTCCCCCTTCTCAGGTCCTAAGTCAAAACATTTTCAACAGTTACTGATCAGCAGTCTCATTATGCAATTAATATCAACATTTGCATAGAAAAACATTTAAGAAAAAAAAAAAAACAGTTATTCTTTCTTGGCTGCTGGAGGTGCCAGGGCACTGGTTTTGGATATTTGTTGCACACCCGCGGACAAAGTGTCCGATCTTATTGCAGCGCCAGCAGATCGGCTGCCCATTAACATCAAAATGATCAGGAGCTGCTGGCAGTGGGCCCCTTACGCATTGCCGCCAGGGGAGATCATCAGCACTAGAAGCCAGTTCAATGGTTACGGGTGGCTGAGTCCCCTGCTGGGATTGCACGATTTTGGTCAAAGTAGCCATACCTTTGGTAAGTTCCAACATGCGGAGCTGCAGTTCATCATTGGAACTTCCACTTGCAGACTGCTCCTTGGCTGCAACTTGCATTGAGGTAGTTGAGTATAATCCCGGTGGCTTTAGCACAATGCCGCTGCATTATGGTTCTCGCAGGGCTCGGATGGCCCGGTCTTTGAACTCCGCGAAGCTGAGATCAGGGTTCTGCATGGACATAAGGTGCATTTGGGTCCGGTAATTGTAAGACAGGAGCCCCTCAATGAACTGGTCAGCTAGCAGACGGTTCACATCTTTCACCTCCTCTGGGTCTGCTTCCTGAACTGCTTTTAGTGCCTTCTGCAGATTTAAAGCATAGTCCCGAATACTTTCTTGTACCTTTTGCTTGCATCCATATCTCAGATGCTGTACGGGTTTCAAAGGTTTCCTTCAGCTCTGCAAAAATGTCCTTTGCCACTCTTTTATCAGTCTCTGGCCAGGATTTGACTTCTTGTCGAGCTGCCCTGGTCAATTGACCGATGAGGACACTGGCTTTCTGTCCTTCTGTCAGATGGTATACCCGTTACAAACCGTAAAGTCTCTTCTTCAAATCCGCCAGGGTATATGCCTCCCCGGAATACTGGGGGAGCCACGTTGCCCCTGGAAGGTATGGCAGAGAAAAAGGTAACACTGGAGCTGGTGCTTGTGCCATTGCTGCGGGTCTGGCAATTTCGACTGTTGGATCTTGCTCCTCAGTGGACATGTGTGAGCCAGTCTCTAGTTTCCTGTTAACTCCAGGCAATCGGGCTCATTTTGGCGCTCTTTATGGTCTCCCACCATGATTTTCGCGCTCTTTGCGACTACCGCCAACGACAACATGCCCTTCTTTTTCCCGCGCTGCACAAATAATGGCGACTGTCCTTTTTAAGCAAAGTATTGAACACAGTCCAATAAGGCACAGAGTACCCAGGTTTTAGCCTGGGCATGTTATCCTGTTCGTGACGCCAAAATGTAGCGCCCCACGGGGCAGGTGCATTTTACCTACTCGTCGCCGGGCCATCGACTATCATTGTCACGGGTGGACTGGCCCGGCTCTGATGCCCTGAGGCATACAGAAGATGGCTGGGGAAGAATGATATGGGTAGTAGTGAGGTGAATGTCATGACACCACCTGTAGTATGCAGCCAGGGTATCGGCCGCCGCTGCTGTTGCTGTCCTCCAGGGCAGATGGTAGTAGCAGCTATAGATGGTATCTAGGGATGTGCGATTTCCCCGATGGTCGGGATCGGGGAGACTTGCCTGATCATTTTGTAAAGATCGGGATCGAGATAACACGATCTTGCAACCCGATCACCGATCTTTGACTTTACAATTATGGGATGGGGCGAGGGGCTGTAAATAAAGAATATAGTTAATAATAAACATTGTCATTATACTTACAGGTCCCGCAACGCGTCCTGCAGACTCTGTCTCCCGCCGCTTCTCCCTCCGACTTTGATCATCGCTGTGCCACCCGGTAACAAAAGGACCTTCCGTGATGTCATAGCATGTGACCAGTCATGTGTGAATGTTGTATTATCTCATTAGCTAAAGACCGGTCACATGGCTATGACATCATGCTAGGTCCTGTCAGTGCATCTCGCCAGTATGCAGTGCTCGCCCAAGCATTTCAATACTCTGTATACTTGGCAAGCGCTGTGTACCTGCGAGATGCTCGGACACATGCTCGGCTCCCCCTCCATGCATGTCCACGCTCTTTATAGAGTCAGCCCACATGTAGGGATTAGCTGCCACAGCCGGAGAATAGCGGCGCCGGTAATCAGGTGATCGTAGATCACCGTTGCTATAGAAACCTGCCCGTCAGGTTACTATGGCAATTGTGGCATCACATCAGTGACATCACCGCGTACCAACCTGCAGCCTCTGCTCACTCATTGAGTTATTAGACTGCACGGGGAGGAGCAGCATTCTTCCTCCCCCCATGTGTCTGATATAGCAGAGCTAGATTGGTTGAAGAAGACAGAAGACCAGGATCGTGGAGGGGTGAGAGGGAGTAATAGAGATGGAGTCCCTAAGTGTGTCTATGTATTTATTTCTAATAAAGTATTTTTTCTCTGTGTGGTGCCTTTTTTTAACCCTTTATTGGAGATTCTTAATGGCCGGGTCAAACTTGGACTGACATTAAGAAACTCTGGCTTAATACTAGCTGGTAAAACAAAGCTGGTATTAACCCCTTATTACCCAGGGCCGCTGTAAGAGATGGATCCAGCGCCAAAAGATGTCACTTCTATGAAAGTGCAATTTTTTTGGGGCGGCTGCGGACTGTAATTCGCAGCGGGGAGGGCCCAAAAAGCTTGGGTCATCCTGCACTGCGGATTCCAATTCCCAGCTGCCTAGCTGTACCTGGCTGGACACAAAAATTAGGCAAAGCCCTCGTCATTTTTTGTTTTTATTTTTTTAAATTATTTATTTTTATATATATACCGTATTTTTCGGACCATAAGATGCACTTTTTTCCCCCTAAATGTTGGGGGAAAGTAGGGGGTGCGTCTTATGGTCTTAATATAGGGCTGCTGCCGGGAATGAGGGTGCTGTGGTGGAGCGGGTCATCGGTGGCATGTGCAGGCTCTAGCAGCGCCTGCCGTGACCACGTGGGCCCACTCATTACATATGCACACCCATCATCCCACCAATCATCTCTGAAGCCAGCGCTGACAGGTGGGCGGGGTGATGGGCGGGGGGTGCGCGCATATTAAACATCCTGCCGTGATCACCTCTGGCAACTACAGCCTGGAGTGATCATGTGCGGCTGTCTTCACTGCCCTCCGTGCATCATCATCAGCGCGGAGAGCAGTGAATAAGTACGGTACACTCACCCGTCTGTGTAGCGAGCGGTGAGCACAGAGAGGACGTCATCGCTGTGCGCGCTCTCCACACACATCAGCCAGCAGACAGGACATCTCGATGCTGCAGGGGAATGGCTCCACATAGGTCAGCGCCGGGGGCAGTGAATCAGTACACTCACCCGTCACCGTTCCCCTGCAGCACCACAATCTCCTCCTGTCTGCCGGCCAGCTGATCTGTGTAGCGAGCGGTCAGCACAGCGATGACGTCACGCAGGTCAGCTGACCGGCAGACAGCAGGACGAGCGATGCTGCAGGGAACAGTGACGGCTCCACACAGGTCAGCAGTGCTGCTGCCGCCACAGACAGGGGGAGGAGCGATGGTGCATGGAGCAAGGAAAGGTGAGTATAAACGTTCATTTTTTGTGTGATACAGGATACATGCCATATAGCAGGATAGGGCCATATAGCAGGATTGGGCCATATAGCAGGATGGATGGGGGTATATAGCAGGATAAGGGCATATAGCAGGATGGCAGTATATAGCAGGATGGGGGTATATAGCAGGATAAGGGCATATACCAGGATGGCAGTATATATCAGGATGGGGAGCATATAGCAAGATGGCAGTATATAGAAGGATTGGGGTATATAGCAGGATGTGGGTATATGCAGTCATATGAAAAAGTTTGGCCACCCCTATTAATGTTAACCTTTTTTCTTTATAACAATTTGGGTTTTTGCAACAGCTATTTCAGTTTCATATATCTAATAACTGATGGACTGAGTCATATTTCTGGATTGAAATGAGGTTTATTGTACTAACAGAAAATGTGCAATCCGCATTTAAACAAAATTTGACCAGTGCAAAAGTATGGGCACCTCAACATAAAAGTGACATTAATGTTTTGTAGATCCTCCTTTTGCAAAAATAACAGCCTCTAGTCGCTTCCTGTAGCTTTTAATGACTTTCTGGATCCTGGATGAAGGTATATTTGACCATTCCTGTTTACAAAACAATTCCAGTTCAGTTAGGTTGATGGTTGATTTGGTTGATGATCGCCGAGCATGGACAGCACGCTTCAAATCATCCCACAGATGTTCAATGATATTCAGGTCTGGAGACTGGGATGGCCATTCCAGAACATTGTAATTGTTCCTCTGCATGAATGCCTGAGTAGATTTGGAGCGGTGTTTTGGACCATTGTCTTGCTGAAATATCCATCCCCTGCGTAACTTCAACTTCGTCACTGATTCTTGCACATTATTGTAAAGAATTTGCTGATACTGAGTTGAATCCATGCGACCCTCAACTTTAACAAGATTTCCAGTGCCGACATTGGCCACACAGCCCCAAAGCGCCAAATTTTACTGTGGGTAGCAAGTGCTTTTCTTGGAATGCCATGTTTTTTTGCCTCCATGCATAACGACTTTTTGTATGACCAAACAACTCAATCTTTGTTTCATCAGTCCACATGACCTTCTTCCAAAATGTAACTGGCTTGTCCAAATGTGCTTTTGCATACCTCAGGCGACTCTGTTTGTGGCGTGCTGGCAGAAACGGCTTCTTTCGCATCACTCTCCCATACAGCTTCTCCTTGTGCAAAGTGCGCTGTATTGTTGACCGATGCACATTGACACTATCTGCAGCAAGATGATGCTGCAGATCTTTGGAGGTGGTCTGTGGATTGTCCTTGACTGTTCTCACCATTCTTCTTCTCTGCCTTTCTGATATTTTTCTTGGCCTGCCACTTCTGGTCTTAACATGAACTGTACCTGTGTTCTTTCATTTCCTTACTATGTTCCTCACAGTGAAAACTGACAGTTTAAATCTCTGAGACAACTTTTTGTATCCTTCCCCTGAACAACTATGTTGAATAATCTTTGTTTTCAGATCATTTGAGAGATGTTTTGAGGAGCCCATGATGCCACTCTTCATAGGAGATTCACATAGGAGAGAACAACTTGCAAGTGGCCACCTTAAATACCTTTTCTCATGATTGGATACACCTGCCTATGAAGTTCAAAGCTCAATGAGGTTACAAAACCAATTTAGTGCTTTAGTAAGTCAGTAAAAAGTAGTTAGGAGTGTTCAAATCAAGAAATTGATAAGGGTGCACATACTTTTGCACCGGTCAAATTTTGTTTAAATGCGGATTGTACATTTTCTGTTAGTACAATAAAACTCATTTCAATCCAGAAATATTACTGAGTCCATCAGTTATTAGATATATGAAACTGAAATAGCTGTTGCAAAAACCCAAATTGTTATAAAGAAAAAAGGTTAACATTAATAGGGGTGCCCAAACCTTTTCATATGACTGTAGGAGGATGCCAGTATATAGCAGGATAAGGGCATATAACAGGATGGGGTACATATACAAGGCAGGAGGATCATTACCAGATGGGGTACCTTAGCAGAGAATTTGGGGACATTACCCCCATAACAGTGTAGGCAGCAGATCCTCACCCCATAAGTGTGTCATGACCACAGTCTTTGCTTAAAATTTTATTTTCCTCCTCTAAAACCAGTGTGCGTCTTATGGTCCGGTAAGTCCTATAGTCTGAAAAATACGGTACATATACAGCTCTGGAAAAAAATAAGAGCCCACTGCAAAATTGTCAGTTTTTCCTGATTTGTCTCTTTATATTTTAGAGTAAAATGTAAATTGTTGTTTTATTCTATTAACTACTGACAACATGTATCAATCTCCAATGAATACATTTTGTATTTATTTTCTGAAAATACTAGTTTATAGAATAAAAGAGCAATTTACATTTTACTCAAAAATATAAAGAGAAAAATCAGAAAAACTGAAAATGTTGCAGTGGTCTCTTAATTTTTGCCAGAGATGCATAATGTACACAATATATAGTTGCATAAAAATAAATAAATAATTAAAAAAATTTGACGTAAGTATTTTTGATTCTGAGCGCAGATAAAGCGGACGGCTACGGGCTGCAACCCCTATCTGCCTCGCTTTACCTACCTGGCAATCAAATACAGGGAAGCCCATTCATTTTTTTTAATTATGTAAAAAAAAAATAATTAAAAAAATGCGTGGGCTCACGCTGTATTTTGATTGCCAGTCAGGTAAAGCCAGGCAGCTGGGGGCTGGGATTCTCGGCAGCCCGCAGCCGCCTCTGGAAATGGCACATTGTTTTCTTAGCGCCATTTCTAGGCGCTTTACCCGGCTAGTCCAGTGGCCCTGGTGGCGCTGGCACGCTGGGTAATAAAAGGGGTTAATACCAGCTTTGTATTCTCAGATGGTACTAAGCCTGAAATTTATGGTGTCACGCCAAATTAGACATGGACACCATGAATTTCTAGTAAACAGTAAAAAAAAAACAAAAAAAACACACAACACAGAGAAAACATTTTTTTATTAGAAATAAAACAAAATAAAATTTAGATTCCACTTTTATTATAAAAACAATCCTTAGTTCGACGTAATCCACAGGGACAGCAAAGTCAACTCCGTGTCTATACACAGTGAGAAGCAAAGAGCAATGTCAACTGTTATGATACGATGTTCAACAACTACCATAAGCAGTTTACCCGAGCCGTAGGGCCCTAATGCTGACTGCAGCCCTGAACCTAACGCCAACTAGAAGCAGCCGGGCAGCACGCCTAACGCACCCTATGTTCCTCAAACCCAGCCGGAGAACTACATTAACCTAAAGGCAGAAAGTGGAAAAGCTAACTTGCCTCAGAGCATATTTTCCCCAAGAGATAGGAGGACCACCACATATAATAACAGGAAGATGAAAGGACGCACACAGTCAGAGCTATATTGAGCAAAGTGAGGCCATATGCTAATTCCTAGGATACAAAAAGGACAGGATAGTGAACTCTGCAGTCCGCATAAAAATCCTAATATCCTACACGGAGTATGCAAAAAGGGTGCGTAACCTAGTACTCATATGTACGTACTCCGTACAATGCTCGGGTAACACTGCAGAAAAATGACTAACAAAAAACCCTGCAACTAAGATCTGGATCTGGACCCTGCAACTAAGACATGGATTACCAGGGAGAAAATTACCCCTTTCTGAAGGTACAAATACTTCTAAGTAAAACACAAATATCTTCAGAAATAATTTGCAAACGCAAGAATCACAAAGCATACAAAATGTATGAAACAAAACTGATGGACTTATCTTTGTGGAGGGCAGGAGAGCAGAACCACTCTGGCCTGAAGCTATCAGACGACTGGCAACAGCATGAGGTCCAAACACACCTATATCTATATTAAGCCAGCACTGAAAATCAGCTGTGCAACTCTCCAGTTACAGACCTCAATGCACCAACACCAGCGACCACTGGAGGGAGCCCAAGAGCGGAACCCATCCAGACAGCATTCACAACAGTCAACTTTGCTTCATCACTGTGCACAGACAGTGTCTATACACAGTGAGAAGCAAAGAGCAAAGTCAACTCTGCTTCATCACTGTGCACAGACAGTGTCTATACATAGTGAGAAGCAAAGTCAACTCTGCTTCATCACTGTGCACAGACAGAGTCTATACATAGTGAGAAGCACAGAGAGACAAGTCAGCGATGCTCTACAGAGCAAGAAGCAGGTTGACAGTGAGGGGATGATTGCACTTACGTCTTGCATGGGCATCACCCCACATGGTCTGACAATCTCTGGACTGGAGCATGTCAGCTGCATGGAAATAAATGTAGCTGACCCGCTCCTATGGGGAGATTGTGCGCCGTGATACTACACTCGCACAGTGACAATGAAAGTTCAGTTACCAGGACCTTCAATGACGTCATAGTCATGTGACTAGTCCAAAAGCCAATCAACATTCTCACCAGACGGTCACATACTATGACATCATTTAAGGTCCTGTAAGTCACTGCTGGTTACCGGCGGCACAACAATCAGCTGCCGGGAGTCTGCAGGACCTGTAAGTATAATGACAATGTTTTTTAATAATGTGTTTTTTTTTTTCTTTTTTTTTACAGCCCCTGGACCCGATCTCGACCCGATCTGTAACACGAGCTTCCCAGGAAAGCTCATGGTCGGGATCGTGTACACGATCACTATGTGATCGGTACGATCCTCGATCTTTACAGATCGGGATTGCCCATCCCTAATGGTATCGCTCCCCACAGGTGAAGCGGGCCCCGGGGAGGATGATGAGGGGAGTAGTAATGGCGGCACGGAGAGGCAATATCGGTAATCAAAAGTCAGAGTCTATGGCTGCAGTTCCAGGTTGTTTATTCACTTTTAGTACTGTGCCGCTCCCCCAGGTAATACCAGTCACTTGCTATGATGGGCTCCGTCGAACTCGAACTCCTTAGAGATCAGTCCGGTTTGGTTGTTCGGTGGGTTTCCTCCTTGTAACGCCTGTCAATGGATCCCCTGGCTTGAAGCTACGAGGGGACCCTGGGTTTCACGAGTAGTACTCTTGTCCCTATATGCGGATCCTCTCTGGCACTGTGCTGACCGCTGCCAGTCCTGCAGCCATGGTCCATGTTTAACTTTAAAATAATTTGGCAGACAATCAGTTGACTTTTCTGGATAATCAACATTTTTAGCATTTTCAAACTTCACCTATCATCATTTTTTTCAGAAAAATAACAAACTTAGAAAAATAACAAAATAAAACACAATATTAACATCAGATAGCCGGGTACCGCTACCAGTAGTGCTTGTAATGCACGGCGGAAGCTGGCATGACTTTCTCATCAACCATGACAAGCCTTTTCACATCTAGGGCATTCCAGCCCTGCTCTCCACAATGCCAGGTATAAGAAACCACCTCTCCCGGCTCCAGGTCACAGCCCGGATGCCCCCTCGGGAGATGCCCTTCCACAGCTCTCCGAGAGACGAATACCCCATCCGCGAGGCCTGCTTCCATAATGAACCCCTATCTTTGGTCTGGGTCGAAGCACTTGGCTAGGCCACGGTATCGTGGCCCTCTGACCCGGAAGGTGGCATTTCTCAGGTGCTCCTTCTCTTGTTTGGTGCGGGCAGCAATCTCCTGTCGTCGCTATTCTCTGGTACTAATTTCTTGATGTAATCTCTGTAGTTGTTGCTCTCTTTCCCAGTAAGGGGCATCAGCGTCCGGCCTCGCCTGCCTCACTGGAATTGGTTTTAGGTGAACTCCTGTGGCCCAAGCAGCCGTATCGGGGTACGGGCCCGGTGATGTGGTCGGGTCTGGTTGGGCCACTGCTGGGACAAGCGCCGTCGTGGCCTGGTCAGGTAACAAGCTTAGGGGCTCTGCAGCCTGCTCCTCATAGATGGGGACTGGAGGTTCCGCTGCTGGTGGAAGGGGCAGCAGCTCTGTGTCGGGCGAGGGTGATGGTAGCTGGATGCTTGCTACAGGCAGGGGCAGACCGGATCCCACGGCCAGGTGGGCTGGATCAACTGAGACTGGGTAACTGCTTACTCGCTCCTCGCATGGGACTTCTATTTCATGGGCTCGCACTGCCACTGCCAGGCTCCTCATCTCCTCCCTCCAATGATCCAGGATATAGAGGAATTGCGTCCGCATCCTCCTGCAGAGTTGCTCCGTTTCCTGCTCTATCCATGCCGCGGTCCCAGGAGCAGCGCGTTCTGGTGACCAGTCTCGTGCGGCCGCCATCTTGCCTCTGCGGTGTCCAGGAACTTTATGGCAGAGTCCTGGCATCCCTGCTCCACTTCCGCTGCTACATACCGTCACGTCCCCTTGGTCTTCGCCAGCCACTCAATCTCGCACTGGATAACTCTGCTGTACCGCCCCAGCATCAGCAGCCAAGACTGCTCTGATCCAGATCCGCGGTTGCTCAAGAAGTCTCTGGACCCAGGAGGGGTCGCGCGGTCACTCGAAATAAAAGGGGGGTATTTACAGGGGGTTTTGTGTTTAGAGTTCGTGATGCCACCCACGGTGTGTGTTAAGGTGGAGTACCACCGCTGCTGTTGGGAGCGACGGGATGGCAGCCAGGTGTTTAACCCCTCCCTGGGTAGGGGGATAATGCCCCGGGGCTCGGTGATGGTGAGAGGGGAATGCCGTTGGGGAGGAAAGGGTCACTGCGTACTCATTCAGTCCAATAACGCTGACACCGACAACTTGTAAACCGAAAATCTGAGCACCGCTGCAGCAGGGAGGGAGTATGTCTGGATCCCGTGCCCAATGGTGTTGCTTGTTAGCCTGTGACCTTTTGCTTGGCACCTTCTTTGCTATTTTGCCCCTATAGTATAGAACTAGTCGGGTCCCGCTCACCCATATCGCTAACGGAGTGAGCTTGCTCTCAGGGTTCACGCTTGGGATTTGCTGGACTGTGTATTGGGAAAGTCCTATCCACCTCGTTGCGCTAGTACCCTGTTTTTGGAGCGGGTGGAGAATGAATCTTGTAGACTTCGCCCTCGTCGGGTAAATTACCAGGACGCTTGAAGCTACTTCCCGGCCTAGGATCCACGTACCCCGCCGTGCCTTGGTACCTGCCCGGAGATGGTTCAAGGCCGCCGGCTGCCCTCCTCGGCAGTTCAGTGCCCCTTTGACATGATCCCCTGCGACCGGGGTTCCAGCTCCTACCAGACCCAGACCAACGTCTGTCAAATAGTAACAACAAGGAGCCCAGCTCCTAACCTCCTCCGACTGACTTGTGACCTCTCTCCTTCTCCTTGAGATTAGAGATGAGCCACCCCCCTAGAGTTCAAGTTCGGTTTGTCGAACGGTGCCCCGTTCGATGAGCCGTTCGTCAAACTCTCGAACCCCATTGAAAACAATGGGAGGCAATCCCAAACACATAAAAACACCTGGAAAACACCCTCAAAGTTGTCCAAAAGGTGCCAAACAACTCACAAGACAACACAAACACATGGGAAAGTGACAAGGACAAATACTCATGCGAAAACTAAATAGCTGGACGAGGAAAAGGAGGAGGAGACACAGATATAGGCATGGCATGCCCTTCTAAAATCATGTAAAACACAGCAAGGTGACTCCAAGAAGACTCTCCCTTTTTTCCAAAAATTAGGCCCCACAGACACCACTTCAGTGGCAGCACTTGTGCCCCAGTTGCAAAAAGGTTGTTTTGATTTGCATCAAGCACATTCCAAAATACACCAGCCTTAGCTGTCGCCCGGATGACACCGGGAAAGGTCTAGCAAAGTCTTTGCTAGAGTTGAGCGCGGTTCGCGGTTCGAGGTTCTCCAGTTCTAGGCTCGAGTGATTTTGGGGCCTGTTCTAGATCGAACTAGAGCTCGAGCTCTTTGCAAAAGCTCGATAGTTCTAGAAACGTTCAAGAACGGTTCTAGCAGCAAAAAAACAGCTAATTCCTAGCTGGCTTTCCGCTGTAATAGTGTAAGTCACTCTGTGACTCACACTATTATGAAATTTCAGTGTATAGTGCGCGGGAACAGCGCCTTCAGATCCCTGCTGTTTGTATAATGGCGATCGCCATTTTTTTTTTTTTTCCTTGTCTTCCTTCCCTAAGCGCGCATGTAGTGGGGAGGGCCATTATGTCAGCCAATCCCAGACACACACACAGCTAAGTGGACTTTTAGCCAGAGAAGCAACGGCATGTGTGATAGGATGTCCATGTCACATGTCCCTGCATTATAAAAACGAGTATCTGCCCGTCCGGACGCCATTATCTCTTCTGCGTCCTTGGTGTCAGACATCACTGGCGCAGCTCTGTCCTTTGTCCTATCGCCGATACTGCTGTATGCGCTCCATACACAGCACTGGACAGCTTAGGGATAGCACTTTCTATCAGTCCTTTTAAGGGCTCATACCGGCAGGGTCAGAGCCATAGGTGACAGGTCCTGAAAACAGAGACAGCGTCTGTGTAGCTAAGGTCAGGGATTTCCTCGCTGCATTTCCCCATTAGGAGGGAATAGAAAGGCAGGCTTCCTTTCCTCTACCCAGAGCCCCACAATCCTGGCACTGTACCCTCCTGTCCTCTGCACACTCCAACTCATTATAACTAAGCCATTATACTAGCAAACACTCAGTGTACCTATTGGCATCCTAAACGTGGCTATTGGACTTCTGTATTGTCCCACTAGTGCAAAGATATTTGCAGCACGTCTGCCTGCATTGCACACTCAAACTCATTGTTACTAAGCCATTATACTAGCAAACACTGAGTGAACTTAGTGTCATCCTAAACGTGGCTGTTGGACTTCTGTATAGTCCCAGTAGTGCACAGATATTTGCAGCACGTCTGCCTGCATTGCACACTCCAACTGATAGTTACTAAGCCATTATACTAGCAAACACTGAGTGAATTTAGTGGCATCCTAAACGTGGCTGTTGGACTTCTGTATAGTCCCACTAGTGCACAGATATTTGCAGCACCTCTGCCTGCATTGCACACTCCAACTCATTATAACTAAGCCATTATACTAGCAAACACTGAGTGTACCTAGTGGCATCCTAAACGTGGCTGTTGGATTTCTGTATAGTCCCACTAGTGCACAGATACTTGCAGCACGTCTGCCTGCATTGCACAGTCAAACTGATAGTTACTAAGCCATTATACTAGCAAACACTGAGTATGCCTAGTGGCATCCTAAACGTGGCTGTTGGACTTCTGTATAGTCCCAGTAGTGCACAGATATTTGCAGCACGTCTGCCTGCATTGCACACTCAAACTGATAGTTACTAAGCCATTATACTAGTTTGACGCCCTGGGCAAGCCAGGGGTCACAGGTCAGCACACCACCACACCCTACATCCCAGTTAGGAACACCAAAGCTAACCAAAAATCCTTGTTGCCTTCCTCCAGAGGCTGATGTTCACACCAGGGGGTGGGCCAGGCGGTTGGCTCCGCCCACCGAGGAGTTCACAGCTCTGGAGGCGGGAAGAACCAGGCAGATAGAGTTTGGAGGAGGAAGTGGAAGCAGTGGCAGATTAGCCCAGGCAGGGCTCGAGTGAAGTTGAATTTAGGAGGAGGAAGTGAAAGGAGTAAACAAGAAGTTAAGCTAAGGAAGTAAAGTGGTAAAGGAGGAAAGCAAGAGTGGTGACAGGAAAGAAAGAGAGTGGAAAGCCTGAAGTTGGTCCAGCTGTGTGCAGGACCGGGTCAGCAAGGTCAGCAACGACGGTGACTGTCCAGAGGGGTGACTGTTCGGGAGTTCCTGGAAGGACCGCGGACGGGTAGTGACCCGGCGGTCTGGAGCAGCGTGCAAAGGACAGTCAGCACCAGGGCAGGGGCCTCTCGGACCCCGGCAAGGCTAGGAGTCGCCATAATTTGCCGAATCCGTCAGTGAAGGGGACGTAGATCCCCCAACAATCAAGTCCCGATTGAAGGCAACAGTCCAACCATTAAGGAGGAACACCGCCACCGCCAAGGCACCAGTTCCTCAGGGGCAGCGTCTGCGGGCAAAGTAGAGCTCCTCCGGTCCAGCTTGAAGCCGGGGAGCGGGTTACCGGTGGGGACCCATCGCTACCAACACAGAAACATCAGGTGCAGGTCAGAGGGACATCACCGTTACCTACTGGGAGAGCAAGTGCAGCCGCCCGTGGGAACCGTCTTTCCAGCCGTATGGTTTACCGTAAAACAGTGTCAACGTCTCAGGCTGAGTGAGTACCACAGTGCCGCAAGGCACAGCGCTGCCCCCGCGTCCATGCGCCCACCAGGCCCTGCATCTCCCATCTTATCACCGGGCCCCGGGATCACCAACCACTACCCACGGAGGGGCAACGCAACAACTGGCTGCTCCGCATCACCATCCCCGGGACCCCCATATTGAGCAGCGGTGGTGAAATCACCACAACCGTGGGTGGCGTCACGGACAATAAACAATCCCCACACCCAACAACCCCCCTTTCACTCACGGGCGAGGAGTGCCGCTCGAGAACCCCCGGGATCCGGCCTACAGCTCGAGCCACCACTGAGCAGCAACCGCCGGACCCGAACAGAAGGGGTGAGCGTAGTGTGCTGACACCCTCCTCCCCGCCCGCGACACTAGCAAACACTGAGTGTACCTAGTGTCATCCTAAACGTGGCTGTTGGACTTCTGTATAGTCCCAGTAGTGCACAGATATTTGCAGCACCTGTGCCTGCATTGCACACTCAAACTGATAGTTACTAAGCCATTATACTAGCAAACACTGAGTGAACTTAGTGTCATCCTAAACGTGGCTGTTGGACTTCTGTATAGTCCCAGTAGTGCACAGATATTTGCAGCACCTCTGCCTGCATTGCACACTCAAACTGATAGTTACTAAGCCATTATACTAGCAAACACTGAGTGAACTTAGTGTCATCCTAAACGTGGCTGTTGGACTTCTGTATAGTCCCAGTAGTGCACAGATATTTGCAGCACCTCTGCCTGCATTGCACACTCCAACTCATTATAAATAAGCCATTATACTAGCAAACACTGAGTGTACCTAGTGGCATCCTAAACGTGGCCGTTGGACTTCTGTATAGTCCCAGTAGTGCACAGATATTTGCAGCACGTCTGCCTGCATTGCACACTCAAACTGATAGTTACTAAGCCATTATACTAGCAAACACTGAGTGAACTTAAGGTCCTGTCACACACAGAGATAAATCTGCAGAAAACAAGAAGGCTGTGGGAAAAAGAGGCGCAAATAGGGTCTTACCCGATATAACAATGTGAGGTGAATGTAAAAGGAAACACTCACCTGGTGCGGTTGTGACAGTCACAACCCCTTTGTCAGCATGAAAGTAACGTGGAAGGCAGCAGTCCCGCAATATGGAGAAAAAACAAAAAGCCAGCACCAAATGTGCACTACAGCACTAAACATTCCAAACTGTACTTATTATAAAAAAAATTTTGAGATTTTTGGCAAAAAATTGCAATTTCTTGAGCTGCTTCGCCACGTCACGGCAAATCTCATTTGAAGCAGTCCTACACTAAAATATTTTTATAAAATGTGCCATACGGCCTCACATATGAATAGTAGAACTGCTCTTAGCAGCACTCACCTGGTCTATTTCAATCCCGTACCCATGACTGAGTCATGGCTGTGGGCGGGACAGGTCCAAGCAAATGCTGCATGAAGTAAATAGCCTGTGGACAAAGCCTGATGACTTAATGTGAACAGTCACCAACCGCCAAAATCTAGACAGGTGGAATACATCCCAAATTGGGGTGCATAGCAAGGTGGAGGTCAACCACCGACCAATTCAATGAAGAAAAAACAAAAAGCCAGCACCAAATGTGCACTACAGCACTAAACATTCCAAACTGTACTTATTATAAAAAAAATTTTGAGATTTTTGGCAAAAAATTGCAATTTCTTGAGCTGCTTCGCCACGTCACGGCAAATCTCATTTGAAGCAGTCCTACACTAAAATATTTTTATAAAATGTGCCATACAGCCTCACATATGAATAGTAGAACTGCTCTTAGCAGCACTCACCTGGTCTATTTCAATCCCGTACCCATGACTGAGTCATGGCTGTGGGCGGGACAGGTCCAAGCAAATGCTGCATGAAGTAAATAGCCTGTGGACAAAGCCTGATGACTTAATGTGAACAGTCACCAACCGCCAAAATCCAGACAGATGGAATACATCCCAAATTGGGGTGCATAGCAAGGTGGAGGTCAACCACCGACCAATTCAATGAAGAAAAAACAAAAAGCCAGCACCAAATGTGCACTACAGCACTAAACATTCCAAACTGTACTTATTATAAAATAAGCTTTTTGTTTTTTCTTCATTGAATTGGTCGGTGGTTGACCTCCACCTTGCTATGCACCCCAATTTGGGATGTATTCCATCTGTCTAGATTTTGGCGGTTGGTGACTGTTCACATTAAGTCATCAGGCCTTGTCCACAGGCTATTTACTTCATGCAGCATTTGCTTGGACCTGTCCCGCCCACAGCCATGACTTAGTCATGGGTACGGGATTGAAATAGACCAGGTGAGTGCTGCTAAGAGCAGTTCTACTATTCATATGTGAGGCCGTATGGCACATTTTATAAAAATATTTTAGTGTAGGACTGCCTCAAATGAGATTTGCCGTGACGTGGCGAGGCAGCTCAAGAAATTGCAATTTTTTGCCAAAAATCTCCAAATTTTTATAATAAGTACAGTTTGGAATGTTTAGTGCTGAAGTGCACATTTAGTGCTGGCTTTTTGTTTTTTCTTCATTGAATTGGTCGGTGGTTGACCTCCACCTTGCTATGCACCCCAATTTGGGATGTATTCCATCTGTCTAGATTTTGGCGGTTGGTGACTGTTCACATTAAGTCATCAGGCCTTGTCCACAGGCTATTTACTTCATGCAGCATTTGCTTGGACCTGTCCCGCCCACAGCCATGACTCAGTCATGGGTACGGGATTGAAATAGACCAGGTGAGTGCTGCTAAGAGCAGTTCTACTATTCATATGTGAGGCCGTATGGCACATTTTATAAAAATATTTTAGTGTAGGACTGCCTCAAATGAGATTTGCCGTGACGTGGCGAGGCAGCTCAAGAAATTGCAATTTTTTGCCAAAAATCTCCAAATTTTTATAATAAGTACAGTTTGGAATGTTTAGTGCTGAAGTGCACATTTAGTGCTGGCTTTTTGTTTTTTCTTTAGTCCCGCAATATGGAGTAGATTCAGGCAGCAGGAGAAAAGCAGGTTTAAATACCGCGCCAAACCACAGGAATACAGATGAAATTAATAGATCTCTTTTCTTTATTTTCACAGGTCTACGCGTTTCAAGGACATATCCGTCCTCTTCCTCAGGACAAATGCAGAGAATACTATGGCGAAACAGAGGCTACAGGCTCTCATATATGTGTTAGAAAAAGGCCACGTATGCATTAATTGCGTCATCAACCTCCTCATGACTCATAGACACGTGGAGGAGTGAATAAAGTTCAAAGTGTTGAAGAAACAGAAAAAAGGAAGAAGAAAAAAAGGGGGAGAAAAAAGAGAAAAAAAAAGGAAAAAAAGAAAAAAGAGAAAGAAAAAAAGAAAAAAGGGGGGATAAAAGCAAAAGAAGATGAAAAAAAAGTATAAGAAAATGAAATGAAAAAATGGATGAATAAAATGTAGTGATTGGGAATCAAATAATGTTAAAAAAGTGTGTGGAAACCTACGGATCCACAAAAAACATAAGTACATGCCTTAATAAAAAAATACGTGATGATTTTAATAAATGAACAGAAGTGTGATATGGTGATTATTACTGTCCTTTGAAATTAATAAGTAGCTTCCCGAAATCGCATATGTAAAAAAATGCACAGTAGGAAAAAATATGTATAAATGAAAGATCAATGTAAAAAGCATGACATAGGATCGCTGTGCCAGAGCGGTGTGAGTAACCCTGCAGTAGGAACATTTGCAAGGGGAAAAAAACAGGGCGGGAGCAATGACACCCGCTAAAGGAGCGAATAGAAATTGACAGCGTGGGAAAATGTGATGTACGCCTGCGTGCAAGGTGAAGTGAGGTGAAGCGTGCAGAGAAAGAAAACAGTGAGCGCCTGCGCGAAAGGGTGACTAGAGGGTAATACCGTGGGAAAAAAAGCCATTGCGCTTGCGCGAAAGGGAAACAAAAAGGGGGGTAGAAACTATGTAGATAATAATCCGCGGACAGCGGCTGGGGGCTAAAGTAGTGGTAGAAAGCAACAATGAGAGTAGGTGTAAAAGAAAAAATCGGGGAGACATTTTAAATCACAAACGGAATGGGTGAAACCGAAACATGGACATACATATAGATATCCCTTTTTGCACAATTCACCATGTTCACATGTGGGTTCACTTTTTCGCATTTTTATACTCACATATATTTACAATTTAATACATATATATTTTCCACTTCATTTTTACGAATTTATAATACCACCCATTGTTGGGAACCTTTCCCACTATTTTTCTATACTACCTTGCCAATCTTCATTATATATATATTTTTTATCTTCATCCTTATCATATAGATACCCCTTTTTTTGCACTATCCACCACGTTCACATGTGTTTTTACTTTTCCGCATTTTTATACCTTTTATATATATATGCAATTTAAATACATAGATATTTTCCACTTCATTTTTATGAATTTATAATATCACCCATTGTTTGGGAATCTTTCCCACTATTTCTCTATACTATCTTGTCAATCTTTATTATATATATATTTTTTATCTTTATTTTTATCTTGTGGTTGACTATTCCATACCCAAATATGCATATTTATAAATTTCATCATACACCTTTTTAAATTTTTAATTTTTTCCTTTCCTCTTTTTATCCCAATATTAAAATATTTTTATAGTAAATATAACCCTTTTTATCTATTTGCATATATATATATATATGCTTTATATATATCTCACGTGTTTCCAGGCCTTTTTGATTCCCTCCTAAGTATCCCTTTCTACATATATACTTTTTAGAAAGGGATCCCGCTAATTTAGTGAACGCATTTCCTCCCTCCTGACCCAGAGTCCTATTCTTATCCATTTAATTTCCTAGGTCCTTTTCGGTTTCACCCATTCCGTTTGTGATTTAAAATGTCTCCCCGATTTTTTTCTTTTACACCTACTCTCATTGTTGCTTTCTACCACTACTTTAGCCCCCAGCCGCTGTCCGCGGATTATTATCTACATAGTTTCTACCCCCCTTTTTGTTTCCCTTTCGCGCAAGCGCAATGGCTTTTTTTCCCACGGTATTACCCTCTAGTCACCCTTTCGCGCAGGCGCTCACTGTTTTCTTTCTCTGCACGCTTCACCTCACTTCACCTTTCACGCAGGCGTACATCACATTTTCCCACGCTGTCAACTTCTATTCGCTCCTTTAGCGGGTGTCATTGCTCCCGCCCTGTTTTTTTCCCCTTGCAAATGTTCCTACCGCAGGGTTACTCACACCGCTCTGGCACAGCGATCCTATGTCATGCTTTTTACATTGATCTTTCATTTATACATATTTTTTCCTACTGTGCATTTTTTTACATATGCGATTTCGGGAAGCTACTTATTAATTTCAAAGGACAGTAATAATCACCATATCACACTTCTGTTCATTTATTAAAATCATCACGTATTTTTTTATTAAGGCATGTACTTATGTTTTTTGTGGATCCGTAGGTTTCCACACACTTTTTTAACATTATTTGATTCCCAATCACTACATTTTATTCATCCATTTTTTCATTTCATTTTCTTATACTTTTTTTTCATCTTCTTTTGCTTTTATCCTCCCCTTTTTTCTTTTTTTCTTCTTTTTTTCTTTCTCTTTTTTCTTTTTTTCCTTTTTTTTCTCTTTTTTCTCCCCCTTTTTTCTTCTTCCTTTTTTCTGTTTCTTCAACACTTTGAACTTTATTCACTCCTCCACGTGTCTATGAGTCATGAGGAGGTTGATGACGCAATTAATGCATACGTGGCCTTTTTCTAACACATATATGAGAGCCTGTAGCCTCTGTTTCGCCATAGTATTCTCTGCATTTGTCCTGAGGAAGAGGACGGATATGTCCTTGAAACGCGTAGACCTGTGAAAATAAAGAAAAGAGATCTATTAATTTCATCTGTATTCCTGTGGTTTGGCGCGGTATTTAAACCTGCTTTTCTCCTGCTGCCTGAATCTAGAGATAAATCTGCGGCAGATCTGTGGTTGCAGTGAAATTGTGGACAATCAGTGCCAGGTTTGTGGCTGAGTACAAATGATACAATATGGCCATGATTTCACTGCAACCACAGATCTGCCAAAGATTTATCTCTGTGTGTGACGGGGCCTTTAGTGTCATCCTAAACGTGGCTGTTGGACTTCTGTATAGTCCCAGTAGTGCACAGATATTTGCAGCACGTCTGCCTGCATTGCACACTCCAACTCATTATAACTAAGCCATTATACTAGCAAACACTGAGTGAACTTAGTGTCATCCTAAACGTGGCTGTTGGACTTCTGTATAGTCCCACTAGTGCACAGATATTTGCAGCACCTCTGCCTGCATTGCACACTCAAACTGATAGTTACTAAGCCATTATACTAGCAAACACTGAGTGAACTTAGTGTCATCCTAAACGTGGCTGTTGGACTTCTGTATAGTCCCAGTAGTGCACAGATAATTGCAGCACGTCTGCCTACATTGCACACTCAAACTGATAGTTACTAAGCCATTATACTAGCAAACACTGAGTGAACTTAGTGTCATCCTAAACGTGGCTGTTGGACTTCTGTATAGTCCCAGTAGTGCACAAATATTTACAGCACGTCTGCCTGCATTGCACACTCAAACTCATTATAACTAAGCCATTATACTAGCAAACACTGAGTGAACTTAGTGTCATCCTAAACGTGGCTGTTGGACTTCTGTATAGTCCCACTAGTGCACAGATATTTGCAGCACCTCTGCCTGCATTGCACACTCCAACTCATTATAACTAAGCCATTATACTAGCAAACACTCAGTGTACCTAGTGGCATCCTAAACGTGGCTATTGGACTTTTGTCTAGTCACACTAGTGCAAAGACATTTGCAGCACCTCTGCATGCATTGCACACTCCAACTCATTATAACTAAGCCATTATACTAGCAAACACTCAGTGTACCTAGTGGCATTTTAAACGTGGCTATTGTACTTTTGTCTAGTCACACTAGTGCAAAGACATTTGCAGCACCTCTGCCTGCATTGCACACTCCAACTCATTATAACTAAGCCATTATACTAGCAAACACTGAGTGTACCTATTGGCATCCTAAACGTGGCTGTTGGACTTCTGTATAGTCCCACTAGTGCACAGATATTTTCAGCACCTCTGCCTGCATTGCACACTCAAACTGATAGTTACTAAGCCATTATACTAGCAAACACTGAGTGTACCTAGTAGCATCCTAAACGTGGCTGTTGGACTTCTGTATAGTCCCAGTAGTGCACAGATATTTGCAGCACCTCTGCCTGCATTGCACACTCAAACTGATAGTTACAAAGCCATTATACTAGCAAACACTGAGTGAACTTAGTGTCATCCTAAACGTGGCTGTTGGACTTCTGTATTGTCCCACTAGTGCAAAGATATTTGCAGCACGTCTGCCTGCATTGCACACTCAAACTGATGGTTACTAAGCCATTATACTAGCAAACACTGAGTGTACCTAGTGGCATCCTAAACGTGGCTGTTGGACTTCTGTATAGTCCCAGTAGTGCACAGATATTTGCAGCACGTCTGCCTGCATTGCACACTCAAACTGATAGTTACTAAGCCATTATACTAGCAAACACTGAGTGAACTTAGTGTCATCCTAAACGTGGCTGTTGGACTTCTGTATAGTCCCAGTAGTGCACAAATATTTACAGCACGTCTGCCTGCATTGCACACTCAAACTCATTATAACTAAGCCATTATACTAGCAAACACTGAGTGAACTTAGTGTCATCCTAAACGTGGCTGTTGGACTTCTGTATAGTCCCACTAGTGCACAGATATTTGCAGCACCTCTGCCTGCATTGCACACTCCAACTCATTATAACTAAGCCATTATACTAGCAAACACTGAGTGTACCTATTGGCATCCTAAACGTGGCTGTTGGACTTCTGTATAGTCCCACTAGTGCACAGATATTTTCAGCACCTCTGCCTGCATTGCACACTCAAACTGATAGTTACTAAGCCATTATACTAGCAAACACTGAGTGTACCTAGTAGCATCCTAAACGTGGCTGTTGGACTTCTGTATAGTCCCAGTAGTGCACAGATATTTGCAGCACCTCTGCCTGCATTGCACACTCAAACTGATAGTTACAAAGCCATTATACTAGCAAACACTGAGTGAACTTAGTGTCATCCTAAACGTGGCTGTTGGACTTCTGTATTGTCCCACTAGTGCAAAGATATTTGCAGCACGTCTGCCTGCATTGCACACTCAAACTGATGGTTACTAAGCCATTATACTAGCAAACACTGAGTGTACCTAGTGGCATCCTAAACGTGGCTGTTGGACTTCTGTATAGTCCCAGTAGTGCACAGATATTTGCAGCACGTCTGCCTGCATTGCACACTCAAACTGATAGTTACTAAGCCATTATACTAGCAAACACTGAGTGAACTTAGTGTCATCCTAAACGTGACTGTTGGACTTCTGTATAGTCCCACTAGTGCAAAGATATTTGCAGCACGTCTGCCTGCATTGCACACTCCAACTCATTATAACTAAGCCATTATACTAGCAAACACTGAGTGTACCTAGTGGCATCCTAAACGTGGCTGTTGGACTTCTGTATAGTCCCAGTAGTGCACAGATATTTGCAGCACGTCTGCCTGCATTGCACACTCCAACTCATTATAACTAAGCCATTATACTAGCAAACACTGAGTGAACTTAGTGTCATCCTAAACGTGGCTGTTGGACTTCTGTATAGTCCCACTAGTGCAAAGATATTTGCAGCACGTCTGCCTGCATTGCACACTCCAACTCATTATAACTAAGCCATTATACTAGCAAACACTGAGTGAACTTAGTGTCATCCTAAACGTGGCTGTTGAACTTCTGTATTGTCCCACTAGTGCAAAGATATTTGCAGCACCTCTGCCTGCATTGCACACTCCAACTCATTATAACTAAGCCATTATACTAGCAAACACTGAGTGAACTTAGTGTCATCCTAAACGTGGCTGTTGGACTTCTGTATAGTCCCAGTAGTGCACAGATATTTGCAGCACGTCTGCCTGCATTGCACACTCCAACTCATTATAACTAAGCCATTATACTAGCAAACACTGAGTGAACTTAGTGTCATCCTAAACGTGGCTGTTGGACTTCTGTATAGTCCCACTAGTGCACAGATATTTGCAGCACCTCTGCCTGCATTGCACACTCCAACTCATTATACTTAAGCCATTATACTAGCAAACACTGAGTGTACCTAGTGTCATCCTAAACGTGGCTGTTGGACTTCTGTATAGTCCCAGTAGTGCACAGATATTTGCAGCACCTCTGCCTGCATTGCACACTCCAACTCATTATAACTAAGCCATTATACTAGCAAACACTGAGTGTACCTAGTGTCATCCTAAACGTGGCTATTGGACTTCTGTATAGTCCCACTACTGCAAAGATATTTGCAGCACGTCTGCCTGCATTGCACACTCCAACTCATTATAACTAAGCCATTATACTAGCAAAAACTGAGTGTACCTAGTGGCATCCTAAACGTGGCTGTTGGACTTCTGTATAGTCCCAGTAGTGCACAGATATTTGCAGCACGTCTGCCTGCATTGCACACTCCAACTCATTATAACTAAGCCATTATACTAGCAAACACTGAGTGAACTTAGTGTCATCCTAAACGTGGCTGTTGGACTTCTGTATAGTCCCAGTAGTGCACAGATATTTGCAGCACCTCTGCCTGCATTGCACACTCCAACTCTTTATAACTAAGCCATTATACTAGCAAACACTGAGTGTACCTAGTGGCATCCTAAACGTGGCTGTTGGACTTCTGTATAGTCCCAGTAGTGCACAGATATTTGCAGTACCTCTGCCTGCATTGCACACTCCAACTCATTATAACTAAGCCATTATACTAGCAAACACTGAGTGAACTTAGTGGCATCCTAAACGTGGCTGTTGGACTTCTGTATAGTCCCACTAGTGCACAGATATTTGCAGCACCTCTGCCTGCATTGCACACTCCAACTCATTATAACTAAGCCATTATACTAGCAAACACTGAGTGTACCTAGTGGCATCCTAAACGTGGCTGTTGGACTTCTGTATAGTCCCAGTAGTGCACAGATATTTGCAGCACGTCTGCCTGCATTGCACACTCAAACTGATAGTTACTAAGCCATTATACTAGCAAACACTGAGTGAACTTAGTGTCATCCTAAACGTGGCTGTTGGACTTCTGTATAGTCCCAGTAGTGCACAGATATTTGCAGCACCTCTGCCTGCATTGCACACTCCAACTCATTATAACTAAGCCATTATACTAGCAAACACTGAGTGTACCTAGTGGCATCCTAAACGTGGCTGTTGGACTTCTGTATAGTCCCAGTAGTGCACAGATATTTGAAGTACCTCTGCCTGCATTGCACACTCCAACTCATTGTAACTAAGCCATTATACTAGCAAACACTGAGTGAACTTAGTGTCATCCTAAACGTGGCTGTTGGACTTCTGTATAGTCCCAGTAGTGCACAGATATTTGCAGCACCTCTGCCTGCATTGCACACTCCAACTCATTATAACTAAGCCATTATACTAGCAAACACTGAGTGTACCTAGTGGCATCCTAAACGTGGCTGTTGGACTTCTGTATAGTCCCAGTAGTGCACAGATATTTGAAGTACCTCTGCCTGCATTGCACACTCCAACTCATTGTAACTAAGCCATTATACTAGCAAACACTGAGTGAACTTAGTGTCATCCTAAACGTGGCTGTTGGACTTCTGTATAGTCCCACTAGTGCACAGATATTTGCAGCACCTCTGCCTGCATTGCACACTCCAACTCATTATAACTAAGCCATTATACTAGCAAACACTGAGTGTACCTAGTGGCATCCTAAACGTGGCTGTTGGACTTCTGTATAGTCCCAGTAGTGCACAGATATTTGCAGCACGTCTGCCTGCATTGCACACTCAAACTGATAGTTACTAAGCCATTATACTAGCAAACACTGAGTGAACTTAGTGTCATCCTAAACGTGGCTGTTGGACTTCTGTATTGTCCCACTAGTGCAAAGATATTTGCAGCACGTCTGCCTGCATTGCACACTCAAACTGATAGTTACTGCTGGTGGAAAGGGGAAGAGGCGTGGTGGAAAAGGAAAAAAAGGGTTTGTCCATGGGGAAGGTGGCAAAGCTCCATTATCATCTGCTGAAGATAGACCATCTACCAGCAAAAGTAAGATGTCTACTACTTACCGTGGACAATCCGATGTGCTCCCTTTTTTACGGACACGAACAACAGGAACAAAGGTAGATGATGGCCAAAAAAGGAAAATGCTTGAATGGATCTCAAGTGGTCCAACAAGTGCCCTCTCAGCCACTTCAAGTACCGCATCCAAAAAACACCAGTCCTCTGAGTTGTCATCCCAATCAAACTTGCTTTCTCCCAGCTCTGAAGTCTCCATCAGCCCTGCACAGTATGGTGGAACTGAGATGGCTGAGTCTGCAGAGCTGTTCAGTCACACTATAGCCTGGGAATCAGAGGTCTGCTCCCAAGCTACAGTGAGTACAGAACAGGAAATGGTCTGCAGTGATGCCCAGATCCTTTGTGACTCTGATTCAGGCCGTGAGGACCAAGTTTCTGAGCATAATGTTGACCCTGTCACAAACTGTAACACCTGTGGTTATAGACAATGAGGAACATACTGATGAAGATGAGACGCAGATACCCGATTGGGATGACAACTTAAATATTCGGTCAGGGCAAGAAGAGGCTCGGTCTGAGGGGGAGGGGAGTGCAAACACAACAATTGATGATGAAGTTCTAGATCCCACCTACTGTCAACCCACAGTCAGGCACTCGAGGAGGTCAACAGAGGTGGTGGAGGAGGATGCAACTGATGACGAAGTTACCTTGCGTTTTCCTGGACAGAGTCGGAGTACTGGTAGCACGTCTACAACTGCATCCTCAGCCACCACTCTGCCTCTGAGCACTAGTCGGGGTGGATCAACAGGTCACATGCCCTCTAAGCCTTGCCTAGCCTGGTTCTTTTTTGACATAGCAAAAGATCGCCCAAATTATGTGATCTGTAAAATTTGTCATGGTTCTCTTAGTAGAGGTCAAAACCTCAGCAGTTTGACAACTTCTTCCATGAATCGTCACATGAATAAATATCATATGTCCCGGTGGGAAGCTCACCGTGCTGCAATGCGGCCTAGCGGAGCGAATCATCCACCGCCTGCCTCTTCCAGTGCATCCGCGCGCTCTTCATCTTCTAGGACTGTGGGGACAGCTGTCACACCTGTTTTTCCACGCACAACTTCCACCACTGTAACCGCAACAGGCAGTTTGCTTGGTAAGTCGTCAGTTGGTTTGGAAGGGGAAACAAGTGAGTGTGTACAGCTCTCTCAGACATCGATAGCACCAACGTTGGATGAAGGCAACATCATGTCTCCGCCTGCACTTTCCTCACAAACCTGCATTTTTCCAGGGACACCCTACTCAACACCGTCTACACACAGCAGCCAGATCTCTGTCCCTCAGATGTGGTCAAATAAAAGGACACTTCCTGCGACCCATGACAAAGCTAAGAGGTTGACTCTATCCCTCTGTAAGCTCTTGGCTACCGAAATGCTGCCTTTCCGCCTAGTGGACACACAGGATTTTAGAGACCTTATGTCTGTCGCTGTGCCCCAGTACCAGATGCCTAGTCACCACTACTTCTCTAAGAAAGGTGTGCCCGCGATACACCAGCATGTCGCACACAACATCACCGCTTCCTTGAGAAACTCTGTGTGTCAACGGGTGCATTTCACCACCGATACTTGGACCAGTAAGCATGGACAGGGACGTTACATGTCTCTGACTGGGCACCGGGTAACTATTGTGATAGATGGTGAAGGGTCTGCTGCACAAGTCTTGCCGTCCCCACGACTTGTGTGTCAATCCTCTGTCTGTCCATGTTCCGCCACTGCTTCTGCCTCCTCCACCTCATCTGGGTCCTCCACCTCTGCCCCAAGCCTGCCTGGTCAGGCCACCAGCGTTCTCACTGCGCAGAAGGAATCACGCACCCCTCATTACTATGCTGGCAGCAGAGCGCAACGGCATCAGGCGGTCTTTAGCTTGACATGTCTTGGGAATAAGAGTCACACAGCTGAGGAGTTGTGGTCAGCTCTGCGGTCCGAGTTTAATAAATGGTTGTCTCCACTCAACCTGCAGCCTGGTAAGGCCGTGTGCGACAATGCTGCAAACCTGGGTGCGGCCCTTCGCCTGGGCAAGGTGACACACGTACCTTGTATGGCTCACGTGTTGAACCTTGTCGTCCAGCAATTTTTAACACACTATCCCGGCCTAGATGGCCTTCTGAACAGGGCACGAAAACTGTCTGCTCACTTCCGCCGTTCAAGCGCCGCAGCTGAGCGACTTGCATCGCTCCAGAAGTCTTTCGGCCTGCCGGTTCATCGCCTGAAATGCGATGTGGCGACACGCTGGAATTCAACTCTCCACATGTTACAGCGACTGTGGCAGCACCGCCGAGCCCTGGTGCAATACGTCATGACGTATAGCCTGGGCCAACGAGATGCAGAGGTGGGGCAGATCACCCTGATGGAGTGGTCTCAGATCAAGGACCTATGCACCCTTCTGCACAGTTTCGACATGGCGCCGAATATGTTTAGCGCTGACAATGCCATTATCAGCATGACAATTCCAGTCATTTACATGCTGGAGCACACGCTAAACACTATTCGGAGTCAGGGGGTGGGACAACAGGAAGGGGAGGAACTACAGGAGGATTCATATGCGCAAGGGACAACAACATCACCAAGTTCCAGACGTTAATCATCACCAACGCAGCAGGCATGGGACCATGGGGGACAGGGATCAACAAGGGCGCATAGTAGCAGGCTAAATGTTGAGGAAGGTGCAGGAGAACATGAAGAAATGGAGGACGAACTGTCCATGGACATGGAAGACTCAGCAGATGAGGGAGACCTTGGTCAAATTTCAGTTGAAAGAGGTTGGGGGGAGATGTCAGAGGAAGAAAGAACGGTTAGCACCTCTATGCCACAAACACAGCGTGGACTTGGTCCGCATGGCTGCGCAAGACACATGAGTGCCTTCTTGTTGCACTACCTCCAACATGACCCTCGTATTGTCAAAATTAGAAGTGATGATGACTACTGGATTGCCACACTATTAGATCCCCGGTACAAGTCCAAATTTTGTGACATAATTCCAGCCATAGAAAGGGACGCACGTATGCAGGAGTATCAGCAGAAGCTGTTACTCGATCTTAGCTTGGCTTTTCCACCAAACAACCGTGCATGTGCAGGGAGTGATTCTCCCAGTTGTAACTTGACAAACATGGGACGGTCTCGTCATCTTCAACAGTCTACCCGTACCAGTAGGACCATATCTGGTGCTGGTAACAGCAATTTTATGGAATCTTTTCATAATTTTTTTAGACCCTCCTTTGCAAGGCCACCAGAGACAACAAGTCTGACACATAGTCAACGGCTGGAGAGGATGATACAGGAGTATCTCCAAATGAACATTGATGCCATGACTTTGCAAATGGAGCCTTGCTCCTTTTGGGCTTCAAATCTAGAAAAATGGCCAGAGCTATCCAGTTACGCCTTGGAGATTTTGTCGTGTCCAGCTGCCAGCGTTGTCTCTGAACGTGTCTTCAGTGCTGCTGGGTCTGTGCTGACAGATAAGCGCATGCGTCTGTCCAGTGACAATGTGGACAGACTGACGTTCATCAAAATGAACAAGTCATGGATCCAGAAGGAATTTACTACCCCTGTGTCATCCTGGGGAGAGTAAATGCTTGTGGATTTGGAATGTGCTTGATGCAAATCAAAACATCCTGTTTGCAACTAGGGCACAAGTGCTGCCACTGATAAGGTGTCTGTGTGGGGCCCAATTTTTGGAAAAAAGGGAGGCTCCGCTTGGAGTAACCCTTGCTTACATTGTTTTTAAAAGAAGCCAAGATGAACAAGTCATGGTTCAGCAAAGACTTTGCTACCTACCCCGGTGTCATCCTGGGGACGGTTAAGAATAGCGTATTTTTGAATGTGCTTGATGCAAATCTAGCTGTGAATTGTACAACTGGGTCACAACTGCTGCCACTGAAGGGGTGGGTGTGTGTGGGGCCCAATTTTTGGAAAAAAGGAAGACTCCGCTTGGAGTAACCCTTGCTTACATTGTTTTTAAAAGAAGCCAAGATGAACAGAGCTGGGATCAGGAAAGACTTTGCTACCTACCCCGGTGTCATCCTGGGGACGGTTAAGAATAGCGTATTTTTGAATGTGCTTGATGCAAATCAAAACATCCTGTTTGCAACTAGGGCACAAGTGCTGCCACTGATAAGGTGTCTGTGTGGGGCCCAATTTTTGGAAAAAAAGGGAGACTCCGCTTGGAGTAACCCTTGCTTGCTGTGTTTTTTAAAAATGATCCAAGATGAACAGAGCTGGGATCAGGAAAGACTTTGCTACCTACCCCGGTGTCATCCTGGGGACGGTTAAGAATAGCGTATTTTTGAATGTGCTTGATGCAAATCTAGCTGTGAAGTGTACAACTAGGGCACAAGTGCTGTCACTGATTGGATGGGTGTGTGTGGGGCCCAATTTTTGGAAAAAAAGGGAGACTCCGCTTGGAGTCACCTTGCGGTGTTTTACATGATTTTAGAAGGGCGTGCCATGCCTATATCTGTGTGTCCTCCTCTTTTTCCTTGTCCAGCTCTTTTGTTTTCGCATGAGTATATGTCCTTGTCACTTTCCCATGTGTTTGTGTTGTGTTGTGAGTTGTTTGTCACCTTTTGGACACCTTTGAGGGTGTTTTCTAGGTGTTTTTTTATGTGTTTGTGATTGCCTGCCATTGTTTCCTATGCAGTTCGAGTTCGGTTCGTCGAACGTTCGACGAGCCGAACGCGAACGGGACGTCCGTTCGGCAAACCGACCTCGAGCCGAACCGCGACCGGTTCGCTCATCTCTAGTCTTTGCTGATCCCAGATCTGTTCATCTTGCCTCATTTTTAAAAACACAGCAAGGGTTACTCCAAGCGGAGTCTCCCTTTTTTCCAAAAATTGGGCCACACAGACACCCCTTCAGTGGCAGCACTTGTGCCCCAGTTGCAAACTTGACAGGTAGATTTGCATCAAGCACATTCAAAAATACGCAAGCCTTAACTGTCCCCAGGATGACACCGGGGTGGGTAGCAAAGTCTTTGCTGAACCATGACTTGTTCATCTTGGCTCATTTTTAAAAACACAGCAAGGGTTACTCCAAGCGGAGTCTCCCTTTTTTCCAAAAATTGGGCCCCACACACACCACTTCAGTGGCAGCACTTGTGCCTCAGTTGCAAACTTGACAGGTACATTTGCATCAAGCACATTCCAAATACACAAGCAATTACTCTCCCCAGGATGACACAGGGGTAGTAAAGTCCTTGCGGATCCATGACTTGTTCATTTTGATGAACATTAGTCTGTCCACATTGTCACTGGACAGACGCATGCGCTTATCTGTCAGCACACACCCAGCAGCACTGAAGACACATTCAGAGACAACGCTGGCAGCTGGACACAACAAGATCTCCAAGGCTTAAGTGGCGAGCTCAGGTCATTTTTCAAGATTTGATGCCCAAAATGAGCAAGGCTCCAGTTGCAAAGTCATGGCATCGATGTTCATTTGGAGATACTCCTGTATCATCCTCTCCAGCCGTTGACTATGTGTCAGACTTCTTATCTCTGTTGGCCTTGCCATGGATGGTTTAAAAAAATTATGAAACGATTCAATAAAATTGCTGTTACCAGCACCAGATACGGTACTGCTGGTACGGTTAGACTGTTGATGACGAGACCGTCCCATGTTTGTCAAGTTACAACTGGGAGATTCACTCCGTGCACCACTGGGGTTTGGTGGAAAAGCCGAGCTAAGATTGAGTCCCAGCTTCTGCTGATACTCCTGCATACGTGCGTCCCTTACTATGGCTGGAATTTTTTCACAAAATTTAAACTTGTACCGGGGATCTAATAGTGTGGCAACCCAGTAGTCATCATACCTTTTAATTTTGACAATCCGAGGGTCATGTTGTAGGTAGTGCAGCAAGAAGGCGCACTACCTACAAAAAATGTTTTCCAAAAATTGGGCCACACAGACACCCCTTCAGTGGCAGCACTTGTGCCTCAGTTGCAAGACACATGAGTGTCTTGCGCATCCATGTGGACCAAGTCCTTGCTGTGTTTGTGGCATAGAGGTGCTAAGCGTTCTTTCTTCCTCTGACATCTCCCTCCAACCTCTTTCAACTGAAATGTGACCAAGGTCTCCCTCATCTGCTGAGTCTTCCATGTCCATGGACAGTTCGTCCTCCATTTCATCATGTTCTCCTGTGCCTTCCTTAACATTTTGCCTGCTACCATGCGCCCTTGTTAATCCCTCTCCCCCACCATCCCATGCCTGCCGCCATGGTGATGATGAACGTCTGGACCTTGGTGATGTTGTTATCCCTTGCACATATGAATCCTCCTGTAGTTCCTCCCCTTCCTGTTGAACCACCCCCTGACTACGAATAGTGTTTAGCGTGTGCTCCAGCATGAAAATGACTGGAATTGTCATGCTGATAATGGCATTGTCAGCGCTAAACATATTCGGCGCCATGTCGAAACTGTGCAGAAGGGTGCATAGGTCCTTGATCTGAGACCACTCCATCAGGGTGATCTGCCCCACCTCTGCATCTCGTTGGCCCAGGCTATACGTCATGACGTATTGCACCAGTGCTCGGCGGTGCTGCCACAGTCGCTGTAACATGTGGACAGTCGAATTCCAGCGTTTCAGCACATCGCATTTCAGGCGATGAACTGGCAGACCAAAAGACTTCTGGAGCGATGCAAGTCACTGCTGCGGCAGTTGAACGGCGGAAGTGAGCAGACAGTTTTCGTGCCCAGTGCAGAAGGCCATCTAGGCCGGAATAGTGTGTTAAAAATTGCTGGACAACAAGGTTCAACACGTGAGCCATACAAGGCATGTGTGTCACCTTGCCCAGGCGAAGGGCCGCACCCAGGTTTGCAGCATTGTCGCACACGGCCTTACCAGGCTGCAGGTTGAGTGGAGACAACCATTTACCAAACTCAGTCTCCAGAGCTGCCCACAACTCAGCCGCTGTGTGACTCTTATTTCCAAGACATTTCAAGATAAAGACCGCCTGATGCCATTGCGCTCTGCTGCCAGCATAGTAATGAGGGGTGCGTGATTCCTTCGCTGGTGGCCTGACCAGGCAGGCTTGGGGCGGAGGTGGAGGACCCAGACGAGGTTGAGGAGGCAGAAGCTGTGGAGGAACATGGACAGACAGACGATTGACACACAAGTCGTGGGGACGGCAAGACTTGTTCAGCAGACCCTTCTCCATCTATCACCATAGTTACCCAGTGCCCAGTCAGCGACATGTAACGCCCATTGTCCATGCTTACTGGTCCAAGTATCGGTGGTGAAATGCACCCGTTCACACACAGAGTTTCTCAAGGAAGTGGTGATGTTGTGTGCGACATGCTGGTGTAGCGCAGGCAGACCTTTCTTGGAGAAGTAGTGGCGACTGGGCATCTGGTACTGGGGTACTGCGACGGACATAAGGTCTCGAAAATCCTCTGTGTCCACCAGGCGGAAAGGCAACATTTCGGTAGCCAAGAGCTTACAGAGGGATAAAGTCAACCTCTTAGCTTTGTCATGGGTCGGAGGAAATGGCCTTTTATTTGTCCACATCTGAGGGACAGAGATCTGGCTGCTGTGTGTAGACGGTGGTGAGTAGGGTGTCCCTGAAAAAATACAAGTTTGTGAGGAAAGTTCAGGCGTAGACATGATGTTGCCTTCATCCAACGTTGGTGCTATCGATGTCTGAGAGAGCTGAACACATGCACTGTTTCCCCTTCCAAACCAACTAACGACCTAACAAGCAAACTGCCTGTTGCGGTTACAGTGGTGGAAAACCAGGTGTGACAGCTGTCCCCACAGTAATAGAAGAGGAAGAGTGCACGGATGCACTGGAAGGGGCAAGTAGTGGTTGGCTCGCTACGCTAGGCCACATTGCAGGACAGTGAGCTTCCCACTGGGAATTATGCTTGGTATTCATGTGACGATTCATGGAAGAAGTTGTCAAACTGGTGAGCTTTTGCCTCTATTTATAGATTCCCGACAAATTTTACAGATCACATGATTTGGGAGATCCTTTGCAAGGTGAAAAAATGACCAGGCTAGGCAAGGCTTAGAGGACATGCGACCTGCAGAGCCACCCCGACTTGTGCTCAGAGGCAGAGTGGTGGCTGAGGATGCAGTTGTAGACGTGCTAGCAGTACTCCGACTCTGTCCAGGAAGGCGCAAGGTAACTTCGTCGTCAGTTGCATCCTCCACCGCCTCTGTTGACCTGCTCAAGTGCCTGACTGTGGGTTGACAGTAAGTGGGATCTAGAACTTCCTCATCAAGCGTTGTGTCTGCACTTCCCTCGCCCTCAGACCTAGCCTCTTCCTGCCCTGACCGAATATTTAAGTTGTCATCACAATCTGGTATCTTCGTCTTATCGTCATCACTATGTTCCTCATTGTCTCCACCAACAGGTGTTACAGTTTGGCAATGAGGGTCTACATTATGCTCAGAAAGTTGGTCATCAGGGCAAGTTGATCATCAGGGCCTGAATCTGAGTCACAAAGGTTCTGGGCATCACTACAGACCATTTTCTGGTCTGTACTCACTGTAGCTTGGGAGCAGACCTCTGATTCCCAGGCTATAGTGTGACTGAACAGCTCTGCAGACTCAGCCATCTCTGGTACACCATATTGTTCAGGGCGGGTGGAGACTTGATAGCTGGGAGAAAGCAATTATGATTGGGATGACAACTCAGAGGACTGGTTTTTTTTTTATGTGGTAGTTGAGGTGGAGGAGAGGGCACTTGTTGGAGCACTTGAGATCCATTCAAGCATGTTCTTTTTTTGTGCATCATCTACCTTTCTTACAGTTGTTCGGGTCCGTAAAAAAGGGAGCACATCGGATTGTCCACGGAAAGTAGTAGACATCTTACTTTTGCTGGAAGATGGCTTATCTTCAGCAGATGTTAATGTAGCTTTGCCACCTTCCCCACGGACACAAACTTTTTTTCCTTTTCCAACACGCCTGTTCCCCTTTCCACCAGTATCTGTCCTTTTGCCCCTCATTTCGTTAGCGACAAGATTAGTCACTTAAAATGTGGTAGCAAAAATTGAGAGGTGGTGTAGATTTCAGAGGTGGTCTAACTTTATTGACAGCTGAAGAACCAACACTGACTATCCCTGACAATGCAACTATGGCCCTAAAACTAGCAGCATTGTTTGCTATAAAAATAGTGTAGCAAAATGTGCATGAGGGTTTAATGCAGAGGTGCTGGAAAATGCTTGGCACCAGTGCGACACAAAATTAGTATAGCAGCCACTGTTTGGATGCCACTTATATTCAGCACTGTTTGCTATAAAAATAGCGTACCAAAATGTGCATGAGGGTTTAATGCAGAGGTGCTGGAAAATGCTTGGCACCAGTGCGACACAAAATTAGTATAGCAGCCACTGTTTGGATGCCACTTATATTCAGCACTGTTTGCTATAAAAATAGCGTAGCAAAATGTGCATGAGGGTTTAATGCAGAGGTGCTGGAAAATGCTTGGCACCGGTGGGATACAAAATTAGTATAGCAGCCACTGTTTGGATGCCACTTATGTCCAGCACTGTTTGCTATAAAAATAGCGTAGTAAAATGTGCATGAGGGTTTAATGCAGAGGTGCTGGAAAATGCTTGGCACCAGTGGGACACAAAATTAGTACAGCAGCCACTGTTTGGATGCCACTAAGTTTCAGCACTGTTTGCTATAAAAATAGCGTAGCAAAATGTGCATGAGGGTTTAATGCAGAGGTGCTGGAAAATGCTTGGCACCAGTGGGACACACAATTAGTATAGCAACCACTGTTTGGATGCCACTTATATTCAGCACTGTTTGCTATAAAAATAGCGTAGCAAAATGTGCATAAGGGTTTAATGCAGAGGTGCTGGAAAATGCTTGGCACCAGTGGGGCACAAAATTAGTATAGCAGCCACTGTTTGGATGCCACTAAGTTTCAGCACTGTTTGCTATAAAAATAGCGTGGCAAAAGTGGGCAGGTGGGTACAGTGGCTGGGTTCTCTGGGTCAGTGGACATGAAAGAAAGCCTCCCTTTCTGTCCCTCCTAATAGTGAAATGCAGCAAGGAATTCCCTGAGCTTAGGTACTCAGACGCTGTTATCTGAAGCTGTATACAGCATTTCCACGGACCTGACTGTCACCTATGGCTCTAAGCCCGAGAAAATTAGACCTTAAAAGGGCTGAAATAAACTTCTGTCCCTAATCTGTAGAGCACTGTGTGTATAGCGTACACAGCCGGAGCGGCGCCAGGAGCTGCATGAGCGGTGACTGTCACCTACATGCAGAAAGCAGATAATGGCGCCGTGAGGGAAAATGGCCGTATTTATAATGCAAGGACATGTGACATGGACAGCCTATGACACATGCCCTTGCTTGTCTGGCAAAAAAGCTCACTTATCTGTGTGTGTTTCTGGGATTGGCTGACATGCTGGCCCACCCCACTGCACGCGCGCTTAGGGAAAAAAAAAAAATGGAGATCGCCATTATCCCAGCAGCACTGATCTAAACGCGCCGCCCCCGCACACTATACGCTGAAATTAGATAATAGTGTGAATCACAGAGTGACTCACACTATCACAGTCAAAAGCCAGCTAGTAAATAGCTAGGCTTTTTGGTGATCGAACCGTTTTCGAACGTAACTCGAGCTATCGAGATTTTAGCATAAAGCTCGCGTTCGATCTCGAGCACCCCCAAAATCACTCGAACATGAAATTGGCGAACCTCGAACATCGCTCAACTCTACTTGAGAGTCACCACTCAACTGAACTACTCCTGACACTCCTGACCCTCCCTTACCAACCCCCCAAATGGGCGGCCCTATTCCCTTCAGGCTACCCATTGGTGTGTCTGGTGGGTGTGGTGCATAGTGTTTCTAGGGTTTTAATTAGCTCGTTCTTAGCAACACCAAAGGCCAAGGACCCGTAAACAAGGAGGAGATGGACATCAAGCAGAAGGACAGATTGCACAATATCCTGTTACGACCTGATAGGCCAGGGTGTCACATTCCCCCTTGGTGAAACGTAGCTCGTCCCCGAGCTACAGGACACCAGAGGGGTTTTTTTTCAACTGTAGAGAAAAAGGTAAAAAAAGGGTTGACACTTTTTATTAACATTTTTCATCCCGCGCAGGGGAGGCACTTTTCTTAAACATTACCAAACATATTTGAAGAGTTCATCGCCCAACGGTGGGACACTACCGGTTTTAGTCGTAACGGAGGCTCAACCTGCTCCGTTGCAGCCCCTTCCTGCGACAGGCCAGTCCCAATGTCCCGGATCCCATTAACCTGCCACTCAAACAACCTGAACCCCTGGAAACCTATGGTGGGTCCGTGACCAGGTTAAGATCCCGGGTTTGGGCTCTGGTTGGCACCGGAGGTGCAACTATATACAATACACAAGTTCTTGTTGGTCACGCCAGTCTTATGACTATGGTCCATTTTTACATATATATATATATATATATATATATATATATATATATATATATATATTGTGGTAAAGCCACTCACTCAGCCGTAGGGGATAAAGCAGGAACACCTCACTTGTCACTGTTCACCAACTTTATTCTCGTTAGACACAGTCCAGGAACATGAGGAGAGCACTCCTTCCTCTTGCACAGCAAAAATACAAAGGCCAAACAGAAGAACCCTGGGTGTGTCCAGAGGCCTGGCTTTTACCTCTGAGACCACACCCCGAGGTGGAGATATGGTGAACAGCCATTCCACCCATCTCATTAGCTGTTCACAACAAACCCGGCCCAGGTAATACAGATTAACCCGCCCACTTAACCCCTTCACGACCGCGGGCAGTAAAATTACGTCCTATTTTAACGTGACTTAACGACCAGGGACGTAATTTTACGGCCTAAAGTTCATTTGATTGCCGTGGCCATAGCAACGGCTTTCAAATGATGTCCCCTGCTGTTTCTTACAGCAGGGGACCTTTGCTTCACCCCAGGGGGGGTGGCATCGCCACCCCCCATCGACGATCGATGTGATTGGCTGTTCAAATCTGAACCGCCAACCACATCTTTCGCACTGATTTCGGTAAAAATAATGCCGGAATTAGTGCGATACTATGAGATCCGGCTATGATGTGCTGTAGCAGGTAGAGCAGATCATAGGTGGATCTCAAACATGCCGCCCCCAGCCCCTGCAGCACTGATTGGAGCGATCGTGCTATGACGCGCAATCGCTCCAATCAGTGTGCAGTGGGGCGGTCTGATCTGCCGGTGGCCGCTCTCCCCAGGCCTGTGCTGGTCTGGGGACCCTCCCCCAACATGTCTGCAGCGTGCAGCACTGGCTGGTACTAGTGGTACCACGCCACCGCTGCTGCTGCCGCTGCTGTCACGTCACGGAGCAGGAGCAGGAGCGGTGAGTATTGTGCTCACCTTGCAGCCCCTGCACGCTCTTGTGATTGCTCCTGCGCGCTTCCGTAATGGCCCCTGCTCGTGCCCCCCTGCGATCTGCCCCCCCGACATCCCGATCTGCCCCCCCGACATCCCGATCTGCCCCCCCCGACATCCCGATCTGCCCCCCCGACATCCCGATCTGCCCCCGCCATCTCTATTCTGCAGCTCCTCCGGTATCTCCCTCCTCCTCTGCTCTCCTTGCAGCCCCTGCGCGCTCTTGTCATTGCTCCTGCGCGCTCCCGTAATGGCCCCTGCCCGTACCCCCCTGCGATCTGCCCCCTCGACATCCTGATCTGCCCCCCGACATCCTGATCTGCCCCCCAACATCCCAATCTGCCCCCCGACATCCCGATCTGCCGGCCTCCCCCGTGATCTCTATTCTGCAGCTCTTCCGGTATCTCCCTCCTCCTCTGCTCTCCCCCACCCCCCTCTGCTGTCCCCCCCCTCTGCTGTCCCCCCGACCTCTGCTGTCCCCCCGACGTCCTCTTACCTGTCTTCACCGGCCGATCACATCTGCCTCCATCGCTGGGTCCTTCTTCCTGGGTCTTCTGCTGAGCTGTCCAACTTCCTGCCTGCTGCTGCTGTAAAGCTGTTCCTCTTGCTAATCCTCTGGGTACTGTGAGTATAACTTTTTTTTTTTTTTCTTTTTTTTCCTCTATCCCCTGTCCATTTTTACACCTCGTGCGTCCCGCCGAGCGCTGATCAGGGATGCAGATAACGTATCTGCATCCGTGGTCAGTTTTCGGCGGGACTTTTTTTTTCCCGTATCCCCGACGCTTTTTGTATCGCATCAGTCCGTGCGTCCCGCCGAGCGCTGATCAGGGATGCACATAACGGATTGGCATCCCTGCTCAATTTTTGTCGTGACAAAAAGCATCGGGGATACGGTTATGTGCATCCCTGATCAGCGCTCGGCGGGACGCACGGACTGATGCGATACTTTTTTTTCCGTATCCCCGACGCTTTTTGTATCGCATCAGTTCGTGCGTCCCGCCGAGCGCTGATCGGGGATGCACATAACGGATCGGCATCCCTGCTCAATTTTTGGCGTGACTTTTTTTTTCCGTATCCCCGATGCTTTTTGTCACGCCAAAAATTGAGCAGGGATGCCGATCCGTTATGTGCATCCCTGATCAGCGCTCGGCGGGAGGCACGGACTGATGCGATACAAAAAGCGTCGGGGATACGGAAAAAAAAGTATCACATCTGTCCGTGCTTTTTGTATCTCATTCGACCGTGCCTCCTGCAGTGGCCGATCAGTGCACTGCGTCTGTGCGTTTGAAAAGTCAAATAGCGTTCCTTGTCTTCTGAGCCCCGCCATGCGCCCAAACAATTGATTTCCACCACATATGAGGTATCTGCGTACTCGGGAAAAATTGCACAATACGTTTTATGGTGCATTTTTTCCTGATACCGTTGTAAAAAGAAAAAAAAAAGCTACCTTGTTTCTGCAAAAATTTAAAAAAAAAAAAAAAATTTTCACGGTTCAACGTTATCAACTTTCAGTGGAGCCCCTGGGGGTACAAGGGGCTCACTAAACATCTAGATAAATTCCTTGAGGTGTCTAGTTCCAAAATGGGGTAATTTGTGGGGGAGCTCCACTGTTTAGGCACCATAGGGGGGTCTAAAAACGTGACATGGCGTCCGCTAATGATTCCAACCAATTTTGCTGTCAAATGGTGCCTTTCTCTTCTGAGCCCCGCCATGCGCCCAACAATTACTTTCCACCACATGTAAGGTATCTGCGTACTCAGGAGAAATTGCACAATACGTTTTATGGTGCATTTTTTCCTGATACCCTTGTGAAAAAAAGCTACCTGGTTCAAGTAACAGTTCTGTGGTAAAACAAAAGAAAATTGTATTCATGGCTCAACATTATCGAATTCTGTGGAGCCCCTTGGGGCTCACCAAACATCTAGATAAATTCCTTGAGGGGTCTAGTTTCCAAAATGGGGTCACTTGTGGGGGAGCTCCACTGTTTAGGCACCTCAGGGGGTCTCCAAACGTGACATGGTATCCGCTAATGATTCAAACAAATTTTGCTGTCAAATGGTGCTCCTTCTCTTCTGAGCCCCGCCATGCGCCCAAACAATTACTTTCCACCACATATGAGGTATCGTCGTACTCAGGAAAAAATGCACTATAAATTTTCTTGTGGAAAAAAAAGCTACTTAGTTGAAGCAACAGTTTTGTGGTAAAAAAAAAAAAAAAATATTTTCACAGCTCAACTTATAAACTTTTGTGAAGCCCCCAGGTGTTCAAAGTGCTCACCAGACATCTAGAAAAATTATTTGAGGGCTCTAGTTTCCAAAATGGGGTCACTTGTGGGGGAGCTCCATTGTTTAGGCACCTCAGGGTGTCTTCAACCTGACATGGCGTTCGCTAATGAGTGCAGCTAATTTTGCGTTCAAAAATTCAAAGGGCGCTCCTTCCCTTTCGAGCTCTGCCGTGTGCCCAAACATTTGATTTCCACCACATATGAGGTATCTGCGTACTCAAGAGAAAATGGACAATACATATTATGTTGCATTTTTTCCCGATACCCTTGTGAAAAAAAAAGCTACCTAGTTGAAGCAACAGTTTTGTGGTAAAATATTTTTTTTTTCTTTTCACGGCTCAACGTTATAAACTTCTGTGAAGCCCCCAGGTGTTCAAAGTGCTCACCAAACATCTAGAAAAATTATTTGAGGGCTCTAGTTTCCAAAATGGGGTCACTTGTGGGGGAGCTCCATTGTTTAGGCACCTCAGGGGGTCTTCAAACCTGACATGGCGTCCGCTAATGAGTGCAGCTAATTTTGCGTTCAAAAATTCAAATGGCGCTCCTTCCCTTTCGAGCTCTGCCGTGTGCCCAAACATTTGATTTCCACCACATATGAGGTATCTGCGTACTCAGGAGAAAATGGAAAATACATTTTATGTTGCATTTTTTCCCGATACCCTTGTGAAAAAAAAAGCTACCTAGTTGAAGCAACAGTTTTGTGGTAAAAATGTTTTTTTTTCTTTTCACGGCTCAACGTTATAAACTTCTGTGAAGCCCCCAGGTGTTCAAAGTGCTCACCAAACATCTAGAAAAATTATTTGAGGGCTCTAGTTTCCAAAATGGGGTCACTTGTGGGGGAGCTCCATTGTTTAGGCACCTCAGGGGGTTTTCAAACCCGACATGGCGTCCGCTAATGAGTGCAGCTAATTTTGCGTTCAAAAATTCAAATGGCGCTCCTTTCATCTCGACCTCTGCCGTGCACCCAAACAATTGATTTTTACCCCATATGGGGTATCATCGTACTCAGGAGAAAATGCACAATAAATTGTAGGGTGCACTTTCTCTTTTCTCCCTTGTAAAAATGAAAATTTTATGGCTAAAGTAACATTTTTGTGTTAAAAAGTAAAATTTTCATTTTTTCCTTCCACATTGCTTTGGTTCCTGTGAAGCACCTAAAGGGTTAATAAACTTCTTGGATGTGGTCTTGAGCAGTGTGAGGGGTGCAGTTTTTAGAATGGGGTCACTTTTGGGTATTTTCTGTCACCTCGGCCTCTGAAAGTCACTTCAAATGTGATGTGGTCCCTAAAAAAATTATTTTGTAAATTTTGTTGGAAAAATTAGAAATTGCTGATGAACTTTGACCCCTTCTAGCTTCCTAACGAAAAAAAAATTTCTTTCGAAAATTACGCTGATGTAAAGTAGACAAGTGGGAAATGTTATTTCGTAACTATTTTGTGTGACATATCTCTCAGATTTATGGGCATACATTTTCAAAGTTTGAAAATTGCGAAATTTTCAAAATTTTCGCACAATTTCCTAAATTTTCACAAATAAACGCAAAAAATATCGGCCTAAATTTACAACTGACATGAAGTACAATATGTCACGAAAAAACAATCTCAGAATGGCCAGGATCCATTGAAGCGTTCCAGAGTTATAACCTGTCAAAGTGACACTGGTCAGAATTGCAAAAAATGGCCCGGTCATTAGGGTGTTTTAGTGGCCGGGGGTGAAGGGGTTAATGGCCAGGCATTCCTTTTCCACAATGGCATAGTTTTTCTCACACGAGGAGAGTTTCCTACTCAGGCAAAGCACTGGATGTTCCTCGCCACAGCTCCCAACCCGATCTCCGAAGCATCCGTCTGCAGCACAAACTCCTTTGTAAAGTCAGGTGCCACCAGGACTGGCTGCCGACACAAAGCAGATTTCAAGTCCTAGAATGCCACCTCTGCCTCGGAGGACCACTTGACCACCAATGGCTTCACAGCCCAGAGGAGATCAGTCAGCGGAGCGGTCCTCACAGCACACTTCGGTACAAACCGGTGGTAGTAGCCGACGACTCCCAGAAATGCCCTAACCTGTTTTTTTGAGAGTGGTTGTGTCCAATTCTGGATCGCCTCCACTTTATTCACTTGTGGCTTGATTTGGCCCCTACCGACAACATATCCCAGGTACCTGGCCTCTTCCTTCCCTATGGGGCACTTCTTCAGGTTTATGGTAAACCCCGCCCTCCTCAATGCATCCAGCACCGCCTAGACACTTGGTAGATGACTCCCCCAATCCGGGGTGAAGATCACAATATCATCCAGATAAGCTGCGGCATACTTCGTATGAGAAGCCAGGATCCGGTCCATGGCCCTCTGGAAGGTGGCTGGGGCTCCCTGGAAGCCAAACGGCATCCTGGTGTACTGGAAACATCCGTCAGGTGTAGAGAAAGCAGTCTTCTCCTTGGTCGCTTGAGACAGGGGTATTTGCCAGTACCCTTTTGTCAGGTCAAGGGTAGTAATATACCTGGCTGGTCCAATCCTTTCAATGAGCTCATCGACTCGAGGCATCGGATAAGCATCGAATTTTGAGACTTCATTTAACTTGCGGTAGTCATTACAAAGTCGCCATTCTCCATCTGGCTGTGGCAAAAGGACAATAGGACTAGACCAGCCACTTCTAGATACCTCAATCACGCCGAGGCTCAGCATCCTCTTCACCTGTTTTGAGATCACTTCTTGGCGGGCTTCGGGGATCCGGTATGGCTTCAGATGTACTCTCACGTGTGGTTCCATGAGAACTTCATGTTCCACAACCTGTGAATACCCCAGTAATTCTGAAAAGAGATCTCAATTTTGATTAAGCAACTCCCGACATTGCTGCTTTTGGGCCCTTGACAGCGTCTCTGTCACTGTGACGTCCTGGATTTCAGCGTCCACCTTGGCAGCTAGACCCGGAGCTTCCACCGTTTCTCTATCTCGCCATGGCTTAATAAGATTAATATGGTACACCTGGTAGGGCTTCCTTCTACCTGGTTGGTGAATCTTATAATTCACCTCTCCCAATTTCTCGACCACTTCATAGGGTCCCTGCCACTTGGCCAGAAATTTACTTTCTACAGCAGGGATCAACACCAGCACACAGTCGCCAGGGCTGAACTGCCTCACCCTAGCAGAGCGATTATATACTCTCGCCTGTGCCTCTTGAGCCTGGACTCTCTTTCACGATGAGTATCACCTCAGCCCTTCCTCTCTTGCATCTGGGCCACATGCTCAATGACACTTCTATGGGGGGTAATCTCTGCTTCCCAGGTTTCTTTGGCTATGTCCAGCAACCCTCGGGGATGTCGACCGTATAAAAGTTCAAAGGGAGAGAACCCGGTAGAGGCTTGTGGAACTTCCCTGATAGAAAAGAGCAAGTATGGAAGCAGGCAGTCCCAATCTCGGCCATCCTTCTCCACAACCTTCTTAAGCATGGACTTTAAGGTCTTATTGAATCTCTCCACAAGGCCGTCTGTCTGCAGGTGATAGACCGACGTCTTCAGTTGTGTAATCCGCAGCGCCTTACACAGTTTCCTCATGACTTTCGACATAAAGGGGGTCCCTTGGTCTGTCAGGATCTCCTTTGGCAGACCGGTCCGAGAGAAGATATGGACCAACTCCCTGGCTATATTCTTTTTTTTTTTTTTAAACATCTTTTTATTGAATTTTAACCGAATTTCTTTTACAATCTGCTCTTATACAAAGAGCATTTCATTGATGACATTATAATCAAAACAGTCCCGCCCACCCCTCCCCCGCTCTGCGTGCGACCAGAAGCAACTTAAAATGGTAACTTATGTAATTGGTATGTGTCCATTGAGCAGTTCAAGAAGGTACCAAGAGGTCTCTCCAAACTGAGATTTAAGTCTATCCTTAAGCACTGTAGCCAAGTTAGGTATAAATAAAGACCATGTTTCAAAGAAACGCTTAGTCAACTTCTCCTTATTCGACAGTGCATCCAGCCAGTCCATTTTGAATATGAACATTAGTTTTGTTTGGATAAACGCTAGAGAGGGTGCTTCAGGATTTACCCAGAGATGTAGGATACTTTTCCTAGTGGCCGAGGCCCAAATAGTTAACATTGCCCTGGTACCTCTCGGAAGACTTTGTTGAGCCTCCTCCAACATGTTAAAAATCGCCCACTGTGGTGTCAGAGCAAACTGAATATTGTATGTGTTTTGTAAGACTGAGTGAACACTTCTCCATACTCCCTGTATCTGAACACAGTCCCATAAGTGGTGAAACAGGTCAGTGTCTCTTATGCCACATTTAGAACAAGAGTATAAGGCATTTGTGTCCATTTTTGATTGAATTTTTGGAGTAATATATGCTCTATGTAGAATCATCAAGGCCATATCTGTGTAGCTACTGGACGACAGAAATTTACGTTGCAACAGCGTGGCTTGTAAAAAATCCTTTACCTCGAACTCTGGCATGTCTACCTTCCATTTTGCTGGACCTGTTGTTTTCCCCTCCCATGTCCAAACTGTACGCAACATTGAATAAACCTGACTAGTCGAGGACGCCTGGCTTCTTGCCCTCCTAAGAAAGTTATCCACACTTCCTCCAAGATCTCCCTTTGGCTTGTCAACAAGATATTTTTGTGCCAAGCTACGCGCCTGAAGAAAAAGAAAAGGCTGACCCACAAAAGCTGGAAATCGGTGTGCCGCCTTCTCGTAAGAAAGCAACAACCAATCAGGCTCCATTAGATCTGCAGCATAAGCACAACCCTGCATTGACAATGTTTCATAAATCCTCGGAGGGCGACCCTGGAGGAATCTCGGATTTCCAATAAAGGGTTGAAATGGGGAACTTGAAGTGTTAATTTTACCAAGTTTCGTCACCTTCCTCCACGTTAGTATAGTATGCCATAGTGTTGGATGATCCCTAACCTCACTCGGTATTTCCTCGTTCCCTAAATGCAGCAATGCTGTTAACGAGACTTGTGAACATAGCTGTTGTTCCAATTGTACATTGGCAAAGTGAGATACTCCTCGCACCCAGTCCACCACATATCTAAAATTTGCTGCTAGATTATATCTGCCCAGATCTGGAAGATTTATGCCCCCTGCCCCTTTTGGTAATTGAAGCTTGATTAAGCTGATCCTAGTACGCCCCTTGTGCCCCCTAATGAATTTTCCAAAGGATGAATTTAGTAGCTTAATATCTGATTTGCGTAGAAGCAACAGGAGAGTCTGAAATAAGAACATTATTTTGGGGAATGCTACCATTTTAATTAAGTGACATCGGCCCGAAAAGGATATTTTCAGATGTTTCCAAGATTGGAGTAGACGTATTAATGAATTTATAAGAGGCTTATAATTAATTTGATATAGTGACAAGGGGTTTGCTGGGAGCTGAATCCCCAAATATTTAATGGACCTGGTACACCACTGGAAGGGAAATAAGTTGTTATCAATTTTACCCGATTTGTACATTGCCAATGCTTCAGTTTTTTTGTAATTTACCCTGAAGCCTGAGGCCTTTCCAAAATTATTCAATGTGTTCATTATCTCTGGAATCGCTTGAGAGGGATTGGCAATAAACAATAAAATATCATCGGCAAAAGCCAAAAGTTTAATTGTTGTCCCACCGACTCTCATGCCCTGAAATATTGCTAAATTATGTAGGGTCCTCAACATTGGGTCCAGAGCCAAATTAAACAATAAAGGTGACAAGGGACACCCCTGCCTCGTTCCCCTCTGTACCTCAAATGGCTCAGAGAATGTATTATTTATAGATAGTCTGGATTTGGGTTCTGTGTATATCATCTTGACTGCTTCGCAAAACCAGGATCCCACCTGGCGACATGCCAAAAGATTATGTAAATAGGCCCAAGAGACCCTGTCAAAGGCCTTGTCCGCATCAAGGCTAACTACTATATGTTTGGTACATTTATGCTTCTTGCTATAAGAGATAGCCCCAATAGCCGTCCTGATGTTATAGGTGATGGATTTCCCGTGCACGAATCCCGTTTGGAAGGGCAGAATAAGATCTGGAATCACTTGTTGTAATCTACCAGCTAGTATTTTAGTAAAGATTTTAAAATCAGAGTTGAGTAATGAGATGGGTCTGTATCCCTCCACCTGTAGTGGGTCTTTTCCTGGCTTAGGTAATACTATAATTGAACCTGTCGGGAATTATTCTATCTGTGACTATCTTATTATACACTGCACATAGATGAGGACCGATAGAGGCTCCCAAGATCTTATAATATTCGTTACTAAATCCGTCGGGCCCTGGGCTTTTGGCTAGTTTAAGAGTGCCAATAGCTTTTACTATTTCTGAAATATTTATAGGGGCGTTTAGTACTACTCTTTGTTCCTCTGTCAAGATGGGCGCTACGGTACCATGGATAAAATCAGCTTCCCCGTCAACCTTCCTCGGTACCGCCTCATACAGAGAGCCAAAGAATGCCCTGAACTCCTCCACTATTTCCTCATCTTTTGTTACCATGGTACCATCTTTCTTTTTAATTTTGTGGATTCTAGTGGTGGTTCTAAAGGGTTTGGTTAAAGAAGCTAGTATTTTCCCAGGTTTGTTGCCCCATTTAAAGTATTTATGTTTTTGATAGTCCAGGTTACTAAGTGCCATCTCATGGGCCAAGGTGTCCGCCGCCTCCTTGGCCTCTAAGAAATGTTGTTTTGTCGCATCCGTGTTGTTATTTTTAAAATCTTTATAAGCCTGCGTGAGAAGTTTTTGTGCTGATATAGTTTGTTCCAGGAGCTTTTTTCTCTTATGGCTGACATATGATATTATCTGACCTCTTACTACTGCCTTGGAGGCAGCCCAATACAATCCAGCGTCCCCACTATGCTCGTGATTATCATTCTCATAAAAGCTCCAGTAGTTTTGTAAAGAAGCTTTGAAATCCTCAGATTGATATAAATATGAAGGAAACCTCCACCTTCTTTCCCGTAGTATTGTGGTAGATAATAACAAATTAAAAGTAACCGGTGCATGATCCGAAATACAGATGTCTAGGATGTTGGAGGAAAGTAAATGTGGCATCAGTGCTGGGCTTAGTAGCCAATAGTCAATCCGTGTATGTAAGTCATGGACATGTGAATAAAATGTATAATCTTTATCTATTGGGTGCTGCATGCGCCATGTGTCTATTAGTCCCAATTGATTGACGAGATATTGCAAACCACTATGGAGCGCCAATAGAGGAGATGGCTGGGGACTTGACCTGTCTAAAATTCCATCATGAGCCTCATTGAAATCTCCGCCTACAATTAAATTAGTCATATCCCAACCTGTGATACTTTCGATCAATCTGGCTCTGAACTGTGGATCAGGAATATTTGGTGCATATATGTTTGCTAAGTTGTAGATAGTGCCCTCTATCTTCACTTTCACCAATAATAATCTCCCCATAGGGTCCTCTGAAACCTCCAGAACTTCATGACTAATATGCTTATTGATCAATATAGCTACCCCTCTTTATTTTCTCGTAAATGACGCTTCTGCGCATACAGCATATTTTCTGCTGTGAAGAAATGGGGGATTGCCCTTCATCCAGTGTGTTTCCTGTAAGAAGACAATATGGCAATTTAAACGATGTAGATAATTTAAAACTTTTTTCCTCTTAATAGGAGAGTTTAACCCGTTAACATTCCAGGAGCACCAATACAGCAATTTATTCGTGGACACATTTGTGCTCTCTGTGTTAGTCATTTAACCTATTCCAGAAGGAGGAATTAATTGTAAAATTATAAACAACCTATTTGGGTTCTCTCGTCCATCCCAGCGAGTAAACGCGAAAACCCATATGAGAGCTAAACTAAAGGTACGCACGCAGAGCCCCCTAACCCCTTCCCATCTAAACAAAAACCTTAATATAATGGCAATGTCACCCGCCTCTCTGGCAGTCCTGACACTGAAAAAAAAAAGGAAAAACAGAATGAACATCAGAACTGTAGCACAGTGACGTCTCCGATTTAAGTGTCTGTGTTGACTGCTGGCGAAGCTCCATTTTCATGAAGAAGGTAATTTAAAGCCAACTTAGGATCTTCAAAAGTCCAATTCTTTCCCCCTGTAGTGAAGCATAGAACAGCAGGATACAGTAGACTGAAGCGAATATTTTTTTCCGCCAATAGTTTGCATACTGGATTGAAGGCTTTGCGTCTTGTTGTCAAGGCTGCTGAGTAATCTTGGAACAAAAGCAGTTTAGAGTTATTGTAGGTAAGTGAGCGATTTTTTCTAAATGCTGTCAGCAATCTGATCTTGTCTTGGAAGTCTAGGACCTTAAAAATTACTTGTCTGGGTCTGACCTCTCCATCATTTCGAGGTGGGCCCACTCTGTGGGCCCTTTCAATAGCAATTGGCCCCGACTTTAGATCCAATTTCAAAGCTCCTGGTAGCCATTCTGAAGTGAGTTTCAGTAGATCAGCTTGCCGAACCGATTCAGGGACGCCCACCAACCTTAAATTATTGCGTCTGGACCTGTTCTCCAGATCATCTACCTTGTCCAGCAATACCGCAATGTCCTTATTCCTGCTCTCCAGCATCTCTGAAATTTCCTTTACAGAGTCCTCCATGTCAGAGACCCTCTGCTCCACATCTGTTAGCCTTGAACCCTGGGCATTAACTTGGGTGACTATAACGTCTAATGAAGACTGGAAGGCTGCCAGCCGCCCATCAATCACCGGCATCAAGAGATCCGTGATGGCCTTAGCAGTGGCCTGGGGTGGGTCTGTAGTTGCCTCAGGGGAAGCCCCTGGTGATGGGGGTGCATTTTGGTTTCGTCTTTGCGGTCTAATTCCTTTACTTGGTTGCGTGGCATTGCTCTTACCCACAAATTTATCCATAGTAAGAACTGTAAATATGGAGCTTCTTTAGAGACTGTGGTGACATCACAATAACATAAGCTTAATTACATCTGTGTGGTAAACTTGGCTGTTTCACAATTATTTCCACGCTGTGTATGAGAGTGTATAGATGTTACTTGAAAAAGACCAGTCAGAAGGGCAGGAGGCAGGCCAGATGACTGATCCCACTTCTTTTTGTTTTTCACCCTCTTCTATACTGTCAGTGCTGGTGAAGTGGTGGAGTAGGGGTTAATCAAGTTGAGCTGTGATGCACTTCAGGCTTATCTGCCTCTGTTTACTGTTGCAGATTACAGGCCTTGTGCAGCAGCCATGTAAAATGAGACCTGCAGGGATGTATCTGCCCCCTTCACAGCCCCCTGCTTATCTCCTGACCTGCTCTCACAGCTGAATGTCTCCAGGGGCTCTCAGCTCCCTCCTCACTCACAGTATCTCAGACGGTGGGCCTGTCCACGGAGCTCTGTGTGACAGGTAAACACAGCGTGCAGTCCTGTTTGCTGAGCTCCTGTTTGCTGAGCTTGCTGCTGCTCGGTGTTTCACTATTTCTTCTGTGGCAGGGAGGGGAGTGTGTGAGAGTTCACTGAAAACTATGGCTGCCGCTGGAAGCACTTCAGTCCCCTTCCCTGTCTCCTTCTGGATGTTAGTGCCCGATATTTAACCCCTCTCTTACCAGGTCCCGGGTGCTTTCCGTTTGCAGTGGCACAGCTGCAGGGGGAGCAGGGAGGATGGGCAGCGTTCCTCTGTGCAGCACAGCCCACAGCCTGCAGCCTGGTGCTTTGTGTCAGAGCACTCCTTTCTTTGTGGTGCAGCATACACCTTTCACCTCCGGAGTATCAGGAGAGCCGGGCCTGATGTGCGCCCCTTGTCCTGGCCTTATCCCTGCAGCCTTTAGATGTTAGGATGGGCCTGGATACGTTTTTGGCCTAGGCTGCTGCAGGAGCTCATGATAAAAGCAGCTACCTCGTAGCTCCGCCTCCCGGAAGTCCTGGCTATATTCTTAGAGGAACAATTTCTCAATGGCACCGCCTCAGGGTATCGAGTCGCATAGTCCAGAACCACTAAGATATACTGGTGCCCTCTAGCGGATTTTACCAGGGGGCCCACAAGATCCATGGCAATACGGTCAAATGGGACCTCTATTATAGATAATGGCACAAGGGGACTTCGAAAGTGTAAAACTAGTGCAGTTAGCTGGCAGGTGGGACAGGAATGGATCTACAATAATTAAGAATCTCTCGGTGACACCCCGGCCAGTAGAACCTCTGAAGAATCCACTCCCGTGTTTTATCTACCCCCAGGTGACCACCCAGGACATGAGAATGGGCCATGACTAACACCCAGCATCTTTAAGGCCCTGGTATCAATAGTTGCTCAATTATCTCCCCTCTCAACTGGGTAACCCGATATAATAATTCCCCATTTACTGCAAAGTGGGGGTATCTGGTGTCAGCCCCCGGCTCTTGAGCAACCCCATTTATGACAGTCACATTTTCAAATGCCCCCTTTAGTGTCATGTCTCTCATTTGCACAGTCCCAAAGTTCCCTTCGGAAACGGCCAACTCCGGCATGTCAACCTCCTGGGACTCGGTTTCGTCCTCATCGCCCACCAACACACATAGGGGGAATTCATCCGTCTCCGACCAAAAGGAAGTCTTATCATCGAGGGTTAACTCTCCATTATCAGAGACACAGGGTTCCACCCCTTTACTCCACAACTCCCAGAACAAAGCAAAGTCTCGCTCTATTATTACTGGGTGCAGCAGATCTTTTACCACTCCAACCTCATGAGACTCCGACCCACAAGTCATTTTTATAGTCACAGCGGCCACAGGGTAGTCCTTGGCATCCCCATGAATACAGCGGACACCCACCCTCTTCCCAGGAATCAGCTGGTGTGAAAGTGTGTCCCTCACGAGGGTCACCAAACTCCCGGAGTCTAAAAGTCCCACTATGCTGGTACCATTTATTTCTACGAGACACGCCTGTGGCCCCTCACTGGGTTGACTGTCCACACTGCAGGCTGGGTATGCATAATAGGACGAGCGCTGACCCATGCTGCAGTCCATCGGTGGTCAAGGGGCAACAAGCAGCAATGTGAACTGGTCCCTGGCACCTCCAACAGATAATATTACTGACTGGGGGTTTTTGCATGCCTCCCCTTTCCACTTTGGACCTTGGATTCCCCCCTCCCGTGGCTCTTGTACCCTTCTTTTGGGTGTCGCTCCCTGAAGGAACCCCCCAATAGGGAACTGGTAAGTCCCGTGGCTTCCCCCTGGTACCTCTCCAACAGTCCAACCAGGTCATCTGCATTCGAGGGGTTCCCCTGGGCAACCCAAGTCTGCACTGGCTTTGGAAGGGAGTGAATAAACCTATCCATGACGACCCGCTCCACCATCTGCGCTGGGGTGTAGGACTCTGGCTGCAACCATTTTTGTACCAGATGCAACAAAGCAAACATTTGCGAGCGAGGGGGTTTGTCGCCATGAAATGCCCACTGGTGGACCCGTTGTGCCCTAAGAGTCATAGTCACACCCAGGCGTGCCACAATTTCAGCCTTTAGTTTTTCATACTCCTTAGCGTCCTGTAAAGCCAGATCATAATAGGCTTTTTGTGGCTCTCCACTTAAATAATTCGCCACTGCTCCGGCGGGAGTTTTTCTCATTCAGCAACTCTCTTAAACACAGTCAAGAAGGCCTCAATATCATCCCCCGGAGTCATCTTTTGCATAGCTCGCCTTACCGCCTTCCGGACGTTAGCGTCATCACCTGATCTGGTCGCTCTGCCACTGATTACCTCTGCTAGGACGTCTATCCGCTTCTGCTGTTGCTCGCGTTGTTGCTGGAGCTGTTGCTGAGCCAATTGCTGCTGCTGTATCAACAGCTTGTTCATCTCCGGCTGGGCCAGCTGCTGTTGTTGCTGGGCCTGCTGCTGTTGTTGTTGTGCCATCATGTTGTGCTTAATCAGTTCCGCCATGGTGTCTGGCCGTGTTCCCTGGCTCATGGCTGCCTTCACCCAGGACATCCAGCTCCTCTGTAGCAGGTATATACGGCCCCGGGATCCTTGCCCGCAGTCTGCACCACTTGTGGTAAAGCCACTCACTCAGCCGTAGGGGATAAAGCAGGAACACCTCACTTGTCACTGTTCACAGGTTTATTCTTATTAGACACAGTCCAGGAACATGAGGAGAGCACTCCTTCCTCTTGCACAGCAAAAAAACAAAGGCCAAACAGAAGAACCCTGGGTGTGTCCAGAGGCCTGGATTTTACCTCTGAGACCACACCCCGAGGTGGAGATATGGTGAACAGCCATCCCACCCATCTCATTAGCTGTTCACAACAAATGCAGCCCAGGTAATACAGATTAACCCTCTCAGTACCTAATGTACTGGAGTATTATATGGAGTATTATATCCGGGTTTACATCACTGAATGCAGAAGTCGCAGCGACACATATCTCCCCTCGTTCACATCACCAGTGACCACATCACTATATATATATATATATATATATATATATATATATATATATATATATATATACACATACATACATACATGCATATATATATTGTTATGGTTAATATTTTATATTAAGTTTTGATTATCATTTAAGCAATTTATATATATGTTTAATAATTTTGTATTTTTGTATTAGCTTTATAAGTGTTATTCATAAAAGCAATAGCACTGAGTGTAGTCGCTTTAAAGAGGCCTTTGTCTAAAGTTTCTTTGTTACTGAAGGTCCAGAAAACTGGACAGATCTGGTTTTAAGGAATTCAACAGGATCCATAATTTACGATTTTGTTATTTCCAACTTTCATTCCATTTTTGGTCATGTACTAAGCCGTCCCCTTTTCTTTTGTGGTGTTAATAAACTACTGTTTGGGCATCTGAGATTCAGACAAAGCCTGGTACACGGACATTGGCTGTGTGTTCTTGTGTTTGTCTCCGATGCATCGCTATTATTTGGACCAACATTGGCAGATCTGGAGATCACTTTGCATCTCACCCTAAATTAGCTCTCCCAGGACAGTGGTTTCCACGACAGAACATATATATATATATATATATATATATATACATATATATATATCATAACGGAGTCCATGTACCGGGTGTATACTCTGTAAAAGAATCTGGTTGTTAAAGGAGTTGTCCGACATTAGCTTAACAAAAATTTTTGAGTTTATCTGTGCTGTATTGTCATATAAATCACACCTACATTGTTATTTTCTGTTTTCTAACTTTTGTTCCTCTTGAATTATACCTTTATTCTCTGCAGCTTCTTGTTTACATTCAGATCCAGCAAACATGACCACTTCCTGTGCAAAACCTCAGTCAGAGCTGTCACCGCCCAGCCTCAGTGTCCAGCCCCTCCCCAGTGTCCAGCCGCACCCTCTGCCCGCCCCCTGCACACACAGTCCCTGTCAGTATATTCTTCCCCAGCACCTGACCTGGTATCACTACAGCATTGCAAATAACAGCCTCACATCGGGGTCTGCACCGCACACATATGTCTCTGCACACGCACACACATGGCTCTGCACCGTACACATGGCTCTGCACACGCATGGCTCTGCACCGTACACATGGCTCTGCACCGTACACATGGCTCTGCACCGTACACATGGCTCTGCACACGCATGGCTCTGCACCGTACACATGGCTCTGCACCGTACACATGGCTCTGCACCGTACACATGGCTCTGCACCGTACACACATGGCTCTGCACCGTACACACATGGCTCTGCACACGCATGGCTCTGCACTGTACACGCACACACATGGCTCTGCACACGCACACACATGGCTTTGCACCGTACACATGGCTCTGCACACGCATGGCTCTGCACTGTACACGCACACACATGGCTCTGCACCGTACACACATGGCTCTGCACCGTACACATGGCTCTGCACCGTACACATGGCTCTGCACCGTACACATGGCTCTGCACACGCATGGCTCTGCACCGTACCCATGGCTCTGCACCGTACACATGGCTCTGCACCGTACACATGGCTCTGCACACGCATGGCTCTGCACCGTACACATGGCTCTGCACCGTACACATGGCTCTGCACCGTACACACATGGCTCTGCACCGTACACATGGCTCTGCACACGCATGGCTCTGCACTGTACACGCACACACATGGCTCTGCACATGCACACACATGGCTTTGCACCGTACACATGGCTCTGCACACGCATGGCTCTGCACTGTACACGCACACACATGGCTCTGCACCGTACACACATGGCTCTGCACCGTACACACATGGCTCTGCACCGTACACATGGCTCTGCACACGCATGGCTCTGCACTGTGCACGCACACACATGGCTCTGCACACGCACACACATGGCTCTGCAACCCCCCCATCCCCATCGGGAACACATGTGGAGTACATACTCACCCGTCCTCGGTCCCCGCCGCTCCTGCACGTTCGTCCGCTGTCTGTGCTCTCTTCAGTGACGTCACCGCTGTGCTGCAGAGCGCACAGACAGCGGGAGGGACAGTGACTTCTCATCAGCACATTCAAATGTACCGGCATCGGTGATCTGTGATGCCGGTACATTTGAATGTGCGATCCTGGGCAGGGGGCCCGGTGCTGGAGCTGACACTACGGCAGCTGCCGCCAGGCCCCGCCCCCAAATCACGGACCCCACAGCAGTGCAGGGGGAGGTTACTGGAGGTGCAGGGGAATGTGTGGGAGGGTGCAGGGAAGGGGGCGGTGACTCCTCGCACTGTAGTCGCCCAGCAGGGAGGTGACATGCTGCTCCACATTTGCATGTCAACATGGCCCTGCCCATGTAGACGTGCAAAGACCGGAAGCAGCAAAATCGCGGCAGGAGCGGTCACATGACCACTCTGAGCCGGGGGAGAGGGGCTGACAGCGGGGCAGGTAAGTGGTCTCTATCTACTTACCTGCCCCAATGTAGCCCAATAGGGAAATAAAAAAAAAAAAGTCAAAGAAGCCGGATAACCCCTTTAATCAGGTAACTTCTTCGTCCATTTGCAGTTGGTTACTCAAGCATTCATTTGCTAACATTTCTACATGAAAAACAACAGACTGTGGAAAATAACAACCGAAAACACTGATACCTAACAGTTCTATGACATCGTTAAACTACTGGCATTATAACATTTTCAATAGTAGATTGCCGGGTCCCGTAGCAACGCTTCCTTGCGACTATGTGCTACCTACTCCGACACAAACCCTTCTTCAAACATCACATGATTGGTCACCTCCAGGGCATACCAGCCCCTCTCTCCGCAATGCCGGGTGTAAGTGACCATTTCCTTAGGTTGCAGGTTGCGCTCGGGGTTCTCCCAAGGGAAGTGCTGGGCTACGTCCCGCCGGGACACAAACACCCCAGCTGCGAGGCCTGCTTCTCAGATAAAACCCCACCCCTGCTTGGGGTCAAATCGATCTACAAAGCCACGGCACCAAGGCCCCTTAACCCGGGAAGCAACACTCCTCACTTGCTCCTTTTCTGCTCTGTTAGGGGCGGCAAGCTCCCATCGTCGCCGGTCTCGGGTGGCTATTTCTGCTTGCAACTGGTACTGGTGTCGTTCCCAGTAGGGGGCATCAGTGTCCGGCCTCAGCTCCCTAACTGGCTCTGGCTTTAGGTGGACTCTTGCGGTTCCAACAACGGTTAGGATGCCGCATGGCAGTGGAACCGGTAGTACTGTAGGTTCCACTTCCGTAGCTGTGAACTGAAGAACCGACTGCTCCGCAGCCAGGGTTGCAGGAGTTGGGTGCTCTGCCTCTGAGGACGGGCCTGGTGATGCGGCCGGGTCTGGTCTGGCCAGGGTCTGGACGACCGTTGTCATGACTGGGATAATGGTCGAGGTCGGGGATTCTGTAACTGGAGCCTCATATACAAGTACTGCAGGTTCCGCTGCCGAGATTGGTATGGGCAGCTCGGCGTCCGCCGAGGACGAGGTAGGTGACGGTGGAATGCTCACTGCGAGCGGGGAAGGTCCGGATCCCTCAGCCGCTGTGGCCAGATTTGGGTAATCGACAGGGACTGGGTAACCGCTTACCCTCTCTTCTCGTGGGACTTCCATCTTACGGGCTCGCACCGCAACCGCCAGGCTCCTCATCTGTTCCCTCCAGTGGTTTAGTATAAAGAGGAACTGCGTCCGCATTCTCCTGCACAGCTGTTCCATCTCTTCTATCCAAGTCGCGGTTCCGGGGATAGCACGCTCCGGTGACCAGCTCCGTGCCGCCATCTTGCCTCTGCATCGTCCAGGAACGTTATGGCAGAGTCCTGGCGTCCCTGCTTCTCTTCCGCTGTTGTTACTTTCCGGCAAGTCCCCTCAGTTTTCAGTCAGCACTCCTTTGCGCGCTGTGGCCCTCTGGTAACTTCCGGTTCCGGCCTCACACGCGAGATGAAGGGCGGGTCTTAGGCTTTGCGCGCTTTCTCGGGGAAGTCAGCGTTTTGGCGCGAAAATATGGCGGAAAATGACGGAATTGGAGGGAAGAAGAATTTTGACTTGCGGTTTTTCGGCTTCAAGGCGCACATCACCCAGGTAAGTGGGTCCTGCTCATATCCTGTTCGTGATGCCAGACGTTTTGAGGTGTACTGTCCCAGCGTCAGCAGCCAACTCGGATCCGGATCTGCGATGACTCGAGAAGTCTCTGGACCCGGGAGGGGTCGCGCAGTCACTCAAAATAAAAGGGGGGTATTTACAATGGGTTTTGTGTTTAGAGTTCGTGACACCACCCACGGTGTGTGGTAAGGTGGAGTACCAACGCTGCTGTTGGGAGCGCCTGGTGGCGACGGCATGGCAGCCAGGTGTTTAACCCCTCCGTGGGTAGGTGGATAATTCCCCGGGGCTTGGTGATGGTGAGAGGGGAATGCCGCTGGGGAGGAAAGGGTCACTGCGTACTCATTCAGTCCAATAACGCTGACACCGACAACTTGTAAACCAAAAATCTGAGCACCGCTGCAGCAGGGAGGGAGTACGTCTGGATCCCGTGCCCAATGGTGTTGCTTGTTAGCCTGTGACCTTTTGCTTGGCACCTTCTTTGCTATTTTGCCCCTATAGTATAGAACTAGTCGGGTCCCGCTCACCCATATCGCTAACGGAGTGAGCTTGCTCTCAGGGTTCACGCTTGGGATTTGCTGGACTGTGTATTGGGAAAGTCCTATTCCCCTCGTTGTGCTAGTACCCTGTTTTTGGAGCGGGTGGAGAACGAATCTTGTAGTCTTCACCCTCGTTGGGTAAATTACCAGGACGCTTGAAGCTACTTCCCGGCCTAGGCTCCACGTACCCCGCCGTGCCTTGGCCCCTGCCCGGAGATGGCTCAAGGCCACCGGCTGCCCTCCTCGGCAGTTCAGTGCCCCTTTGACACGATCCCCTGCGACCGGGGTTCCAGCTCCTACCAGACCCAGACCAACGTCTGTCACCTAGTAACAACAAGGAGCCCAGCTCCTAACCTCCTCCAACTGACTTGTGACCTCTCTCCTTGAGAGTCACTACTCAACTGAACTACTCCTGACACTCCTGACCCTCCCTTACCAACCCCCCAAATGGGCGGCCCTATTCCCTTCAGGCTACCCATTGGTGTGTCTGGTGGGTGTGGTGCAAAGTGTTTCTAGGGTTTTAATTAGCTTGTTCTTAGCAACACCAAAGGCCAGGGACCCGTAACGAAGGAGGATGTGGACATCATGCAGAAGGGCAGATTGCACAATATCCTTTGACAACCTGATAGGCCAGGGCGTCACACTGGGAACTTTCAGTTCTAGCCACACTCTCAGGACGAAGGGCAGGGCTTCAGCTTCGCGTGATTTTGGTCTGGAAGATAGAGTTTTGGCGCCAAAGATGGCAGAAAATGGAACGGGATTTTGACACCACAGCTTGGATTCTAAGGCACACGTCACCCAGGTTAGTGGCTCGTGCTCGTATCCTGTTCGTGACGCCAAGTACGAACAAAGTATGTAGAGGTGTACCGCCCCAGCAGCGGTCGAACCGCTTGAATCCGGGGGTTTTGCTGTGGCTCGAGGGTCCCCAGACCCGAGGCAAAGCGGCCACTTCGATGAAAAGGGGGGGATAATTACAAGAAGAGTTTGTGATGCCACCTGCGGGTTGCGGTACAGGGGAGTACCGCTGCTGCTGCTGGGCAGATGGTGTGGAGCAGCTGGATGGCAGGTCCCTCCGCACGTAGGGAGGCCCCGGTGCTCGGGTGGAGTGTATGGGATGGCAGGCCGGGTACAGGGGCAGGGTTTTACTCACTGTTGGATCCACAGTACTGCAGAATAAAAGAGGCACAAACGCTGCTGAACCAAGTCTCTGTGAGTCACTGCTGCTTGTTGGGAACAAGTCCAGGTCCCGTGCCCCAGGTGTCATTAGTGATCCAGTGCCTGCTTCCATGCACAGTGTTTCTGTCTGGAGTCCCTATAATCTGGAACTATCAGGAACGGTGTAATACTATTGTATGAGCTGAGGATTTCGATTGCGTTAGGGCAATGACAACCAGAGACGGGTTCTTGGTGCAAAGACGTTTTACAATATGTAACCACAATATGTACACAGAACAGAATATACACAGTAGAACATAAACACAGTAAATACCTGCCGGGTTCGGAGCAAAGGGGAATTCCCGGGACCGTGCACCGGACTTCCCCAGGGAGACCACCAGGAGCGAAGCCCTATACAGGGGCTGTCTGGCAATCACCCCAGAAGGCCTAAATGCGCAGCAGCCGGGACACGAAAGGGCAACAGGTATAGTGCAAAAAATGTCCGTACGTGATGTGAGTCCTAGGGTGCATATGAAACGGAAGGGACCGGGCAGAAGTGCCGACCAGAGACGGCAGACAGAGTCCAAGCACAGCTTGATGAGACAGGTGAAGTCCAGAGCTGGTGTCAGGTGTTTCAACAGGATCCAAACAGCAATCAGGAGATGAGAGCAGCAGGGCAGGAGTACACAGGAAGCAGTATACTCAGGCAACTAGACTAGGCTTAGGGGCAGGCTTTTAAACAGATGAACAGGAAGTAGGGCAACAGAACAGAAAACTCCATGTTAACAAAGGGCAAGATCCTTCAGAAGAAAACTGGAAATCCCGGAACTCTGACAGTACTCCCCCCCCCAGAAACGGCCTCAGGACGGACCAGGGCCAGGCTTGTCCGGGTACCTCCGATGAAACTGAGCAACCTTCCGGAGTGCTCGGATGTTACCCACAGGTTCCCAGGAATCGTCATCAGGGGAGTACCCCTGCCAACGTACCAGATACTGAAGCCGATGCCGATGGAGTCGGGAGTCAATAATGTCCTCAACCACAAACTGCTCCTGGCCATCAACCATCACCGGCGGAGGAGGAGGCACGATACGACCTTGAAACGTATTAGGGGAAACTGGTTTCAGCAGAGAAACGTGAGAGACCGGATGTACCTTTAAATTGTGCGGCTACCTCAGCCGACAGGCCACAGAGCTCACTATCCCGGTGATCTTGAACGGACCAATGAATTTCTGCCCCAGCTTCTGCGAAGGAACACCTAGTTTCAGATTCTTGGTGGATAACCACACCGAGTCCCCTACCTTATACATGGGTGTCTGTTTCCGGTGAGTGTCTGCCGACTTCTTGTAACGCTCCTGAGCCGAAGCCAAAGAGTCCTTTAAAACCTCCAGATTCCGTTGTAGCTCCGTCAATCTGTCCTCCACCGCTGGCACCAAAACCGCCACCGGTGACCTAGGCAAAATATTCGGATGGTAACTCAAGTTAGCGAAAAAGGGCGTTACCTTAGTGGAGCTGCTCTGAGTGTTGTTATACGAGAACTCCGCCAAAGGAAGCAGCTGCAACCAATCGTCCTGCAGATGGCTGACATAACATCGCAGGTACTGCTCCAGGGTTTGATTAGTCCGTTCGGTTTGCCCATTTGTCTGGGGATGGTATGCAGAAGACAAACAGACATCAATATGGAGTGCCGAACAAAACCCTTTCCAGAACTTAGAAGTGAACTGCACGCCCCGGTCAGAGATGATCTCATCCGGTACCCCATGCAACCGAAATATATTCTGGATAACCAAATCCACTGTCTCTGCGGCTGAGGGAAGACCGGTACATGGAATAAAGTGAGCAGCCTTTGTCAACCGATCCACTACCACCAAAATGGTATTGTTACCGCCCGAGATGGGCAACTCCACAATAAAATCCATTGAGATGGATCCCCAAGGGCGAGATGGTACGGGTTGAAGGAGTCCCGTAGGAGCCACACGAGGGACCTTGCACCGGGCACAAACCACACATGAGTGGACATAGTCTTTCACATCCTTCAAACAGGTAGGCCACCAGAAAAAACGACTCAGAAATTCCTGCATCTTCTGTACCCCCCTATGACCTGCCAACACGGAGTCATGGACCAACTTGAGAACCCGAAGTCTTACAGCCTCCGGGACATAAATACGTCGCTCTCTCAACCACACACCATTCCGAAGGACAAGAGTCACATCATTCGGGGGGGCAGCCAGAAATACGTCACCATCATAGGCCAGCTTGATGTCCTTCCACAAGTCCTGGTCCCGGATTACTCCAACAAAATTGGCATCTGATAAAACGGTCTGAGACGGGGTTCCAGGCACGGAGTCGATGGCGTGGATTCGGGACAAGGCATCGGCTTTCCCATTACGTGACCCTGGACGGTATGTAACGATAAAATTGAACTGGTTAAGGAACAGGCTCCAACGGGCTTGCCGTGGAGACAGGCACCTGGCAGATTTAAGGAATTCTAGGTTACGATGGTCTGTGAAAACTATCACTTGTTGCGCTGCGCCCTGTAAGTGGTGTCTTCATTCCTTAAAAGCAGAAATAATCGCCAACAATTCCTTGTCCGCAATGTCATAGTTCTTTTCTGCAGGGGACAACCGGCGAGAAAAGAAAGCACACGGGTGCAAGAGACTCTTGTCCCCAGTCCTTTGTGAAAGGTTAGCCCCTAATGCATAATCGGAAGCATCGACTTCCACAATAAAAGGGAGTGCGGGATTCGGGTGTATTAGTATTGGCGCTGAGGTAAAACAAACCTTGAGACGATTGAAAGCTTCCTGGGCCTGGGTGGACCACACAAACTTCTGCCCCTTTTTGGTTAACAGAGTGATAGGACGGACGATCTCTGAAAAGTTGCGGATAAAGCGTCTGTAAAAGTTGCAAAACCGACAAAGCGTTGTACCTCCTTGATGTTTCCCGGTTCCGGCCAGTCTAGAATTGCCCGTATCTTGCCAGACTCCATGTTCAGTCCCTGAGGAGAGATGACATATCCTAAAAATTGTATCTTTGAGCAATGGAATTCGCACTTCTCCAGTTTAATATACAGGTGGTTATCCCTCAGACGGGTCAGTACTGTCTTGACGTGCTCCTGGTGTTCCTGTAGGGAATCAGAAAAGATCAAGATATCATCCAGGTAAATCACCATGAACTGGTCCATTATATCCCTAAAAATATCATTGACTAGGTGTTGGAAAGCCGCAGGGGCGTTACAAAGTCCGAAAGGCATCACTAGATACTCATAATGTCCATACCGACATCTGAACGCTGTTTTCCACTCGTCCCCGGGACGTATGCGGAGTAGATTATATGCCCCACGGAGATCCAATTTAGTAAATATTTTGGCCTGTTGTACTCTCTCCAATAGTTCGGGAATCAATGGTAACGGATACCGGTTCCGGATGGTTATCTTATTTAGTTCCCGGTAGTCGATACAAGGTCTCAGAGTCCCCTCTTTCTTTTTCACGAAAAAGATGGGTGCCCCTGCTGGTGAGGTAGAAGGTCGAATAAATCCCTTGGCTAGGTTTTCATCGATGTAATCTTTTAGTGCTTGTAACTCCGGTGCCGCCAACGGGTAGACATGACCAAACGGGATCTCTGCCCCTGGGAGTGTCTATAGCCCACTTTACACGTTGCAATTAGTTGTACAATCGCATTTGCGATGTGACACGCCCAGGTTGCATACGGGATCTTATGAGATTGCATGTTGGTCGTTCATTTGCTGTCACACGTGCGTTAGTAGTCTATGTTAAATTGGTCAATTTTGTGTGCGATCCTTTAGATCATGTGTTCTGTGACGTATGCATTGGGCACCTTTTTTTTTTTTTTATTTAATGACTTGCCAAGCGTGTGTACTGTGTAGGGATGCGTTTTTACTATGTCATCTGCCGTTCAGCTCTGCTACATGGCCGCTAACAGCAGACGCAGACAGCCATGCAGCAGAGCTGAATGGCAGATGACAGCAGACACAGACAGAGCCGCACTGTCAGAATGAACTCGGGTGAACCTCACCCGACTTCATGGTCATGCTGCGGCTCTGTCTGTGTCGCGCTCTGATTAGCGGTCACCTGTGAAGGACTCACCGGTGACCGCTAATCTCCTAAGTTACTGAAGTTAGCAGCCCTCTCTCATACTCACCAATGCCCGATCCACGGCGCTGCACGGCGTTCACACTGCTCCGGCGGCTTTTACTGTTTTGAAAAAGCCGGCCGCTCATTAAACAATCTCGTATTCCCTGCTTTCCCCGCCCACCGGCGCCTATGATTGGTTACAGTGAGACACGCCCCCACTCTGAGTAACAGGTGTCACACTGCACCCAATCACAGCAGCCGGTGGGCGTGTCTATACTGTGTAGTGAAATAAATAATTAAATAATGAAAAAAAACGGCGTGCGGTTCCCCCCAATTTTAAAACCAGCCAGATAAAGCCATACGGCTAAAGGCTGGTATTCTCAGGATGGGGAGCTCCACGTTATGGGGAGCCCCCCAGCATAACAATATCAGCCAACAGCCGCCCAGAATTGCCGCATACATTATATGCGACAGTTCTGGGACTGTACCCGGCTCTTCCCGATTTGCCCTGGTGCGTTGGCAAATCGGGGTAATAAGGAGTTATTGGCAGCCCATAGCTGCCAATAAGTCCTAGATTAATCATGTCAGGCGTCTATGAGACACCCTCCATGATTAATCTGTAAATTACAGTAAATAAACACACACGCCCGAAAAAATCCTTTATTAGAAATAAAAAACACAAACATATACCCTGGTTCACCACTTTAATCAGCCCCAAAAAGCCCTCCATGTCCGGCGGAATCCAGGATGCTCCAGCGTCGCTTCCAGCTCTGCTGCATGGAGGTGACCGGAGCTGCAGCACACACCGCTCCGGTCACCTCCACACAGCAAATGAAGAGTGCCGCGCGATCAGCTGAGCTGTCACTGAGGTTACCCGCGGCCACCGCTGGATCCAGTGACAGCGGGTAACCTCAGTGACAGCAGCTGATCGCGCGGCTGTCTTCATTACCTGCGTGGAGGTGACCGGAGCGGCGGTGTCTTCTGCAGCTCCGGTCACCTCCATACAGCAGCGCTGGAAGCGACGCTGGAGCATCCTGGTTTCCGCCGGACATGGAGGGCTTTTTGGGGCTGATTAAAGTGGTGAACCAGGGAATGTGTTTCTGTTTTTTATTTCTAATAAAGGATTTTTTCGGGCGTGTGTGTTTATTTACTGTAATTTACAGATCAATCATGGAGGGTGTCTCATAGACGCCTGACATGATTAATCTAGGACTTATTGGCAGCTATGGGCTGCCAATAACTCCTTATTACCCCGATTTGCCAACGCACCAGGGCAAATCGGGAAGAGCCGGGTACAGTCCCAGAACTGTCGCATATAATGTATGCGGCAATTCTGGGCGGCTGTTGGCTGATATTGTTAGGCTGGGGGGCTCCCCATAACGTGGAGCTCCCCATCCTGAGAATACCAGCCTTCAGCCGTATGGCTTTATCTGGCTGGTTTTAAAATTGGGGGGAACCGCACGCCGTTTTTTTTTCATTATTTAATTATTTATTTCACTACACAGTATAGACACGCCCACCGGCTGCTGTGATTGGGTGCAGTGTGACACCTGTCACTCAGAGTGGGGGCGTGTCTCACTGTAACCAATCATAGGCGCCGGTGGGCGGGGAAAGCAGGGAATACGAGATTGTTTAATGGGCGGCCGGCTTTTTCAAAACAGTAAAAGCCACCGGAGCAGTGTGAACGCCGTGCAGCGCCGGGCATCGGGGATCGGTGAGTATATGAGAGAGGGGGATAGACTGACATGGACAGAGAGTGAGGGACAGAGATAGTGACCGACTGACAGAGATTAGTGAATGACAGACATTGTGAGGCGCTTCAGAACGCAGCTTTTCAGCTGCGCTCTGAAGCGGACCTTTTTTAAGCTGCGGTGCAGAGCGCACACCTGCGCACATAGCATCAGACACCAAAATCGTATGAGGGATGTCACACGTTACAATTCACTAGGTTCGTGCAACAAAACGCTCAATTCTAGAGAATGATACGATGTATTTGCGATCAACGGTTTTGCGTTCAATCCTGATCGCACGTAGCTGTCACACGCAGATACCTCACAAACGATGCCGGATGTGCGTCACTTACAACTTGACCCCAACGACGGATTGTGAGATATATTGAAGCGTGTGTAGCGGGCTTATGGGACAATCATACGGTCTATGCGGGGGAAGCCGATCTGCTTTTTTTTGTCGCATATATCAGCGAAGTCATTATAAACCGGGGGTAGAACAGGTACCTGTACAGTGCCCTCCGCATTCGGTGTTACTGGAACCGGTACAGTTGGACTAATGGTCAGACCACTCTGGGGTGGGAAGGATATTTCTTTAGTCTCCCAATCGATGACTGGATTTGTAGACCGCAGCCAAGGAATTCCTAAAATTATCGGAAAATGGGGAGCAGAAATCAACATGAAAGCAAGGATCTCCTGCTGACCTGGTTTCATCACACATTCAAGGGGTACTGTCTCCCGATCAACTGGTCTGGAAACTAATGGAGAACCGTCTACCATCTCCATGGTAACCGGTGAGGATCTTTGTTGAGTCTGGATACCGTGTTTCCTGGCAAAAGATGAGTCCATGAAATTTCCCCCTGCCCCAGAGTCTATCATAGCAGATGTAGGAATTAACTGTCCCTCCCACCGTATCTGAATGGGAAGCGAGCAATGGGTGTATTTCCCTTCTGGGTCCTTAGGTGAAGTTGACATCAATGTCGAGGGAAATACCGCATCCAGGTGTAAACTTGCCTCAGAGATATCGGACTCTGTGTCCGTGTTGTCACACTCTGCCATTGCTGCCAGTACCTTATTCGGGCGATTTGGACGTTTTGGGCAGTCAATCAGAAAATGGTCCGATTGACCACAATAGAAACACAAACGCTCACGGAGCCGATGTTCACGACGTTCATTGGTCTCTCGCCTTTGTAGAGAGTCCACTTGCATAGGAACATCCTCGGCCTCCCGTGGCGTCTTGTGAGCGAGTTCTCTAGAAGGAAACGCAAAGTTGGTTACCCGGTTTACAGCTGCCCATTTTTCCTGTCTGCGTTCCGTCAAGCGGGTATCGATACGCACACAGTGTTGGAGAAACAGTTCAAAATCCCATGGAGATTCGGCACGAGCTAACTCGTCCTTGATGGTACCGGACAAACCCTTTCTGAACACTGACAATAGCGCATTATTTCCCCAGTCGGTGTCTACCACTAACCTTTTGAACTCAGTGGCGTATTCGACGACAGACCGCTTTCCCTGACGTAAGGAAAGCAGAGCCAATTCAGCGGTAGCACGGCGATTAGGATCATCAAACATTTGCGGTATTGCTGTTAAAAAGTCATCCAGGTTATCTAAACGGATATCACGATTCTCAATCATAGGATTAGCCCAAGCCAGTGCTCGTGAGGTTAACAACATGATTATACATAACACTTTTGACCGGTCAGACCGGTAATAATCAGCATGTACATCAAAAAACAGTATACACTGGTTAACAAACCCACGGAACTGACTTCGATCACCACTGAAACGAAATGGAGGTAACCTAGGCATACCGGGAGCTGATATGGATGTAGCGGGGGTGGCTTCCTGAGCCTTCATTCTGGCTTGCAAATCCTGAATAGCCGGACCCAGTACCTGGTGATCATGGCCCAGCTGTACCTCCACATCTCTAAGCTTAGTTTGCACTGCCTCCATCTCCTGCTGCAAGAAGTTAATCATGGAGAAAAGCTGATCTACTCGTGTCTCAGTCATTGCCCCAGCGAAATCCTCTTATTGGCATGAGTATAATGTAATACTATTGTATGAACTGAGGATTTCGATTGCGTTAGGGCAATGACAACCAGAGACGGGTTCTTGGTGCAAAGACGTTTTATAATATGTAACCACAATATGTACACAAAGCAGAATATACACAGTAGAACATAAACACAGTAAATACCTGCTGGGTTCGGAGCAAAGGGGAATTCCCGGGACCGTGCACCGGACTCCCCCAGGGAGACCACCAGGAGCGAACCCCTATACAGGGGCTCTCTGGCAATCACCCCAGAAGGCCTAAATGCGCAGCAGCCGGGACACGAAAGGGCAACAGGTATAGTCCAAAAAATGTCCGTACGTGATGTGAGTCCTAGGGTGGATATGAAACGGAAGGGACCGGGCAGAAGTGCCGACCAGAGACGGCAGACAGAGTTCGAGCACAGCTTGATGAGACAGGTGAAGTCCAGAGCTGGTGTCAGGTGTTTCAACAGGATCCAAACAGCAATCAGGAGATGAGAGCAGCAGGGCAGGAGTACACAGGAAGCAGTATACTCAGGCAACTAGACTAGGCTTAGGGCCGGGCTTTTAAACAGATGAACAGGAAGTAGGGCAACAGAACAGAAAACTCCATGTTAACAAAGGGCAAGATCCTTCAGAAGAAAACTGGAAATCCCGGAACTCTGACAAACGGTTCTTCTGTTATTAGGCAAAGTCCTTGACCTTGGGAGCTGGCACACGGGACCTTAGCGGGCTGTCTGTATGGGAGACCCCGTCCCCCTTAGTGTGCTGTTGCCCCCAACCTCTGGGCTCATGGAGAAGGTCCCTGAAGGCCCCCTTCCACCGCAGGTCAATTATTGGGTCGCATAGCGCTTCTCCCCAATCTAGGGTCCTTGCACCCTATCGTGCTCGGCACTAGTCAGTCGTTGTCGCTAGCTGAGGCTGGCTACTGTCTCCTCTGGCCCTGGGTCACTGCTTGCGACCCAACACAAGTCACTTAAGGGAGCTCCAACTCCCTCCAGCTCCTCACACTACGGGAGCTCTCTCTACACTACCCGGCTGACTTGGTTCCTCCCATTAATCTGCCTAACTCCTAGCTGGGTGGCCCTTTCCCACTAGACCATCCCACTGGTGTGCCTGACATTCATGTCGTGAGGTGCATGTTGGGGTTTGTAGTGGAGATGGTATGACACCTGTATCTGGGTTCCTGGAACCACGGGGGGTGGGCCCTGCACCATTAAAGGAGAGGATGCAGTTCCCTGTGACACCCTGATATAGTCAGGGGTGTCACACTAGGTCCTAAGCAAGTGGGTCTGGGGCCCCGTTTGAGGGCATGCTATAAATGCCACTCTGTCGGTGACCCCTTTATTACCCTACCCTAGCCCAGTCCCCAGTGGGAACAGGGCAGCCTGGTGTGTATTTCAGTGTGTAATGTAGTGAAACTGGGACTGACCTCCTCAGGATCCGGGTTTATCATTACACCCAAAGTTGGGTGCAATACTCTGTGGCAACTCTAGCCTTAGGGGTGCCACATATGCAATATGCATAGTCCCAGCCGCACCCATCTAGTTGGAATTTGGCCAGGAGTGACCGTCGTTCCCAACTCTGACACTGGTGAATCCTCACAAAACACAGTGCATGTAACGTGAGGATTCACAAGTCTGCAGTCATATAGAGTGATTGCAGACTTATGGATGTAGAGCCTACTAAGTTATATCAAGCCTTGAAATACATGGTTGGTCTGCTATAGCCACTTATCACTAATACCAGCTGCACTTTATAATCAGTGCCATGTGTGAACACGTGTAAGTTGTGAAACTGCACAAAACATACATTAATGGCCGCTTTACACGCTGCGACATCACTAGCGATTGTATCTGCCCCCGTCGTGCGTGCGTCATGGGCAAATCGCTGTCCGTGGCAAACAATATCGCTAGTACGCGTCACACGCAAATACCTTCCTAACAATGTCGCTGTGGCCGGCGAACAAACTCTTTTTTAAGGGGGAGGTTCGTGCGGCGTCACAGCGACGTCACACAGCGGGCCACTGTGGAGACACGGGGGTCAGTGGGTGCTCTCGTTCGCTGAACCGGCCGCCTTTAGAAAGAGAGCATGGCCTAGGGCTCATCCCAACTGAACGCCGACCTCCTTAACCGTGGGCGGAGCACTACTCAGACAATACAGGATGAGGGAATCACAATATTAAGACTTTATTGGATCCCCAAACAATTAATGGCACATAGCACATAACCAGCAAAACACACAAATGTAGCAGGCAACAGAGTCTCCCCCCTCCGCTGGCTCACCAGGGATTAGATTGTTCGTGCATCGGGGTTTTCAGGGCCAGCTACTCCAAGAAAAGAATAGTGGCAAGCGTAGGAAGCTTACCGAGCACAGCAAAGTGTGTAGCCAGGTGACCAAATTGTCCCAACCTGGGTTTCTTCCTTAAGTTGTCTCTGGTATGATGATATGATATAATCCTGGCAGCCGGAGTCGAAATTCCTAGACTGCGGTTATGGTCTCCAATCGGAATCGGAGCCCTTAGATTGAAGCCATGTAGCCAAGTGATCCTCTAGTCAGAGCCAAAGTCCCTAGACCGAGTCCAGAAGGCATCCTGGTTCTGATCCCCTAGCCAGATCCAAAGAGCTAAGACTGGATCATGCAACATCTATCAACGACTGGTGACTCCAAGAAGTCCCCTTTCATAGCCATAGCCTTCCCTTAGGATATACTGTAACCTTATCGGATTGGTTGTACAAGATTGCTTCTTTTATTGGATAAATTTCAAGCTGCATGGATAATGTTCATTTAAATGATGTGGACAGAAAGACTGAGGATATTTACATGTAGTCTGCAAACCACAAACTAGACAATAGCCACTGAGGTAATTTACATTAGATTAGCAATACACAACTACATTACAATGAATGTTCAGAAGGGTCTGGCAGAAACAATAGCTTAGCAAGCATGAGTTAACACACAGAAGAACAATACGTCTGGCTAATGTAAGAAATTTAACCCACGACACACATTGAAAAGTCCATGTCGTCACACCCACCATTAGAAGCGGAGGGGCGGAGAGCAGCTGCATTAACGTCACTCCCACCTTGTTGCCGAAGGACGCAGGAACGCTGTTGTTCGTCATTCCCGGGGTGTCACACGTAGCGATGTGTGCTGCTTCAGGAACGACAAACAATCTGTGTCCAAAACGAGCAACGATGTTTGGGAAAAGAACGATGTATCAACAATCAACGATTTTTGCCGTTTTTCAGATCGTTATCGGTCGATCGTAGGTGTCACACGCAACGACGTCGCTAACGATGCCGGATGTGCATCACGAATTCTGTGACCCCAGCGATATCTCGTTAGCGATGTCATTGCGTGTAATGGGGCCTTTACATGCAAAAATTGTTTGTAAGATTCTAAATAACATAACGGATAAAAGGATATTCAAAGCATATTGTTACTATGTTAGCTAAATTACACTGTGAACTTCATTGGAAATTTGTGGTATGAGCAATGTGAACTGTCTTGCTGCATCTTCCTTTTCTTGCTCTATGGTTTGAGTAGAATGCAGACATTCCTGACTTATATCTACAAATCTCTGTAGTGAAACAAAAGAAGGAAAATCTTAGACATTTAAATTACCTTCAAGGAATATGCATTTAGAAGAATGGAGCGAAAATAAATGAAAGCAGAAACAAAAGCAAGATTGAAGCAAAACATAAACTTTACTGAAAAAAATTTCAGGTTTTTAGGCACAGACAAACCTTAAGGGTTCATAAAACATACTTACAGGTTCCAATACATACAGTTACAGTCTCTCAACATGGGGCATTTGTATGTGTAAAGAGTAAATCTTGTTGAATTCACAAAAAATCGGGACCAGTGGGTCCCTGCTAAATAAAAAAAAAAACAATCTGCTCTGAAATCCGGTACCCATTTAAGTCTATGTGGACCAGAATCCAGAGATTAAAAACGTTGTTGGAAGGGATAGGGGGGAAGGAGCGCGCAGTGTACTCACTGAGGCTGTGTCATGGCGGCACACTCCTTCCGGGTCACGCTTTCCCTTCTGGAGCCTACAATTGAATATTCACTGCTGTGCCCACCCACCGCTCGTGTAATTGGTTAGACGTGCCCACACCCTAAGTGGCAGCGTGTCAACTGACTGCAACCAATCACAGTCACCAGGATGGCCGGTGGTTGGGAAAGCAGTGGAAGTTTCTGCGGCTCAGTATGGTGGTATAAAAATAAACTAATAAATAAAACAATCGGCGCATATTCTGATACCGGCACAGATAAAGCCCACGGCTGCAGCCCCCAGCTGTCGGGCTTTCTCTGTGCTATGTATCAAAATAAGACCGGAGTCACAGATGTGAGAGACTCAAATCACATCACCCGGCAGCTGCACACTCTCCTTACAGGAGCGTGCAGGTACATAGAAACACATGCTGCCGACCGCTCCTGTCAGAAGAGTGTGCGGTTGTGCTGGGTGATGCGATGTGAGATTCGTGTGAGTCTGGCATGACATCACCCGGCAGCCACACACTCACTCTCCTTACAGGAGCGTGCAAGTACATAGAAACACATGCTGCCGACCTACTCCTGTCAGAAGAGTGTTGTGGCTGTGTAGGGTGATGCGATGTGAGTTCCGTGCGAGTCTGGCATGACATCACCCGGCATGGCTTGCCACTCTCCAAACATGAGCGTGCAGGTACATAGAAACACAACGGCCAACCCACTCCTGTTAGGAGAGTTTGTGGCTGTGCCGGGTGATGTGACGCAAGACTCGCCTGAGTCCAACACAAGTGTGATTCCGGCCTAAAAGAAACCGCATGCGGCTTCTTTTTTTTTATTATGATTATTATTATTATTTAAATAAATAATAAGAAAAAACAACGTGCGGTCCCCCCTAATTTTGATACCCAGCCAAGAAAAAGCCAGCTGGGGGCTGGTATTTTCAGCCTGCAGCCGCCCGGAATTGTCGCATCCATTAGATGTGACAATCCTTGTGCTTTACCGGCTCATCCCATTGCCCTGGTGTCGTGGCAATTAGTGTAATAGTAGGGGTTAATAACAGCACACAGCTGCTACTAAACCCTAGGTAGTGATGGCACAGGTGTCTATGAGATACCTACATCACACCCTGTACATGAAAGTAAATAAGTGCAAACACAAAGAAAAAATCCTTGATTTGGAATAAAATACAAAACACCCTATTTCACCACTTTATTAACCCCCAACACACCCCTCCAGGTCCGGCGTAATCCACACGAGATCCCACGCCGATTCCAGCTTTGCTACATCTCATAGCAATGAGCCATAGAGCACAACTGCCAGCTGTGAGTGCAGACAATGACTGAGCCGTGACGAGCAATGACTGCCACAGGCTGGGGGCACGTCTGACTGCAACCAATTACAGACGACAGGACGGCTGGTGGGCGGGGAAAGTACAGAAGGCTGTGTATATGCGATGAGCCTAATTGTTATGTCACCGCCGGAGTCTGCTTCAGCGACTTCTGCTCCGATCGCCAGGCGACGCCGTGTTCCTGCCGTGGATGGTGCTGGTGATGGGAGAGGAGTCGATGCCAGCAGCACCGGTGGGCGCAGGCTCCGATCAACCACTGGGCTGGGTTATCTTGGGATCTGCAGTACCGCTGGCTGACTGTGGGTGGCATGTGTCTTCCAGCTGAAGTTGCCAGCGTTCAGCTACAGCCAATGGGAAGACACCACGCCCTTCTTATTCCCCCTCCTGTCACATGACCACTGCCAGAGATAGTTCTGATTTTCCTGGCTCCTGTTACGTCCTATTCTGTTTGGTTATTCCTGTGTGCTGACTTCTGCGTGTTTTCTGACTACCCTCCTGCCTACTGTTTTTGTACCTTGCTTCCCGATCTGGATTTGACCTCTGCTACGTTTGCTGACTACGTCATTGCCTGCCGATTCTGTCCCTGTTCTGCAATCCTGGTTTGACCCTGCCTTACTACTACTCTCATCGGACTGCAGCCTTCACCAGGTAGTGATCACCAGGGCCCTGTGTAATTCCAAATCCCTGTATAGGGGTTAAAGGGTTTCAGGGTTCTGGGGGTCCTGCTTGGTGAGTGGCTTCCCTCTAGCCTCCCCATTACAGCCCATCTGAGTCTGTGGATCCAGGCAGGTGTTACACTAATGCGCAGTACATATATAAAAGAGGAAAGAAGGAAGTGCTGTGAAGGACTTTAGTAATTTGGACCCTAGCAAAAATGTCAAGGGCACTCACCTGGGGGGTTGCACACCCTTGTACAACAGCAGTGAATTGTGAAACAAAGTAGGACAATAATCCAGCCAGACGCTGACAATTCCTCTTAATTTTGGTAATGGTGGCTGTTCACATTCAGCCATCAAGCCCTGTCCACAGGCTATTTATTTCATGCAGCATCTGCTTGGGCCTGTCCCGCCCACAGCCATGATTCAGTAATGGGTACAGGATTGAAAAGCACTAGGTAACTACTGCTATACAGTAAACATTTCGACTTTTTCATATGTGAGGCCGTATGGCACATTTTAAATACAAAATATTTTAGCGTAGGACTGCCCCAAAGAGATTTGCCGTGACGTGGCCCCGAATAACCCGCATCCGGATCACTGTTAGCGGGTTTCAGGTCAGACTGATCACCGGTGTCTTCTCTTTTGGTTGACGGGTCTTCCAGGGCTGCGTCCCGCAGCCTAGCCAGGTCCGGTCCGGTCTGCTCGTGGACGGTGGCGTTGCGGCCTGGTATGGTCTGGCTGTGGATTGAAGCATTGTGGCCTGATCTGGTCTGGCCGTGGTGGGAGGATCCGGTGTTACCGGCGGGTCAGCAGGCACGGGTGTTACCGGTTCCGCGACCGTGGGGACTAGTGGGTCTGAGGATGTTGCCTCACTTACTGACTCCTGGTGCCGCTCCTCGTGCAGAGCCTGTTCTGCTTGGGTCTGCACCGCCGCCACCATCCCCATCATCTCCCTGCGCCAGTCGTCAATCTGCTGAATCATTTGCAGCCGCATCTGGAGACACAGCCGGTCCAGCTCCACTTCAACCCAGTGCATGGTTCCGCGGGCTGGAGGGACAGACATCTTGTCTTTTGCAGGTGTGCTGCTTTAGTGCTGGAGATGGTGTCGCTTCCGCATGCCAGGGTGAATTCTGCTGGCGCTCTTCCGGCTTCCTGTTATTAACTTTTGCATGTTGCAACTCCCAGGGGGCAGGGTTGGCTTTTCGCGCTCTTTTGGGCACAGTGATGGCGCAGCAGTTTTTCAGAATTAAAGATGGTGACAGTCTTTACACAAACAGTCCATTAAATACAGTTCCTTAAGGCACACGTCACCCGGCGGCAGAAGCTGGAGAATACAGGGAGGGCCCAGAGCTAGTTCCTGCCAGGAAAAGGGAGGAATCCTCCCGTGTACCAAGACCTCACCCTGCGGACGGGCAGTGGAGAGTCTTGAGACCAGTGGGATGTCGGGGTACTAAGACTGCCGGCACGACCCTGAACTGGCCAATAGCAGTCTCGTGTCCGGGGGACCGAGTGAGGTATGGTAGCCGCACAGAAAGGAATACTGGGGGAGAAGGTTTGCATAGGACTTAGCTGCTGGAGAATAGTGCCCAGGGCAAGTGCCAGGAAGATAGAAGTTTTTCCCTGAGGTACAGAGCATGAGCGGTCCTAAGGGCCTGAAGCATGGAAAGAAGTGAGAGTTACAATAAAGAAGTTCCTGTGGTTTTACCAGAGACTGGCCTGTGTTTTGTATCACCCCTGTCTATGATAAGGACTCTGTAAAGCCCGCTACACACGCTTCAATATATCTCACAATCTGTCGTTGGGGTCAAGTTGTAAGTGACGCACATCCGGCATCGTTTGTGAGGTATCTGCGTGTGACATCTACTTGCGATCAGGATTGAACGCAAAACCGTTGATCGCAAACACATCGTATCATTCTCTAGAATTGAGCGTTTTGTTGCACGAACCTAGTGAATTGTAACGTGTGACATCCCTCATACGATTTTGGTGTCTGATGCTATGTGCGCAGGTGTGCGCTCTGCACCGCAGCTTAAAAAAGGTCCGCTTCAGAGCGCAGCTGAAAAGCTGCGTTCTGAAGCGCCTCACAATGTCTGTCAGTCACTAATCTCTGTCAGTCGGTCACTATCTCTGTCCCTCACTCTCTGTCCATGTCAGTCTATCCCCCTCTCTCATATACTCACCGATCCCCGATCCCCGGCGCTGCACGGCGTTCACACTGCTCCGGCGGCTTTTACTGTTTTGAAAAAGCCGGCCGCCCATTAAACAATTTCGTATTCCCTGCTTTCCCCGCCCACCGGCGCCTATGATTGGTTACAGTGAGACACGCCCCCACGCTGAGTGACAGGTGTCACACTGCACCCAATCACAGCAGCCGGTGGGCGTGTCTATACTGTGTAGTGAAATAAATAATTAAATAATTAAAAAAAACGGCGTGCGGTTCCCCCCAATTTTAAAACCAGCCAGATAAATCCATACGGCTGAAGGCTGGTATTCTCAGGATGGGGAGCTCCACGTTATGGGGAGCCCCCCAGCATAACAATATCAGCCAACAGCCGCCCAGAATTGCCGCATACATTATATGCGACAGTTCTGGGACTGTACGCGGCTCTTCCCGATTTGCCCTGGTGCGTTGGCAAATCGGGGTAATAAGGAGTTATTGGCAGCCCATAGCTGCCAATAAGTCCTAGATTAATCATGTCAGGCGTCTATGAGACACCCTCCATGATTAATCTGTAAATTACAGTAAATAAACACACACCCGAAAAAATCCTTTATTAGAAATAAAAACACAAACATATACCCTGGTTCACCACTTTAATCAGCCCCAAAAAGCCCTCCTTGTCCGGCGTACTCCAGGATGCTCCAGCGTCGCTTCCAGCGCTGCTGCATGGAGGTGACCGGAGCTGCAGAAGACACAGCCGCTCCGGTCACCTCCACGCAGGTAATGAAGACAGCCGCGCGATCAGCTGCTGTCACTGAGGTTACCCGCTGTCGCTGGATCCAGCGGTGGATGCAGCGGTGGCCGCGGGTAACCTCAGTGACAGCTCAGCTGATCGCGCTACTCACCGCCGCTCCGGTCAGCTCCACACAGCAACTGAGGTGAGTAGCGCGATCAGCTGAGCTGTCACTGAGGTTACCCGCGGCCACCGCTGCATCCACCGCTGGATCCAGTGACAGCGGGTAACCTCACTGACAGATCAGCTGATCGCGCGGCTGTCTTCATTAGCTGCGTGGAGGTGACCGGAGCGGCTGTGTCTGCTGCAGCTCCGGTCACCTCCATGCAGCAGCGCTGGCTGCGACGCTGGACCATCCTGGAGTACGCCGGATATGGAGGGCTTTTTGGGGCTGATTAAAGTGGTGAACCAGGGAATGTGTGTGTGTTTTTTATTTCCAATAAAGGATTTTTTCGGGTGTGTGTGTTTATTTACTGTAATTTACAGATTAATCATGGAGGGTGTCTCATAGACGCCTGACATGATTAATCTAGGACTTATTGGCAGCTATGGGCTGCCAATAACTCCTTATTACCCCGATTTGCCAACGCACCAGGGCAAATCGGGAAGAGCCGGGTACAGTCCCAGAACTGTCGCATATAATGTATGCGGCAATTCTGGGCGGCTGTTGGCTGATATTGTTAGGCTGGGGGGCTCCCCATAACGTGGAGCTCCCCATCCTGAGAATACCAGCCTTCAGCCGTATGGCTTTATCTGGCTGGTTTTAAAATTGGGGGGAACCGCACGCCGTTTTTTTTAATTATTTAATTATTTATTTCACTACACAGTATAGACACGCCCACCGGCTGCTGTGATTGGGTGCAGTGTGACACCTGTCACTCAGAGTGGGGGCGTGTCTCACTGTAACCAATCATAGGCGCCGGTGGGCGGGGAAAGCAGGGAATACGAGATTGTTTAATGGGCGGCTGGCTTTTTCAAAACAGTAAAAGCCGCCGGAGCAGTGTGAACGCCGTGCAGTGCCGGGGATCGGGGATTGGTGAGTATGAGAGAGGGCTGCTAACTTCAGTAATTTAGGAGATTAGCGGTCACTGGTGAGTCTTCACTGGTGACCGCTAATCAGGACGCGGCACAGACAGAGCCGCAGCATGACCGTGAAGTCGGGTGAAGTTCACCCGAGTTCATTCTGACAGTGCGGCTCTGTCTGTGTCTGCTGTCATCTGCCATTCAGCTCTGCTACATGGCTGTCTGTGTTCAGAGCACGGTATCTTGTATGCCGTAGCGACCGCATGATAACACAGGCCTCACTATTTGGTTGTGAATTTGGTTAACATTATTCAGGTGCAGAAAGGGTTAACAAATTTTCAGTCAGTGGCTCTGAGGTATTCTGGCTCTGACAGGTTTAGTCTGGTTTTTGCGCGCCTGTTTTGCTGCCAGCTGATTGGATCAGCTGGCAGAAAGTGCGGGTAATTTTAACTATAAAAGTAGCTGCTTCCGTCAGCTGGCTGTCAGAAGAATTGAAGATCAAGAAGAACACCCACCCTCCCCCCCTGGAGAAAGACTACTTCATGAACTGCTCTCGTCGTGACATTTGTTAGTGGGAAAGTCGCCAGTTTTACTGGTGGACTGGTTGGTTATGGACTTCTTTTTGAAAGTATTGGGTAAAGTCGCCAGTTTTACTGGCGGACTGGTTATTTATGGTATATGGTTATGGAAGAATTTTAATAAAATATTGGTTTTAATTATTTATTAATTAATTTATTTATTATGTAACCCTTAATAAATGTCACGGCCATTTTATGCCATTTACTTTATTCAAGTGTGGTGTCTTTAATTTAATGGGTAGGCCTTGTGTTGTCATGTCTGCTGTCAGCGGCCATGTAGCAGAGCTGAATGGCAGATGACATAGTAAAAACACATCCCTACACATTACACACGCTTGTCAAGTCAATAAATAAAAAAAAAAAAAAAGGTGCCCAATGCATACGTCACAGAACACATGATCTAAAGGATCGCACATAACATTGATCAATTTAACATAGACTACTAACGCTCGTGTGACAGCAAATGAACGACCAACGTGAAATCTCATAAGATCCCGTATGCAACCTGGGCGTGTCACATCGCAAATGCGATTGTACAACTAATTGCAACGTGTAAAGTGGGCTTAAGGAAAGATGCAGATAACAGAGATGGTAACGTGTGCTGACTTATTCTCCCAAGGAAGCACAGCACAGATTTTGACATTATATGAAGCAGGGGGACGTACAGTCGGCCATCACCTGATTTCCCTCTTCACAAGCAGTTACTATCTTGACAGACTAATCTCTGTACATGTATGTGCTTTGGCTTTCCTCTGCTGAGTTTTATGCCATACACAACAACTCCTAATGCTGGTCACCACTACCTTGCCTTAGGCAGGGGACAACAGGCACCCCCTAACAGGGAATGCTCAACATACCTCCCAACCGTCCCGGATACAGCGGGACAGTCCCTCTTCTGAGCCTTTGATCCCGGGTCCCGCCCGTGAGGCTGTTTATCCCGGGCTCCACCCACCCACTGTAGCCCCGCCTCGCTGTTTCTCCCTTCTATTCATTACAGAGCCGACCGCGCACCTACTCCTGTGACTGCTGCTGAGGTATGAATCATCCCCTGCAGCAGAGCGATCCCCCTGCAGCAGAGCGACCCCCCCTCCCCCAGAGCCGACCCCCCCAGTCCCGGAGCCTGCGTTTCTCTGCAGCTGTTCTCTGACTCCCCCTGTGCGGCTTCTCACTGCTGCAGATACACGGGGAGTCAGGACGCTGAGGAGACCGTGCAATCAGCTCTTCTCTCTCCTGCAGATAGCACTGGCCAGTAATAACCTATGCAGAGTGACATCTGCAGGCTTCTATTAGCTTACCGATCAGTGGTCTCCTGCCTGTAGAGCTGCTGGGTCCTAGCTTCCCAACAACTTCAGCTCTGCTTTATCCTGGCTGCCCTACCAGTTAAAGGGAAACTGTCAGCAGAAATTTCACAATAAAAGTAATAGATTCCCCTCTGCAGCTCCTGGGCTGCTTCTAGAAAGGTTCCTGTTGCTATTGTGCCCCCTTTGAGACCTACAAAAATACTTTATGAAGTCTTACCTTTTTGTATGCAAATGTGTTTTTATGGTCACGGGGGCGGGCTGTCTGGCGTCCGTTATTCCCCCTCCTGCCGCTTTACGCAGTCCCCCATTGCTCATTTACATACACAAGAACGCCTTCCTCATGTAACTGTCCTCCCGAAGATTTGCGCATGTGAACGCTTTTTCAGGTGATTGCGCAGGCACGAGATTATGGGCGGCGCTGTGATTGTCATCAACAGCGTTAACCAAGTACCCGCCCATAATCTCGTGCCCGCACTTTTCCCTCTGACTCCACCGTTATGCGCAAGTGCTGGCCATATGAACCATGTTACCTATTACTGCTTGCACGAGATTATGGGCGGGTACTTGGATGACTTTGCTGATGACAATCACAGCGCCGCCCATAATCTCGCGCCCACGGTAATAGGTAACATGGTTCATATGGACAGTGCTTGCGCATAACGGTGGAGGCAGAGTGAGAAGCGCGGGCACGAGATTATGGGTGGGTACTTGGATGACGCTGCTGATGACAATCACAGCGCCGCCCATAATCTCGCGCCCATGGTAATAGGTAACATGGTTCATATGGACAGTGCTTGCGCATAACAGTGGAGGCAGAGTGAGAAGCGCGGGCACAAGATTATGGGCAGGTACTTGGATGACGCTGCTGATGACAATCACAGCGCCGCCCATAATCTCGCGCCTGCGCAATCACCTCAAAAGCGTTCACACTTTGCACAGTGCTCAGTCCCGCGAGAGTGCCACTGGGCATGCACAAAACTTCAGGAGGACAGTTACATGAGGAAGGCGTCCTCATGTATGGAAATGAGCAATGGGGGACGGCGTACAGCGGCAGGAGGGGGAATAACGGACGCCAGGCAGCCCGCCCCCGTGACCATAAAAACAGATTTGCATACAAAAAGGTAAGACTTCATAAAGTATTTTTTTAGGTCTCAAAGTGGGCACAATAACAACAGGAACCTTTCCAGAATGCAGCCCAGGAGCTGCAGAGGGGAATCTTTTATTTTTTTTGCTAAATTTCTGGTGACAGTTTCCCTTTAAAGGGAACCTATCAGGTGCAATCTGCACTCAGAGCCAGGAGCAGTTCTGGGTGTATATTGCTAATCCCTCCCTAACTGTCCCTGTATACACTAGCATAGATAAAGGCATCTATAGAAAAAGTATTTTTAAAGAGCTTATATCTTATGCTAATTAGCGCGGGGACTAGTCCCAAGGGCGTTACTTCACTTGGCTAGTCGGCTCACATAGCGTATTAGTACTCACACAGGGGCGTAATAACATGCTAACATGCTATGCGAGCCGACTAGCCAAGTGAAGTAACGCCCTTCGGACTAGTCCCCGCGCTCATTAGCATAAGATATAAGATCTTTAAAAATATTTGTTCTTGATCTCTTTATCTATGCTAGTGTATACAGGGACGGTTAGGCAGGGATTAGCAATATGTGCCCAGAACTGCTCCTGGCTCTGAGTGCATATTGCACCTGACAGGTTCACTTTAAAGGGAACCTGTCACCAGATTTGGGGCCTATAAGCTGCGGCCACCACCAGCGGGATCTTATGTACACATTCTAACATGCTGCATACCTCCCAACCGTCCCGGATACAGCGGGACTTTCACGCTTTACGTTGTTTGTCCCGTTGCCACGGGCGGGACGGCCGGCTCCCGGGCTCCGCCCACCCACTCTCTCTCCGCCTCCCTGCTTTTCCCTCCTACCATCCTAGTAGACGTGGCATAGAGAGGAGCGCTGCCTGTGCTGCTGCTGGTACAGTAAACTAATCTCCCCAGCGCTGATTTCCCTCCCTCCCCCCTCACCCCCGGCCGGAGCCTGTCTGTGCGGTCGGCCGGCCGCCTGTCTGTGCGGTCGGCCGGCCGCCTGTCTGTGCGGTCGGCCCGCCACCTGTCTGTGCGGGCGCCCCCCTGACGCCTGTCTGTGCGGGCGCCACCCGCCGCCTGTCTGTGCGGGCGCCCCCCGCCGCCTGTCTGTGCGGGCGCCCCCCTGCCGCCTGTCTGTGCGGGCGCCCCCCTGCCGCCTGTCTGTGCGGGCGCCCCCCTGCCGCCTGTCTGTGCGGGCGCCCCCCTGCCGCCTGTCTGTGCGGGCGCCCCCCGCCGCCTGTCTGTGCGGGCGGCCCGCCGCCTCATTGTGCGGGCAGCCGGCCGCCTCTCTGTGCGGGCGGCTGGCCGCCTCTCTGTGCGGGCGGCCCGCCGCCTGTCTGTGAAGGCGGCCGGCTGCCTGTCTGTGAAGGCGACCGGCCGCCTCACTGTGCGGGCGACCGGCCGCCTCACTGTGGCTGCCTGCGTGTCCGTGCTGGAGGCCCGCCGGCTGCCTGCGTGTCCGTGCTGGAGGCCCGCCGGCTGCCTGCGTGTCCGTGCTGGAGGCCCGCCGGCTGCCTGCGTGTCCGTGCTGGAGGCCCGCCGGCTGCCTGCGTGTCCGTGCTGGAGGCCCGCCGGCTGCCTGCGTGTCCGTGCTGGAGGCCCGCCGGCTGCCTGCGTGTCCGTGCTGGAGGCCCGCCGGCTGCCTGCGTGTTTGTGCTGAATGGGTGTGGATGGGGAGTGGATATGGGCGTGACTGTGAAATGGGTGTGGTTAGGGGGCGTGGCCTAAAAATTTGCCGCGGCGCGCTACGCGCGCCGCAAACTTTGTCCCTCTTTTCCTTCTTTAAAAGTTGGGAGGTATGGCTCACATGCCTGAACTGCCGAGCGTGGTTCTGAGCATGAAAATTATATACTGCTCCAGCTCATTATTTTAACCAGTGACACACTGAGCTTGCATCCCCTCCTCCAGCAGTGTTGCTCAATGTCACCGTTTTAGTGACTACTCTTCTAGCACCAGCAGTTTCTGTAAGTTGCCATCATCATGGTCATTTTTTCATCATTATTTAGGTCCTAGATTTTTTCCGCATTTTGTTACTTTTTGGGCAGACAGTACTACATTACAAGTGGGCTCCAGCCACACCTTAAACATTCTCTACCTGCATAATTCATGGAAAGAAAATACGACTTCATATTAAGTAGTTCCCAAAAATATCCTTATCTGTAGCAATTGAATGCCTAATTATGTTATTCCAAAATGATTTTGTGGTATTCCAGCGTGACGCCCTGGCAAAACCAGGTAGTCACAGAAATAGTCCAACCTCCTTGATTTCAACACAAAACCCACACCCAGGTACAACACACAGCCATTAAAGCGTAGCCACCCCCTCATGACAATAGGGGCACACCAGTGGGCGGGACCAGGTGGATGGGAGCGCCCACCTAGGGGTCCTGAGGTGTCAGGGGCGGGAACAGAACAGTCTAAGTGTGGAGTTGAGTGCTGACAGTAGTCAAGTGCAGACAGTTGACAGTGGAGTAAAGAGTAGGGGCCCCTGGACTACCGGACTAAGTGGCAGACGGCAAGCAAGACCATAGGCAACGGAAATCCGGTCGCGGGAGACCTTAAGTGGACTGGGGCAGGGTTGTAGCCCGCCGGTGCCGACATTGGGAATCCGGTCCGGAGGCCGTGCACAGTACCTGGACCCTAGGACAAGGACTGTTGAAAGCCCCCTTGATAATTGACCAGCCGGGGACAAGGCTTCAGGCCTTGTTCCACAGAAGCCCAGAGAGCGAAACGGAAGCCCAATGCGGGGGATAGGGTGTCCGTCAGAACCCACAGAAATCCCAAGGGTCAGATTTCGCGGGCGACAGCTCCCAAACATACACAGTACCGGGAGTGGACTTCCCCGTTCCACGCGGAGTTGTCCCAGAGAAGACACAGACACTGAGTGCAGGAGGAAGGGACCCCTGTTTGTTACACTCGGGTGTGGGACCCGAATACACCCACCAAAGGCGACCGGTCACTGGCAACTTGGTTTACCACTGGACTTGTGTGTGATTCTTTGAACTGTGAGTACATCATTGCCCTCCGGTCCAACCCGGCGTGCCACCTCCAGCAGCCATTACTCCTGCGTACCTGGGCCCCAGGACTACACCTCCCTTACCCGTGGAGAAGATCCCACCTTGCTGCACCGCTCCATGGGCCCCGGGCGCCCCATCACCAGGTAGCGGTGGTGCTACCAATACCTCACCGCAACCCACGGGTGGCGTCACCGACACATCAATCCCCTATAAATAAACCCTTCCTACGGTTGTGAGGAGGGACGGCCGTGCGAGCCCGGGTCCGGTCACCACTCGAGCCGCAGTAACGAACACGGATCCGAGCGGCCCGTGCAGCAGCAGCGGTCCCCGTCCGCAACACCAGCAACACCTATATGGCATGATACAGCCTTACTGATGTATAAGATCTCATAAAGAGATGCATTTACTTAGCTGCTTATAGAGAGAGGGATGCTAAGGGTAAATAATTCATATTTCTATAAATCTGGGTTAACATGTTAATATAAGACAAACAGGATTAATCATAATGAAAGAGTGAGAAATTCTGTACCTGCTGTGTGTGTGACCTATGGAACCTCGCTCTGAACAACAAAGCTCCATGGGAATTGATGGGCATCATGGGACATTACACCATTGGATTACATCAGAACTTCCAGGATATCTTTTGAATTAATAAATTTGTGAATCTTTATTCAAATAAAACATTTTTTTTCCTGTATGTGTATATATTTTAAATCTAGACTTGCCAGGTAATAATGGGGGTGTCTGATAGACGCCCATCCATTACTAACCCCTTAGCTTGATGTCAGCTGTCAATTCACAGCTGACATGAACCCCAAAAATATTACCGGGGTTGGCAAAGCACCAGCACATTCGGTAAGACCCTGGCAAAGAGCCAAAATTGCAGCACCTAATAAATGTGCCAAATTGGGGCAGTTGCGGGCTGCTATTTTTAGGCTGGGAAAAGCCAAATAACTATGGACCTTCCTAGCCTAATAACACTAGCCCCCAACTGTCTGCTTTACCTTGGCTGGTTATCAAAAGTAGGGGGTGCGACAACCTGGACTCTGTCAGTGTTTAGCAGGGGTTAAATTTCTTAATATTCAGCCAGACATGAAGATAGTTTGTTTATAGACGGGGGGGATAAGTCCTCATTGTTTTTACAAGACTCATGTAATTGACTTGGCTAATGAAGCCCAGACACACAGATAAATCAATTATGCGAACTTCCCATTGTATTGCTAAGTGAATTGCTAGATGTGATGTAACTTACCTGTCTCTCCCTTGTCTCTGGATATTTGAATATGGCTTGAAATCTAGCCAATAAGAGCCCGGTCTTTTCCACCAATCGTGAAGACCCCAATGGTCTGGGGATCCAATAAAGTCTTAATATTGTGATTCCCTCACCCTGTGTTGTCTGAGTTGTGTTCTGCCCACGGTTAAGGAGGTCGGGCGTTCAGTTGGGATGAGCCCTGGGCCTCTAAAGGCGGCCGGGCCAGTGGACGAGAGCACCCACTGACCCCCGTGTCTCCACAATTGGTGGCAGAGGTGGGATACTACTCAGCCTGGGTTATCCAGGGGAGTTGCAGAGGACTGGTGTTTGCGGACACCGTCCAGGGCTCATCAATCAGGAAGGCACATAAGTGTGATGCCCTGGCCGGGCCAGGTAGTCGCAAATAGGCCCCTGCACTACACCTTTCCCTCACAGGTGGCATCAGCCAACCTTTAAAACCCTAGTCACCCCCCTCAGGGCTAGATGGACACACCAGGGGGCGGAACCAGGTGGTTGGAAGACGCCCACCAAGGAATCTAGACTGGAAAGTAGTGAGTTGAGTGTTAGAGTTCAAGTTGGAGAGAAGTGTGAGCTGGAGCTGGGTCCAGCTCCAGCAGAGGAGAATACCCCAAATTGAACGGCGCCAGGGTAGGAGCCCTGGTGCCAGTGGCTAGGAGGCAGATGGCGGTCTCCATCTGCAGGAGGCGGGAAGACAGCTTGGTGGAACCGAGGTGGACCCAGACATGGTAGTGGCCCGCCGGTACCGACCCGGGGAACAGACTCGGAAACCGGAGCACACAGGGGGGTACTCGGACCCTGAAGCCGGGACCAGAAGCGACTGGAACCGGTTAATTTACCAATTGAGGCCAGGACTAGAGGTCCTGTCCCACTCAAAGTCCCTTCTAGAAGACAACAGCCCACCGAGGGGGATAGAAGGCCACCGCCAGGGCTCAGAGATCCCACGGGCCAGAATCTGCGGGCAAAGGCTCCTTAGGCCACATCCAGCCGGGAGTGGACTCCTGAAGTTGCAAGTACAGGCAGTCCACCATCTTACAAAGGTGCAGGAGAAAGACAGAGACCACCAGCCGGGTGGGGGACCAGAACACAGCCGGCTGCGGGCACCGACCACCATCACCTTGGTTTACCAGAGACTCGTGTGTTTCTTTCAACAGTGAGTACACCAGCACCCTGCGGTCGCCCATCTCCCTGCACCAAACCGCAACGGGTCCCGGGGCCACCATCCCTGCCCACGGAGGGGTTAACAACTTGCTGCATAACATCTCCGGGTGCTTCGTAACTGCAGAGGTGGTGTCCAACCTCACCACATACCGTGGGTGGCGTCACGAACTTAATACGGCTCAGCCCGTACATATGCGTCCTACATCCACCACTATAACCCCCTTTTTGATCGGAGTGACCGCGAGACCCCCGGGTCCGGAGACCCTCGAGCCACCCACAGAAGGTCCGGATCCGAGCAGCTCGGCTGCTGTGAGCGGGGCGGTACACCTCGATTTCTGGCGTCACGAACAGGATAGATACCCATCCACTTACCTTGTAGAAGTGCGCCTTGTGTTGAAGCCAGTGGTGATCCGTTGCAGAAATTTCAGAAACCACCATCTTGCCGCCATTTTTGGGCACAAAGATTCCTGCCCAGAGTCTTCTTCCCCGAGAAAAGGGCATGAAAGCCAAAGCCCCGCACCCTGGGAATACGGCCGAAAAGCAAGGCCGGAAGTCGCAAAACGAAATTTACCGGCCTAAAAGAGGAGTGCCAGAAAAAGACCAAGGGGGAGAAGCGGGAAGATGTCCATGCCTAACCCCGACGGCGGAGTGGCGCCGGCCGCTGGAGTGGTGGCACCTGCAGATGCGCCTGACGAACGAAATGTGGCGGCTCTCGCTACGGTCGCAGGAGTGGGGGGAGCCGCGGCCCCGACGGTCACCCAGGTAATGCCAATCTCCTTGCCCTATGTGCCCGGTGCTGCCTGGCTGCCCCAGTATAATGGGAAGCCTGATGCCTTGCAGGTGTTCCGGAAGAAAATATGCACGATTCTCGATTTGTACGCCATGACTGGCAAGCAGCGTGCAGCAGTAGTACTTGGGCAGCTGACCGGCACCACCGAGCAGGAGGTGGAGACTTGGGCAGACGCGGATCGGGTCTCGGTAACCACCATTTTTGATAAACTCCAGACTGCTTTTGAGACCCGCACGGAAGCGGAGTTGCAGATGCAGTTCTATAACTGCTGACAGCGGCCGCGGGACAGTATCCGAGACTACGCCTTGCGGCTAGATACGGCCTTGCGTACGCTGAGGCAGGTGGACCCCATCAATGAGGTTGACAGTAACAAAATGCTGGTAGAACAGTTGCTGCAGGGGCTGGGGTCCGCTGAAGATCATAAACAACTACGGCTGTGGTCCCTGCAACACACAGATTTGAACTTTGCAGTCTTAAAGGAGCGGGCTATTAAAGCACTACAGACGGCGGATGCTGGTGCTCCCCACCCGCCATCTTGGCCGGCTGACACCGCTCCCGTCTCGGTAGCAGCCCCCCTGTTGGCCTTGCCGGCCCCTACAGTAACCCCCGGGGTTCCGGAAGATCTGTCGTCCCAAGTCCAGCGCCTGAGTGATGACGTCGCCAGGATCCTCACCACCCTGCAGCTACCGACGAAAGTCAAGCCGGCAGAGAAGATACAGCCCGGAGGACGTCCCATGGATGCAGCGGAGGAGGAACAACAACAACCGGTATGGACCACCTGTCTGCTACAAGTGCAACAAGACCGGTCACTACTCACGTCGGTGTCCTTTAAACGAGCAACTCCTGAGGCCAAGGGCCAATCCTCAGGAATAGACCCTCAAGGCCCAGCTGATTGGCGGGATCGGTATGTTGGAGGTCGCCCCATCATCTCCCTGGCTGTGGACGGTATCCCGACCTTAGCCTTTCTAGACACCGGATCGCAGGTAACGACTATACCTTATGTATTATATCAACGCTATTGGTCTGATAGGGAACTTGCCCCTCCGGATGACAGTTTGACCATCATTGCGGCCAATGGCCTCCCTATAACCCAAGTGGGGTTCAAGGAAGTGAGTCTGACAGTGGGGCGAGTGGAGTTGAAACGTCAGGGGATGATTGTGGTACAGAATGACCCCAGTGACCGTAACCCAAATGTGGTCCTTGGGACCAATGTGATTGAGAACTGCATGGGAGAGGTACTGCATCTGTTGCAACAATTGTCTGCCACTGCGGGAGGTGGTCGGCAGAGGGCTCTGCAACGTGAAATTCGGGCTCTCCTGCAGCGGCAACAGGTGAGCATGACAGGCGGAGAGATCGGTGGTGTGCGAGTGATGGATGCGGTGCCTCTAATGGTACCTCCGCGGAGCGAAATGATGATTTGGTGCAGGGCAGCAGTAGGTTCCCAGGGACAGGATTACCCGGCAGTGGTGGAGCCTTTGCCTTCAGAACATTGGCCCACAGTAATGGCAGCTAGAGGGGTGATTGATGTCAAGAAGGGGAGAGTGCCCGTGAGAGTGATGAACTGCGGAAAAGAAGAGGTTGGGCTGCCCCGCTACGCCGCCATTGCTAAGCTCTTCTTTGTAGATGCAGACGCCATCCATGTCGCAACCTCCACCATCACGGCATCACAGTCAAACAGTGACACCGCGCCCACACAGGTAGAGGGGTGGTGGCGGGAGCTGCATGTCGGCACCGAATCTACACCCACACATCACAAAGAGGGGGTGTATCGGGTAGTGCAGGAGTACGGGCAGGTATTTAGTAAACACCCATTAGATTTCGGAAGGATTAAGGGGTTCAGCACCATATCCCCACAGGCACACATCCACCTATTAAAGAGAGGTACAGGCCGATCCCACCTGCACACTACCAGTGCACCAAAGATATGTTGAGGAACATGAAGGAGGCAGGGGTCATCCGTGATAGTTGTAGTCCCTGGGAAGCCCCGTTGGTCCTGGTAAAGAAGAAAGATGGTACCATGAGGATGTGTGTGGATTACTGGAAGAAGAGTCATTAGCTGCGCTGAAGACTGCTAATTATTTCTGTACTCTTGACCTCACTAGTGGCTACTGGCAGGTGGCAGTTGCAGAGAAAGACCGCCAGAAGACTGCGTTCGCTACACCAATGGGACTCTGCGAGTTCAACAGTATGCCTTTTGGGCTGTGCAATGCCCCGGGATCCTTCCAGAGGCTCATGGAGTGTTGCTTGGGGCATCTTAACTTCGAGACTGTTCTGCTGTGCCTGGATGATGGGATCGTTTATTCCAAGACATATGAAGCCCATCTGGAGCACCTGGAAGAAGTGCTTTCAGCCCTCTCCAAGTACGGGATAAAGTTAAAGCCCTCCAAGTGCCACCTGTTGAAGCCCAAAGTGCAGTACGTCGGGCATGTGGTGAGTGCTGAAGGAGTGGCCCCGGAACCCGAAAATCACCGCCATCCAGAGTTGGCCGCAACCTACCACGGTAAAAGAGGTGAGGCAGTTCCTGGGCCTGGTGGGCTACTACCGTCGCTTCATCAAGGGGTACACCAAGATGGACGCGCTCATGCAAGACATGGTACAGACCAAGAATGGCAGAACTCCCGGACCCCCGTTTGCCTGGGGCGAGACACACGAGGAGTCATTCCAGCAATTGAAGTCGGCCATGACGGGGGAGGAAATCCTGGCCTATCCCGAGTATGGACTCCCGTTCATCCTTTACACAGACGCCAGCAACGTGGACTTAGGTGCTGTCCTGTCCCAAATGCAAGATGGCTGGGAGAAGGTGATCGCCTACGCAAGCAGGAAGCTTCGGCCGACAGAGAGGAATCCTGAGAATTACAGCTCTTTCAAGTTGGAGTTCTTGGCACTCGTCTGGGAAATAACAGAAAGGCTCAAACATTACCTGGCATCGGCGAAGTTCACCGCTTACACGGACAACAACCCTTTGACGCATCTGGACACAGCAAAATTGGGGGGCCCTGGAGCAGCAATGGGTGGCGCGGCTAGCCAACTATGACTTCACCATTAAGTACAGGGCCGGCCGCAAGAACACCAACAAGGATGCATTGTCCCGAATGCCGCACCTACCCGATGAAGGGGTGTAGGAAGATTGTTTGGAGGAGATCGAGCTGTCCGCGTTCCATCAGCCGAGGGACGAAAAGCCCTATGTTGGCCAGCAGCAAGCGAATTTTGACCCGTTACCCTGCCAGGGGTGGCAGGAAGCTCAAAATCAGGAACCCGCGGTCCAGCTTGTCAAACTGATGGTTGCCCAAGGTGCTTCTCGACTAGAACCTACAGCCCCTCTCGAAGCTCAGCAGTTGTAGAAAGAGAGGGACCGCCTTTACCTGCAGCAAGGAAAGCTGTACATGGGATTGATCAACCCGAAAATGCACGAGAAGGTCCGCCAGCTGGTGGTACCACAGTCGTGCGTACCCAAGGTCCTGCAGGCTTACCATGACGGAGCTGGACACTTCGGCTGGAAGAAGTTAGAGATGCTGCTGAGGGAGCGCTTCTACTGGAGTGGGATGCGAGAGTCTGTAGAGGCCTGGTGCAGAGAGTGTGACCCCTGTGAAGACGGGATGAAACCAGTCAGAAGGCCCCGCTGCAGCCGATTGTTACCATCCAGCTGTTAGAGTTGGTCGCTCTGGACCATGTCAAGCTCACGCCTAGCCGAAGTGGTTATACATATGCCCTGATCATCTAAGACCAATACTCCAGGTTCATGGTGGTGGTCCCCGTCAAGGATTTAACGGGCCATTTAACGATGCAAGAAGTACCGGACCACGGCTTACCATACCCAAGCTAACGGGATGTGTGAGAAGATAAATCACCAGGTCCTTAACATCCACAAGGCCCTGCCCCTGAAAGAACGAAACTTGTGGCCCGAGAAACTGCCTGATCTGGTGGACATGTACAATAATATCCCCTGCAGCTCCACCAAGTGCACGCCTGCGTACCTGATGAGAGCCCGGCCTGGGAGGCTGCTGGTGGATCTAGAATTGGACGTCGAGGTACCTGAGACTCTTCCCCCCACTTCCAATTGGGATATCAAGCGACAGAAGCAGTATCGGCAGATCCAAGAGTATGTGGAAAGGAACCTGCGCCAGAGCCGGGAGAGAAAAGAGCAACTCTTCAACAAACGGGCTCAGACTGCACCTTTCGGACCCGGAGATGTGGTGCTGAAGAGGAAAAGGAGGACGCACAAGCTCGATGATCAGTGGGAAAGGACCCACTATGTTATCCAACCTACTGGATGGGAGAATAGAAAGACGTATCTAATCAGTCGTGACCAGGGGAAGCCCACATGACCACGGCCACTGTTTCCAGGCATCACCTGAAGAAGTGTCCAGAGCCCCTGAAGTTGTTAGAAGTTCCCACTCCTACGCCGAGCGTGGAAAAGAAGAAAGAGGTGATCCACACAGTGATGGGTGATTTTCCAGCTGATTGGCCTATGCAGAATGGCGCAGTAATTGTTCCTGTTATAATGTTCCCACAACCCGTGGAAGAGATAGAGCCAGAGAAGTCCGTTAGCGAGCTACCAGAACGAGCACCCAGGGATGCACCTACACCACGCCCCCGCAGGTCTCTGCCAGCCATACCTGACACTCGAGAAGAGGGACTTGTCGTCCCCTCTCCTCCACTAGCCCCACACGAGAGTATTGGGCCCTGAAGGTCCACACGCCCTAACTTCGGTCAGCCCCCACTCAGATACAGGGAGACCGCAATCTAGGGGTGTTGCATGTTGATCATGTAAATAGATGTATGAATGAATGCCAATTACCCGAGATTCTCACCTGATTCAGAGTATTAAAGAGGTAGTGGTTCCCGGCTACCAACAAGTTCGGTTCCGCGTTGGGACCCTTTGATGTTTCTTGTTTGAATTTACTTATAAAAAGACACGGCTGAGAACTTGCAGGCCAACCCATAAACTATTGGGTCTTGTAAATAGCCCCAGACCACCCTTTTCATCATTCCGCAGTCTCCAGAGAGGCTGGTTGGAGGAAGGGCCTGCAGCAGAGTAGGCCGAGGTCCCATCACCACGGAAACCGGTGACTACCCTCCGGGTCAGGAATCCCCTGGACATGGGGCCTCTGAGAGAGACTGCTAGGTAAGGAACTTATTACCCGGCCCGTGTGGGCACCACCCGGACCCGTACCCGTTTCCTGGGTTTGTTTGGGTGGGTTAAGGTGAGAAGGACATGGTCCTGTCCCGTCCCGGTTAATAAAAATGTTTTATGCAACGTTAAAGTAAAATGCCTCCCGTTAAGGGAAGAAACCAAAGTATCCATGAATGTAAATATGTTATTATGCTTGTAAATGTCTTATCCCCTTTTATCCCCTTTTGCAGTTACAAAATAAACTGGTGGTGGTCGGACAGCCCGTAGATGGTCTATGTTTAACCAAGGGGGAGTGTGACTACCCCTTTCCCTCACAGGTGACATCATCCAACCTTTAAAACCCTAGTCACCCCCCTCAGGGCTATATAGACACACCAGGGGTCAGAACTACGCGGTTAGACGCCCACCAAGGAGTCTAGACAGCCCGGGGGCGGGAAAGTAGTGAGTTGAGTGTTAGAGTTCAAGTTGGAGAGGAGTGTGGGCTGAAGCTGGATGCAGCTCCAGCAGAGGCGAATACCCCAAATTGAACGGCGCCAGGGTAGGAGCCTTGGTGTCAGTGGCTTCGAGGCAGACGACGGTCTCCATCTGCAGGAGCCAGGAAGACAGCTCGGTGGAACCGAGGTGAACCGGGACAGGGTAGTGACCCTCCGGTACCGACCTGGGGAACTAACTCGGAAACCGGAGCACACAGGGGGGTACTCGGACCCTGAAGCCAGGACCAGAAGCGACTGGAACTGGTTAAATTTACCGATTGAGGCCAGGACTAGAGGTCCTGTCCCACTCAAAGTCCCTATTAGAAGACAACAGCCCACCGAGGGGAATAGAAGGCCACCGCCAGGGCTCAGAGATCCCACAGGCCAGCGTCTGCGGGCAAGAGCTCCTTAGGCCACATCCAGCTGGGAGCGGACTCCTGAAGTTGCAAGCACAGGCAGTCCAGCATCTTACAAAAGGTGCAGGAGAAAGACAGAGACCTCTGCACCAAACCCCAATGGGTCCCGGGGCCACCATCCCTGCCCATGGAGGGGTTAACAACTTGCTGCATAACATCTCCCCCAGGTGCCCCGTAACTGCAGCGGTGGTGTCCAAACTCACCACATACTGTGGGTGGCGTCACGAACTTAATACGGCTCAGCCCGTACATATACATCCTACATCCACCACTATAACCCCCTTTTTGATCGGAGTGACCGTGAGACCCAAGGGGCCGGAGACCCTTGAGCCACCCACAGAAGGTCCGGATCCGAGCAGCTCGGCTGCTGCGAGTGGGGCGGTACATAAGCATACCCAGCAGGCCATAGGGGAGGCATTCAGGTTTTGGACGCTGCCATATCCAACCCCACTAGCTCAGCCATGGGACAAGGACCGGAGAGGAGTTACGACCGCAGCAGTAAATTGGTGCTGCAGGTTCTGTGCCAGATGCAAAAGATTGACTACAGGAACGCTGACACTCGGTCAGCCTTGACCCGGGAATTATACCGTTGGGATGCCCAGAATGATGCAGAGGACAATGAGAATCCCGACGATATTGACCCAGAGGGTTTAAACTATGTGCCACATCATGGATCTAGTGATGGGAATCAACTTGGTCCCAAGTAGCCCAAGCAACAGAGTTGTTTGCTGCATTGGGGTCTAAATCCTCAAGAGAAGAGAGGGCTTGTGTTCTGGAATTTGTTTATGGGGTTCCAGCTGAGGGCCAGCGCTCAGAAATCCCTCTGGCATGTGTACAGTTGGACCTAAGGACCGACCAGGGAGAGGTCGAGGTAGAGCTTGTGGACAGCCTCCCCACACCTGGTATTTTGGGTACTAACCAGGAAGCGATCGATGTGGGACTTGTGAACAGGCTCCCCATACCTGGTATTTTGGGGACCAACCAGAAAGCGATCAATGTGGGACTTGTGAACAGCCTCCCCATACCTGTCATTGTGAAGACTGACCAGAGCAAGGCTGATGTGGAACTTATGAACAGCATCCCCACACCTGTTATTTTGGAGTCTGACCAGGAAGAGGTCCATATGGAGCTTATGGACAGCCTCCCCCACACCTGTTATTTTGGGGACTAACCAGGAGGAAATTGAAGTGGGGTTCATGGATGGCCCCACCAAGCCTGTTGTTTCGGATATCACCCAGAGGGAAGTGGAAGTGGGGCTTGTGGATTACCTGCTCACACCAGTTATTTTGGAGTATGACCTAGGACAAGGACTATCCAGCTAGTTTGTAGCAGCCATCACTCACTTTCAAGCCAAGCAAGACCTTGATGTGGATCTTTCTAACATCTTTTCCAAGGATAATTTACATTCCCAGTCTCCATCATCCACTTCTGAGCCAACAACCATGAGTAAGCCTAACCAGACTGTGGCTATTGACTGGGGGAAGATTGATAATAAGAAATTTATGCAACCCCACCTCGTGGAGCCCACCTTAGTGCTTGTCCACAATATGGCTGCTCAACCTGGGGGAGGTAATCAGGGGGAGGTGTATAGATGCAAACCTCTGTTGCTGACCTCACCATTAAAAAGGACAATGCTGTCAAGAGGAGAAGGATGATCAGAAGCCTATCCTGTCTGGCTAATATTAAGAAGGGGGAGGAATGTGATGACCTGGACTCTGTCAGTGCTTAGCAGGGGTTAAATCTCTTAAAATTCAGCCAGACATGAGGATGGTTTGTTTATAGACGGGGGGGGGGATAAGTTCTCATTGTTTTTACAAAACGTTTGTTGACTCATGTAATTGCCTTGGCTAATGAAGGCCAGACACACAAATAAATCAATTATGCGAACTTCCCATTGTATTACTAAGTGAACTGCTAGATGTGATGTAACTTACCTGTCTCTCACATGTCTCTGGATATTTGAATATGGCTTGAAATCTAGCCAATAAGAGCCCAGTCTTTTCCACTAATCATGAAGACCCCAATGGTCTGAATGGAGAGCTCAGGGGTATAAGAAGGAGGACTGTCCATTGCCTAGGGAGACTCTTGCTACATGCTACCAATCTAGGACCTGCAGATCCGATTGGCAAGCCATAACCAAACCTGGATTATAACACTGTATGGACTTCAGCATCGAATGCAAGGATTCGGCTGAGCTATCAAGGACTACCTAAGGAAGGAATCCAGCTTGGTACAATCCAGTCATCTGACTACAGAATTTGCAGTCCTCAGTCAACTTCCTAAATCTGGCGCTATTCCATTCTCGGTTGGTGCCTGACGAAACCTGGGTGCTGCTGTATTGGAGTAAGTAGCCCTGGAAGCTCTGAGGCACGGACATTCTAATCCCTGGTGAGCCAGGAGTGAGTCAGCGGAAGGTTGAGACTCTTACATTCGTCTGTTTTGCTGGTTATGTGCCATATGCCGTTAATTGTTTGGGGATCCAATAAAGTCTTAATATTGTGATTCCCTCACCCTGTGTTGTCTGAGTAGTGTTCCGCCCACAGTTAAGGAGGTCGGGCGTTCAGTTGGGATGAGCCCTGGGCCGTGCTGCCTTTCTAAGGCGGCCGGGCCAGCGGACGAGAGCACCAACTGACCCCCGTGTCTCCACAGAGGGGACCACACACCATTTTTTAACATTATTTAAATAGATTATTTTAAAAACGGCGTACGATCACTTCTATTTTTGATAACCAGCCAGGGTAAAGCAGACAGAGATGTTGGCCCAGTTCTCCATGAACCCAAACCCCTCCTTCTGGCACCAAATTTCTAAGCCATGTATTTATTTCCCTAAGCTCCCGCTGTCTTTCTAGTGACGCTTGTGGCATCGGTAATATTTCTGAAAACACCACCTTGGAGGTCCTGGACTTCAGCTTCTCTCCTAGTTCCCTGTAATCATTTTTAAAGACCTTCCACCTCCTTCTAACGTTGTCATTAGTACCAATGTGCACCATAACTGTTGGGTTTTCCGCAGCCCCACCCAGCAACCTGTCTATCTGATCTGCAATATGCTAAACCTGAGCACCCAACAGACAACACACTGTTCAGCATTCAGTCTTGGCTACACATGACCCTGTCTGTCCACCTAATTATGGAGTTCCCTACCACCAACATCAGTCTGTCTGGTCCTTCTCCTATTTCCCTCCTCCCTACAGCAGTCGTTTTCCTGGTTTCGAAGAGCAATGTTCTGCTGTGGTGATCCTATTCCTGGCCCTGCATCTCCAATATCAGCCAAATAGGCATATTTAGTAGGTTCTACCAGGTCAGGACTAGGCTCCTTGACACTTTTCCCTTTACCCCTTCTTCTAACTGTTACCTAGATACCTACTTCTGGGTCTTGAACATCCGCACCTCCACTCTTCTCCATATTACTAGCCCCAGCCAGAGCATGCTCATTGAGCTCTAAACTTTTTTCCAGGTTTGTAATACTCCTGAGTGTTGCAAGGTGCATATTTAGATCTATTACCTGGGCTTCCAAATATGCAACACACTGACATTGAGCGCAGACATAGTCACCCTCGAACGGCTGTTCAAGACATGCATACATCTCACAAGACGCACACTTGTAACATTGTCCATGGAACACATACTAAATGGGGATAAACAGTACAGATAAAAACAATGGAAAACTTGAAAAGTAACAACAAACTATGCTCTTGTGTCAAACTATGACATTGTTTTCAACTATGCTATACATTTACCTTGCAGCAAGCACTTAAATTGCAGCCTCACCCACTCTGCAGCTTTGCTTGGTTTGACTGGAATTTATAGTTCACGAACCAGCTAACAAACAAAACACAATGAAGCACCTGACAAATATCACAAAACCTCCCCCTTTTTTCCAGTAACAGAGATAGTACAGATAGATAATATCCTAAACAAGCTAAACAGCTACACAGTGATCACAACTATGATATTGTGTTTAACTATGCTATACCCTTACCTTGCAGCCAGCACTTAAATTGCAGCCTAGCCTTGCTCAGCAGCCTCACTTGGTGTGAATGGAATTTATAGTTCACTTACCAGCCAGCAAAGCAAACACAATGAATCACCTGACACAAATCACAAGACCTCCCCCTTTTTTTTCCAGTAACAGATATAGCAAAGATGGATAATACCCTAAACAATCTAAACAGCTACACAGTTACCACAACTATGATATTGTGTTTAACTATGCTATACCCTTACCTTGCAGCTAGTACTTAATTTGCAGCCTCGCTTGGTGTGACTGGAATTTTCCAGTTTTAGAAATACAGTTGGAAGAATGCAAAAAGAAGTCCATCCATTCAAAAGCCAAAAGGTGGATCTCCAGGTAAACAAGTCACAGTCAAAGAGTCAACTCATCACAAGATTTATGAGATCTGGGGCAACAAACAAGACAGTGGAGGTGGCTTGTATGCTTCATAATAGTGAGATCCCAGATGTCCCTGCAAGCATCAGCAATTCACATTACACAAGTCTGGAATGGTGACCCGAAAAAAGGTGAAGAAGCCTCAACTTCAATATCATCAATCATAAAAATGCATTGGCTCAAGTTTGCAAAGAGGTACAGTAGAAGATTGGAAATGAGTGATTTTGTCACGATGTGACAAAGCGATATCAAGAGACAAGGAGCTCCTATACTGTCCTTCACACTAGGGAACCCTAGGCTATACCTTTACTCCAGATTACCCCTAATAGTGGAGATGCTTGAGTCCTTTCTATACCCTTAGATGAAGCTAATCAGTTCCCCCACCCCAGGCATGGAAAGGGCAGTAGTGTGAGGGAAATGCAGATTTCATTAGACAGAGATTGCCAAAACATAGTCAAACAGCACACTCTTAGAAACCAACAGTAAGACAGTAAAGGGAAAAGCAAGACGAAAGGCAGCAACAAAAGGACAACAAGGGTTAATATCACAACCACACACAGCAATAATGCACAACAACCACCAGTACATCTGGATCCAACCACCTCTCCAGACCAGTTTAGAAACTATAGCTGCCACTAATGGAAGTGTCCAGTCAGCATATATAGGAGGGGAGCGAATTCGACTGACACTCCCACATCATATGACCAAAGGATATTAACAAGCAGCCCAGCAAAGATTAACTCTTGCTAGAATGCCTATGAGCCACCAGTCTGTGGGTTCATGCCCGAGTCTCCCTGCACTGATCACCCACCACAGAGAAGCCAACAGGCAGAGTGCAAGAATTTGTGGTTTCCACAGATCCTGACAGTTGGCGACGCTTGCAAAAGCCTCCTAGTGACAGATTTGGAGTGATGAGACAAAAGTCAATAGATTAGGCTCTGTTGGGTGAAAATGAGTCTGGGAGAAATACAGGAAAAAGGGGTTAAAGTATCAAGAAATGAAAGGAACTGACAAGTTTGGTAGAAGAATCCTGATGATATGGCGTTATTTCACAGCCAAAGGCACTGGATACTTGACCAGGATTGATGTGGTCTCAATGCTGAGCTATATGTCAGTATCCTACAAGACAAATTACTTTGTACACTCTATTACTATGGGTAAGGATGACAGTGTTCCAGCAGGACAAACACCCAAAGCATAAGTCAAGATTGGTGAAGAAATGGTTCAAAGACAATGAATCAGAGTTGCTGGATTTGCCCCCCACAGTCCCCAGACCTCAACCCAATTGAACACAAGTGGGTAGAGAGGAAGAAAAAGCTATATACATACACAAATGAGTCCACCAGTATGCACCAACATTTGGACCGTTTAGAAGAGACCAGGGGTCAGATTTCGGTCGAGACATGCTTGAATCTGATCGAGAGCATGCTCAAAAGTATTCAGGCAGTGTTGGAAGCCAAAAGTGAATATACAAAATACTAAGAAAAAAATAAAAAATTTAAATTTAGATATTTAGGAGCAAAACAGTGACAATGTAGGGACATGATAAGAATATGCATAACTCATCATATGCTAAATGTATGTATGAGATAGCCAAGATGTTTATCTATAAAATTATGGTAGTCTCACGCTTAAAGCTGTAGTGGATTCAAAACATTGTTACCCTTTTGCTTGCCAATGTAACATCCAAGGCTCTATTCATATTACATTATAAAATATTACATTTTGCCATATTATGTGCAGTATTTGTCTAGTTCTATAGTAAATGCATATGTGGCGCCCCTGAGGCTTCAGTTGCCACAGAGGTACTGCACCTCAGCCAGAGGTGTGGTATTCCATCTTTGGTAAGGAGGAGGTCAACATCGGTTTACACAAAGCACAACACCCTGGCTCAGAAACACCTCATCAAACATGGCAAGGGCATGATTATACCCAAATCCAGGCTAGGGGGGTGGAGTCTTAGGAGTGGGAACACAGTACAAAGTGGCAACACAGTGTTGAGTGTGGAGAGAGAGAAAGAGAAGCAGTAGAGGAGCTAAGACCTGTGGCCTAGAGTAGTTACTGCTCGGCCCGGGAACAGACAGAAGGGGTCCTAGAGACCACGGGAGCCAACCTCTCGTGGTCTTGTTCCACATATAATCTACTGGTGGAAGGACTTGGCTGCAACATGGGGATTGGTCGTTAGGCTAGGAGAGTATAACCTACTGACTTCGCTAGCAAAACCAGCGGCTGAGGTGTCTGCACGCACCGAAGCTACCACCGCACACAAATTCACTGGAAGGTGACCCTCAAGCAGGGTCAGACTGGGGTGCCAAGGGCCTACCAGGATAATTGACTCTAGGGGCCCACACTATAGCTATCGTAAAAGTTTTTATTACTGTGCCTCCCCCGCGTCAGCAGCTGGGCTGCACAGATCCGGATCCGCGGTGGCTCGAGAGAGACGTCCGGACCCGGGGGTCATGCAGCCACTCAAAGGGGGTATATGTACAGGGGATGGTATGGAAAGTTCGTGACGCCACCCATGGTGTGTGGTAAGGGTAAAGTACCACCCCTACAACTGGGAGTACCCGGTAGCGATGGTGGGGGCAGCCAGGTGTTTAACCCCTCCACGGGTGGGGGGAATACCCTGGGACTCTGTGATAATGTCGGGGAGGTGTCGTCGGGCCGGTAAGGGTTAATTGTGTACTCATGCAGTCCAATAATGCTGACGCTGACAACCGTGGTAAACCAAAGTTCTTGATGCCACTGCAGCAGGGAGGGAGCACTCCTGGATCCCGTGCCCGTAGGTGTTGCTTGTTAGCCTGTGACCTTGACCTTGCCACCTCTTTTCTGTAGTTGGTCCCTTTCAGCTTAAAACTAAACGGGTCCCGCTCACCCGTATGGCTAACCGAGTGAGCTTGCTCTCAGGGTTCACGCTTTGGATTTTCTGGACTATGCAGTGGGAAAGTCCTATCCCCCTCGTTGCGCTAGTACCCCCGATTTTGGAGCGGGTGGAGAATGGATCTTGAAGGCTCTGTCCTCGTTGGGTGAATTACCAGGACGCCTGAAGCTACTTCCTGGCCTGGGGTCCATGTACCCCATCGTGCCCTGGCCCCTGCCCGGTGATGGCACAAGGCCGCCGGCTGTCCTCCTCGACAGTCCGTGCCCCTTGTCATGATCTTCTGTGGTCCCGCTCCTACCAGGCCCAGACCAACGTCTGCCACCTCGTAAACGAGGAGCCTAGCTCCTGACCTCTCCTCTTTAGAGTCACTCCTCAACTAACTTGTCACCTCTCCTCTTGAGAGTCACTCCTCAACTAACTGTCTCCTAACACTCTTGACCTCCCCTTAACCAACCCCCCAAGTGGCCAGCCCTATTCCCTTCAGGCTGTCCACTGGTGTGTCTGGTGGGTGTGGTGCAGAGCGTTCCTAGGGTTTTGATTAGCTTGTTCTTAGCAACACCAAAGGTCAGGGACCCGTAACCAAGGAGGAGGTGGATATTATGCAGAAGGGCAGATTGCACAATACCCTGTGACGACCTGATAGGCCAGGGTGTCACATTACTTGATCATTTTCGTCTTCTCTCAGTATAACATGCGGCTTTTAGCAAACTATACAGTGCGCAAAAGAGACCTGTTCTGTGCCTGCATATAGCACAGGATTTCTTGTAGCACCTTATTTATTGTAGTTAATAATGGAATCTATTATTTACAATCAGTTCCAGTTTTTCTTACACACGGACATTGCTTGTCCTAGGAAAACCACCGAGTCCATCAGCCAAATTATATTCAAAGAGAAGCAAAACGCTATCCAGCATCTTCACATGGAAAAGTTTACTAACGTTAATCCCCCTCTGTCCTCATCTATCTGGGAAATCCCTTATTAGGCCCTGTGCGCACACTGTGCTTTTTGCCGCGGATTTTGCTGCAGAAAAGCTGCAGAATTTGTTCATAACCTTTCTGCACTCCTTCCCCAGCAAAATCTATGAGAAAATCAAAATGCTGTACACACACTGCGTTTTTTCTCTCTCAAGCAGCAAAAAAAAGTAGCATGTCCCTTAATGTCTGCAGGTACCTTCGTTTTTGCCATTAAATAATGGTTAAAAACTGCAGGGACCAACCCGCGTTAAACCGTGGTAAATCCGCACCAAAAACGCAACAAACCGCAGCAAATCTGCACCAAAAACGTAACAAACCGTGGCAAATCTGTATGCAGTTTTGGTGCGTTTTTTTGCAGTGGGTGAGGAATTTTTTTAAGAAAATGCCATTTTCCAGTGTGCACAGGGCCTTAAGGGTGCTTTACATGCTGCGACATTGCTAACGATATATCGTCGGGGTCACGGTGTTTGTGACGCACATCCGTCACCGTTAGTGACATTGCAGCGTGTGACAGCTAGGAGCGACAATCAACGATCGCAAAAACGGCAAAAACCGTTGATCGTTGACACGTCGCTTCAAATCATAATGTCGTTGGTGTTTCATTCCGCAGATTGTTCGTCGTTCCTGCGGCACCACATCGCTGTGTGTGACACCGCAGGAACGACGAACATCATCTTACCTGCGTCAATCGGAAAGGAGGAAGGAAGGAGGTGGGCGGCATGTTCCGGCCGCTCATTTCCTCCCCTCCTCTTCTATTGGGTGGTCGTTTTGTGACGCCGAACGCACCTCCCCCATGAAGGAGGGATTGTTTGGAGCAGCAACAGCGACGTCGCTGGACAGGTATGTGGTGTGACGCTGCCGTAGCGATCACCACATGTCGCACAAACGACGGGGGCTAGCATACCTCCCAACCGTACCGGATTCTGCGGGACTGCCTTGATTTTTTAGGTCTGTCCGCACTCCCGCGGCTCACAGCTGATGTCCCGACTCCTCCCCTCAGTGCAGTGTATAAATTAAATTAAATTATTATTTTCAGCTCTGGCCGGGACTCGAACACGTGAAACTCATTGCTCCGTAGGCAGCAGCTCTTCCTCTGAGCCACTACCCATATTGAAAACCATGGGAAGATTTGGTAATCTTAACCTCTATAGTGCCGGAGACAAAGCAGAAGCAGATTATTTAGCTGTAAAGATGGATGAATGATAGAGGGATGGATGATAGAGGGGTGTGTGTGAGTGTGTGTGTGTGTGTGTGTGTGTGTGTGTGTGTGTATATACACATGACAGATAATACATACAGTTACAGTTAGGTCCAGAAATATTTGGACAGTGACACAAGTTTTGTTATTTTAGCTGTTTACAAAAACATGTTCAGGAATACAATTATATATATAATATGGGCTGAAAGTGCACACTCCCAGCTGCAATATGAGAGTTTTCACATCCAAATCTGAGAAAGGGTTTAGGAATCATAGCTCTGTAATGCATAGCCTCCTCTTTTTCAAGGGACCAAAAGTAATTGGACAAGGGACTCTAAGGGCTACAATTAACTCTGAAGGCGTCTCCCTCGTTAACCTGTAATCAATGAAGTAGTTAAAAGGTCTGGGGTTGATTACAGGTGTGTGGTTTTGCATTTGGAAGCTGTTGCTGTGACCAGACAACATGCGGTCTAAGGAACTCTCAATTGAGGTGAAGCAGAACATCCTGAGGCTGAAAAAAAAGAAAAAATCCATCAGAGAGATAGCAGACATGCTTGGAGTAGCAAAATCAACAGTCGGGTACATTCTGAGAAAAAAGGAATTGACTGGTGAGGTTGGGAACTCAAAAAGGCCTGGGCGTCCACGGATGACAACAGTGGTGGATGATCGCCGCATACTTTCTTTAGTGAAGAAGAACCCGTTCACAACATCAACTGAAGTCCAGAACACTCTCAGTGAAGTAGGTGTATCTGTCTCTAAGTCAACAGTAAAGAGAAGACTCCATGAAAGTAAATACAAAGGGTTCACGTCTAGATGCAAACCATTCATCAATTCCAAAAATAGACAGGCCAGAGTTAAATTTGCTGAAAAACACCTCATGAAGCCAGCTCAGTTCTGGAAAAGTATTCTATGGACAGATGAGACAAAGATCAACCTGTACCAGAATGATGGCAAGAAAAAAGTTTGGAGAAGAAAGGGATCGGCACATGATCCAAGGCACACCACATCCTCTGTAAAACATGGTGGAGGCAACGTGATGGCATGGGCATGCATGGCTTTCAATGGCACTGGGTCACTTGTGTTTATTGATGACATAACAGCAGACAAGAGTAGCCGGATGAATTCTGAAGTGTACCGGGGTATACTTTCAGCCCAGATTCAGCCAAATGCCGCAAAGTTGATCAGACGGCGCTTCATAGTACAGATGGACAATGACCCCAAGCATACAGCCAAAGCTACCCAGGAGTTCATGAGTGCAAAAAAGTGGAACATTCTGCAATGGCCAAGTCAATCACCAGATCTTAACCCAATTGAGCATGCATTTCACTTGCTCAAATCCAGACTTAAGACGGAAAGACCCACAAACAAGCAAGACCTGAAGGCTGCAGCTGTAAAGGCCTGGCAAAGCATTAAGAAGGAGGAAACCCAGCGTTTGGTGATATCCATGGGTTCCAGACTTAAGGAAGTGATTGCCTCCAAAGGATTCGCAACAAAATATTGAAAATAAAAATTTTTTTTTGGGTTTGGTTTATTTGTCCAATTACTTTTGACCTCCTAAAATGTGGAGTGTTTGTAAAGAAATGTGACAATTCCTACAATTTCTATCAGATATTTTTGTTCAAACCTTCAAATTAAACGTTACAATCTGCACTTGAATTCTGTTGTAGAGGTTTCATTTCAAATCCAATGTGGTGGCCTGCAGAGCCCAACTCGCGAAAATTGTGTCACTGTCCAAATATTTCTGGACCTAACTGTAGGTCCAGAAATATTTGGACAATGACACTATTTTCGCGAGTTGGGCTTTGCATGCCACCACATTGGATTTGAAATGAAACCTCTACAACAGAATTCAAGTGCAGATTGTAACGTTTAATTTGAAGGTTTGAACAAAAATATCTGATAGAAATTGTAGGAATTGTACACATTTCTTTACAAACACTCCACATTTTAGGAGGTCAAAAGTAATTGGACAAATAAACCAAACCAAAATATTTTTATTTTCAATATTTTGTTGCGAATCCCTTGGAGGCAATCACTGCCTTAAGTCTGGAACCCATGGACATCACCAAATGCTGGGTTTCCTCCTTCTTAATGTTTTGCCAGGCCTTTACAGCCGCAGCCTTCAGGTCTTGTTTGTTTGTGGGTCTTTCCGTCTTAAGTCTGGATTTGAGCAAGTGAAATGCATGCTCAATTGGGTTAAGATCTGGTGATTGACTTGGCCATTGCAGAATGTTCCACTTTTTAGCACTCATGAACTCCTGGGTAGCTTTGGCTGTATGCTTGGGGTCATTGTCCATCTGTACTATGAAGCGCCGTCTGATCAACTTTGCGGCATTTGGCTGAATCTGGGCTGAAAGTATATCCCGGTACACTTCAGAATTCATCCGGCTACTCTTGTCTGCTGTTATGTCATCAATAAACACAAGTGACCCAGTGCCATTGAAAGCCATGCATGCCCATGCCATCACGTTGCCTCCACCATGTTTTTACAGAGGATGTGGTGTGCCTTGTATCATGTGCCGTTCCCTTTCTTCTCCAAACTTTTTTCTTGCCATCATTCTGGTACAGGTTGATCTTTGTCTCATCTGTCCATAGAATACTTTTCCAGAACTGAGCTGGCTTCATGAGGTGTTTTTCAGCAAATTTAACTCTGGCCTGTCTATTTTTGGAATTGATGAATGGTTTGCATCTAGACGTGAACCCTTTGTATTTACTTTCATGGAGTCTTCTCTTTACTGTTGACTTAGAGACAGATACACCTACTTCACTGAGAGTGTTCTGGACTTCAGTTGATGTTGTGAATGGGTTCTTCTTCATCAAAGAAAGTATGCGGCGATCATCCACCACTGTTGTCATCCATGGACGCCCAGGCCTTTTTGAGTTCCCAAGCTCACCAGTCAATTCCTTTTTTCTCAGAATGTACCCGACTGTTGATTTTGCTACTCCAAGCATGTCTGCTATCTCTCTGATGGATTTTTTCTTTTTTTTCAGCCTCAGGATGTTCTGCTTCACCTCAATTGAGAGTTCCTTAGACCGCATGTTGTCTGGTCACAGCAACAGCTTCCAAATGCAAAACCACAAACCTGTAATCAACCCCAGACCTTTTAACTACTTCATTAATTACAGGTTAATGAGGGAGACGCCTTCAGAGTTAATTGCAGCCCTTAGAGTCCCTTGTCCAATTACTTTTGGTCCCTTGAAAAAGAGGAGGCTATGCATTACAGAGCTATGATTCCTAAACCCTTTCTCCGATTTGGATGTGAAAACTCTCATATTGCAGCTGGGAGTGTGCACTTTCAGCCCATATTATATATATAATTGTATTTCTGAACATGTTTTTGTAAACAGCTAAAATAACAAAACTTGTGTCACTGTCCAAATATTTCTGGCCCTGACTGTACATGATAGATAAATAGACATATGGATAGATACATGATGGATATATCCCCTGCAGATTTAGCAGGTTTGATAAGATGCAAATAAGTTAGAGCCTGCAAACTTCAAACAAGAGCAGGATTTATTAACAGATGCATAAATCTTACAAACCAACAAGTTATGTTGCTCAGTTAAATTTTAATAAATTTTCAACATAAAAGTGTGGGTCAATTATTATTCAACCCCTAGGTTTAATATTTTGTGGAATAACCCTTGTTTGCAATTACAGCTAATAATCGTCTTTTATAAGACCTGATCAGGCCGGCACAGGTCTCTGGAGTTGTCTTGGCCCACTCCTCCATGCAGATCTTCTCCAAGTTATCTAGGTTCTTTGGGTGTCTCATGTGGACTTTAATCTTGAGCTCCTTCCACAAGTTTTCAATTGGGTTAAGGTCAGGAAACTGACTAGGCCACTGCAACACCTTGATTTTTTCCCTCTTGAACCAGGCCTTGGTTTTCTTGGCTGTGTGCTTTGGGTCGTTGTCTTGTTGGAAGATGAAATGACGACCCATCTTAAGATCCTTGATGGAGGAGTGGAGGTTCTTGGCCAAAATCTCCAGGTAGGCCGTGCTATCCATCTTCCCATGGATGCGGACCAGATGGCCAGGCCCCTTGGCTGAGAAACAGCCCCACAGCATGATGCTGCCACCACCATGCTTGACTGTAGGGATGGTATTCTTGGGGTCGTATGCAGTGCCATCCAGTCTCCAAACGTCACGTGTGTGGTTGGCACCAAAGATCTCGATCTTGGTCTCATCAGACCAGAAAACCTTGAACCAGTCTGTCTCAGAGTCCTCCAAGTGATCATGAGCAAACTGTAGACGAGCCTTGACATGACGTTTTGAAAGTAAAGGTACCTTACGGGCTCGTCTGGAACGGAGACCATTGCGGTGGAGTACGTTACTTATGGTATTGACTGAAACCAATGTCCCCATTGCCATGAGATCTTCCCGGAGCTCCTTCCTTGTTGTCCTTGGGTTAGCCTTGGCTCTTCTGACAAGCCTGGCCTCGGCACGGGTGGAAACGTTCAATGGCTGTCCAGGCCGTGGAAGGCTAACAGTTGTTCCATAAGCCTTCCACTTCCAGATGATGCTCCCAACAGTGGAGACAGGTAGGCCCATCTCCTTGGAAAGGGTTTTTTACCTCTTGCCAGCCTTGTGACCCTCCACGATCTTGTCTCTGATGGCCTTGGAATGCTCCTTTGTCTTTCCCATGTTGACCAAGTATGAGTGCTGTTCACAAGTTTGGGGAGGGTCTTAATTAGTCAGAAAAGGCTGGAAAAAGAGATAATTAATCCAAACATGTGAAGCTCATTGTTCTTTGTGCCTGAAATACTTCTTAATACTTTAGGGGAACCAAACAGAATTCTTGTGGTTTGAGGGGTTGAATAATAAATTACCCTCTGAATAAACTTTTCACAATTTAAAAAAAAAATAAAAAAAGAAATAACATTCTTTTTTGCTGCAGTGCATTTCACACTTCCAGGCTGATCTACAGTCCAAATGTCACAATGCCAAGTTAATTCCGAATGTGTAAACCTGCTAAATCTGCAGGGGGTTGAATACTACTTGTAGGCACTGTAGATACTGCATCTATTTGTAGGTGAAGGAAAGAGTCAGATTCATTTGTACCCATAAAACTACTATAAAGAAATGTGGAAAAAGTACAAAATTACAAAATACAATTTTTATTTTCACCAACTTGGACTCAAACCAGCACCTTTCAAACATGTGCCCAGCAGCGCTGCTAGCTTTCCTAGCTGCTCTCGCTGTTGAGCCACTAGGAATTGATGACATCAGACAGAATATTTTATATGAATAAACCTACAATGCAGCCTCTTACACAGCAGATTACACAGGACATAGCTCCATTGTACACAGCAGTGTCTCTATCTCCTGTATTCTAGAGAAAGAGGAAAAGAGATTTTTTTCTTTTAATAAAATTACTAAAAGTAACAAAAAAATAGAATAATGTCATTTTATTACACTTTTTTATAAAATAATAAACATCACAAATCAGCAAATAACATGGACATATTTGGTGTCCCTGTAATCGTAACGACCCGAACAACGCAGCGATCAGATTATTTATGGGGATCGGTAAATGGCGGTGAAAAAATGGCGCAATTTATTATTTTTCTTTATTAAAACCCATAAAAAATGTAATAAAAATGTATCACTGAGGCCGTGTTCACACGTATCAGAAATGTTGCATTTTATCTGCAGGTGTCTGCACCACGAGTGCAATAACAATCTTCTCTGATTCTTTGTTATTCATTGTCACCCTTATTTGATACATGTTTGGGGCAGATGTGAATCCTGAAGATTATAAAGAAAAAAAAAAACACCAAATCCGCACAGTTCAGCGGTGTCTTCAGACATAAAAGGGGCGGAGATTTCATGACATCTATCCACTTTGCTTGGACATTTAGTCCGTGTTCACATGTAGTGTAAATGCTGCATTTTTTTCTGCTGTTTTTTTGCACATTTATTCCGCTGTGTTTAATTATCCAAGTAAAGTGGATGTGATTCCACAAGACGACGCTGAACTCTGTAGTTTTGGTTTTTTTTTTTCTCTGGAGGTTTCTATGTGGAGCTTCAAAAAAATGCAGGAAAAAGCCTCTCTCTACAATAAAAACACTTAAAAACGCAGATTCACATCTAAACCAAAAACGCATTAAATAATAGAGAAAAGGCAGAAAATGGCACAATCAGAGGAAATAATTATTGTGTAGTTTGGTGCAGACAGCGGCAAAAACAAAAAGAAACAGAATTTATACAACATGTGAACACGGCCTTATAGGCACAAATAAGCAGTGTCATATAGTGACACAGAAATATAAGAAAATTCTGGCTGCTATGAATATGAATGAACAGTCTGGGGCATCTGCTGAATGACCCTTACTGATGAATGGGTGTGGCTAGGGGTGTGGCTAGGGGCAGTGTCAAATTTTGCCGCAGCGCACTAGGCGCACAGCTTACTTTGTCCCTCTTTCCTTTCTTCAAAAGTTGGGAGGTATCTGGGCTAGTGCTATCACTCGCAACATCGCTAGCAATGTCACAGCGTGTAAAGCACCCTTTAGAGTCAGTATGTGGAGGTGTGAAGCATTATGTTGCGGACGGGTGCCGGGCCGCTGCAGGGGCTGCTCGGATCCGGGTTCGTTACTGCGACTCGAGTGGTAGCTGGACTGGGGAGGAAATCCTGGCCTATCCCGAGTATGGACTCCCATTCATCCTTTACACAGACGCCAGCAACGTGGGCTTAGGTGCTGTCCTGTCCCAAATGCAAGATGGCAGGGAAAAGGGGATCGCCTACGCAAGCAGGAAGCTTCGGCCGACAGAGGAATCCCGAGAATTACAGCTCTTTCAAGTTGGAGTTCTTGGCACTCGTCTGGGAAATAACAGAAAGGCTCAAACATCGGCGAAGTTCACCGCTTACACGAACAACAACCCTTTGACACATCTGGACACAGCAAAATTGGGGGGCCCTGGAGCAGCGATGGGTGGCCCGGCTAGCCAACTATGACTTCACCATGAAGTACAGGGCCGGCCGCAAGAACACCAACAAGGATGCATTGTCCCGAATGCTGGACCTACCCGATAAAGGGGTGTAGGAAGATGGTTTGGAGGAGATCGAGCTGCCCGCGTTCCATCAGCCGAGGGACGGAAAGCCCTATGCTGGCCAGCAGCAAGCGAATTTTGACCCGTTACCCTGCCAGGGGTGGCAGGAAGCTCAAGATCAGGAACCCGCGGTCCAGCTTGTCAAACTGATGATTGCCCAAGGTGCTTCTCGACTAGAACCTACAGCCCCCCTCAAAGCTCAGCAGTTGTGGAAAGAGAGGGACCGCCTTTACCTGCAGCAAGGAAAGCTGTACAGAGGATTGATCAACCCAAAAATGCACGAGAAGGTCCGCCAGCTGGTGGTACCACAGGCGTGTGTACCCAAGGTCCTGAAGGCTTACCATGACGGAGCTGAACACTTCGGCTGGAAGAAGTTAGAGATGCTGCTGAGGGAGTGCTTCTACTGGAGTGGGATACGAGAGTCTGTAGAGGCCTGGTGCAGAGAGTGTGACCCCTGTGCACTGAGAAGACGGGATGAAACCAATCAGAAGGCCCCGCTGCAGCCGTTTGTTAACAGCCAGCCGTTAGAGTTGGTCGCTCTGGACCATGTCTAGCTCACGCCTAGCCGAAGTGGTTATACATATGCACTGACCATCTAAGACCACTACTCCAGGTTCATGGTGGTGGTCACCGTCAAGGATTTAACGGGCCATTTAACGATGCAAGAACGAAACTTGTGGCCCGAGAAACTGCCCGACCTGGTGGACATGTATAATAATATCCCTTGCAGCTACACCAAGTGCACGCCTGCGTACCTGATGAGAGCCTGGCCTGGGAGGCTGCCGGTGGATCTAGAATTGGACGTCGAGGTACCTGAGACTCTTCCCCCCACTGCCAATTGGGATATCAAGCGACAGAAGCAGTATCGGCAGATCCAAGAGTATGTGGAAAGGAACCTGCACCAGAGCCAGGAGAGACAAGAGCAACTCTTCAACAAACGGGCTCAGGCTGCCCCTTTCGGATCCGGAGATGTGGTGCTGACTCTTCAGCACCACATCTCCGGATCCGAAAGGGGAAAAGGAGGACGCACAAGCTCGATGATCAGTGGGAAAGGACCCACTATGTTATCCAATCTATCGGATGGGAGAATCTAATCAGTCGTGACCAGGGGAAGCCCACGTGACCACGGCCACTGTTTCCAGGGATCACCTGAAGAAGTGTCCAGAGCCCCTGAAGTTGGTAAAAGTTCCCACTCCTACGCCGAGCGTGGAAAAGAAGAAAGAGGTGATCCACACAGTGATGGGTGATTTTCCAGCTGATTGGCCTATGCAGAATGGTGCGGTGATTGTTCCTGTTATAATGTTCCCACAACCCGTGGAAGAGATAGAGCCAGAGAGGTCCATCAGCGAGCTACCAGAACGAGCACCCAGGGATGCACCTACACCACGCCCCCGCAGGTCTCTGCCAGCCATACCTGACACTTGAGAAGAGGGATTTGTCGTCCCCTATCCTCCACTAGACCCACACGAGAGTATTGGGTCCTGAAGGTCCACACGCCCTAACTTTGGTCAGCCCCCACTCAGATACAGGGAGACCGCAATCTAGGGGTGTTGCATGTTGATCATGTAAATAGATGTATGAATGAATGCCAATTACCCGAGATTCTCACCTAATTCAGAGTATTAAAGAGGTAGTGGTTCCCGGCTACCAACAAGTTTGGTTCCGCGTTGGGACCCTTTGATGTTTCCCGTTTGAATTTACTTATAAAAAGACACGGCTGAGAACTTGCAGGCCAACCCATAAACTATTGGGTCTTGTAAATAGCCCTAGACCACCCTTTTCATCATGAGGCAGTCTCCGAAGAGGCTGGTTGGAGGAAGGGCCTGCAGCAGAGTAGGCCGAGGTCCCGTCACCATGGAAACCAGTGACTACCCTCTGGGTCAGGGGTCCCCTGGACATGGGGCCTCTGAGAGAGAATGCCAGGTAAGGAACTTATTACTCGGCCCGTGTGGGCACCACCCGGACCCGAACCCATTTCCTGGACTGGGGAAAAGGGGTGCACACCAGTGCTTAGCGGTGGCACCAGGGCTAGGTTTGTTTGGGTGGGTTAAGGTGAAAAGGACATGGTCCCATCCCGGTTAATAAAAATGTTTTATGCAACGTTAAAGTAAAATGGCTCCCGTTAAGGGAAGAAACCAAAGTATCCATGAATGTAAATATGTTATTATGCTTGTAAATGTCTTATCCCCTTCTATCCTCTTTTGCGGTTACAAAATAAACTGGTGGTGGTCGGACAGCCCGCGGACGGTCTGTGTTTAACCAAGGGGGAGTGTGAAGCCCTGGCCGGGCGAGGTAGTCACAAATAGGCCCCTGCACTACCCCTTTCCCTCACAGGTGACATCATCCAACCTTTAAAACCCTAGTCACCACCCTCAGGGCTAGATGGACACACCAGGGGTCAGAACTAGGCAGAGTAGGCCGAGGTCCCGTCACCACGGAAACCGGTGACTACCCTCTGGATCAGGGGTCCCCTGGACACACCAGGGGTCGGAACTAGGTGGTTAGACACCCACCAAGGAATCTAGAAAGCCCGGGGTCGGGAAAGTAGAGAGTTGAGTGTTAGAGTTCAAGTTGGAGAGGAGTGTGGGCTGAAGCTGGGTGCAGCTCCAGTAGAGGCGAATACCCCAAATTGAACGGTGCCAGGGTAGGAGCCCTGGTGCCAGTGGCTAGGAGGCAGACGGCGGTCTTCGTCTGCAGGAGTCGGGAAGATGGCTCGGTGGAACCGAGGTGGACCGGGACAGGGTAGTGAACCGCTGGTACCGACCCGGGGAATCAACTCGGAAACCGGAGCACACAGGGGGGTACTTGGACCCTGAAGCCAGGACCAGAAACGACTGGAACTGGTTAAATTTACCGATTGAGGCCAGGACTAGAGGTCCTGTCCCACTCAAAGTCCCTATTAGAAGACAACAGCCCACTGAGGGGGATAGAAGGCCACTGCCAGGGCTTTGAGATCCCACGGGCCAGCGTCTGCGGGCAAGAGCTCCTTAGGCCACATCCAGCCGGGAGTGGAATCCTAAAGTTGCAAGGACAGGCAATCCACCATCTTAAAAAGGTGCAGGAGAAAGACAGAGACCTCTGCACCAAACCCCAACGGGTCCCGGGGCCACCATCCCTACCCATGGAGGGGTTAACAACTTGCTGCATAACATCTCCCCCAGGTGCCCCGTAACTACAGCGGTGGTGTCCAACCTCACCACATACTGTGGGTGGCGTCACAAACTTAATACGGCTCAGCCCGTACATATACGTCCTACATCCACCACTATAACCCCCTTTTTGATCGGCGTGACCGTGAGACCCCCGGGTCCGGAGACCCTCGAGCCACCCACAGAAGGTCCGGATCCAAGCAGCTCGGCTGCTGCGAGTGGGGCAGTACATAAGCATACCCAGAAGGCCATAGGGGAGGCATTCAGGTTTTGGACGCTGCCATGTCCAACCCCACCAGCTGAGCCATGGGACAAGGACCGGAGAGGAGTTACGACCGCTGCAGTAAATTGATGCTGCAGGTTCTGTGCCAGATGCAAAAGATTGACTACAGGAACGCTGACACTCGGTCAGCCTTGACCCGGGAATTATACCGTTGGGATGCCCAGAATGATGCAGAGGACAATGAGAATCCCGACGATATTGACCCAGAGGGTTTAAACTATGTGCCACATCATGGATCTAGTGATGGGAATCAACTTGGTCCCAAGTAGCCCAAGCAACAGAGTTGTTTGCTGCATTGGGGTCTAAATCCTCAAGAGAAGAGAGGGCTTGTGTTCTGGAATTTGTTTATGGGGTTCCAGCTGCCGTATCCATCTCCCTGGCTGAGGGCCAGCGCTCGGAAATCCCTCTGGCATATGTGCAGTTGGACCTAAGGACCGACCAGGTCGAGGTCGAGGTGGAGCTTTTGGACAGCCTCCCCACACCTGGTATTTTGGGTACTAACCAGGAAGCGATTGATGTGGGACTTGTGAACAGGCTCCCCACACCTGGTATTTTGGGGACCAACCAGAAAGCGATCAATGTGGGACTTGTGAATAGCCTCCCCATACCTGTCATTGTGAAGACTGACCAGAGCAAGGCTGATGTGGAACTTATGAACAGCATCCCCACACCTGTTATTTGTGGGTCTGACCAGGAAGACGTCCATATGGAGCTTATGGACAGCCTCCCCCACACCTGTTATTTTGGGGACTAACCAGGAGGAAATTGAAGTGGGGTTCATGGATGGCCCCACCAAGCCTGTTGTTTCGGATACCACCCAGAGGGAAGTGGAAGTGGGGCTTGTGGATTACCTGCTCACATCAGTTATTTTGGAGTATGACCTAGGACAAGGACTATCCAGCTAGTTTGTAGCAGCCATCACTCACTTTCAAGCCAAGCAGGACCCTGGTGTGGATCTTTCTAACATCTTTTCCAAGGATAATTCACATTCCCAGTCTCCATCATCCACTTCTGAGCCAACAACTATGAGTAAGCCTAACCAGACTGTGGCTATTGACTGGGGGAAGATTGATAGTAAGAAATTTATGCAACCCCACCTCGTGGACCCCACCTTAGTGCTTGTCCGGAATATGGCTGCTCAACCTGGGGAGGTAATCAGGGGGAGGTGTATAGATGCAAACCTCTGTTGCTGACCTCATCATTAAAAAGGACAATGCCGTAAAGAGGAGAAGGATGATCAGAAGCCTATCCTGTCTGGCTAATATTAAGAAGGGGGAGGAATGTGATGACCTGGACTCTGTCAGTGCACAGCAGGGGTTAAATTTCTTAAAATTCAGCCAGACATGAAGATAGTTTGTTTATAGACGGGGGGTAAGTCCTCATTGTTTTTCCAAGATTTTTGTTGACTCATGTAATTGCCTTGGCTAATGAAGGCCAGACACTCAGATAAATCAATTATGCGAACTTCCCATTGTATTACTAAGTGAGCTGCTAGATGTGATGTAACTTACCTGTCTCTCACTTGTCTCTGGATATTTGAATATGGCTTGAAATCTAGCCAATAAGAGCCCAGTCTTTTCCACTAATCATGAAGACCCCAATGGTCTGAATGGAGAGCTCAGGGGTATAAGAAGGTGGACTGTCCATTGCCCAGGGAGACTCTTGCTACATGCTACCAATCTAGGACCTGCAGATCCGATTGGCAAGCCATAACCAAACCTGGATTATAACACTATATGGACTTCAGCATCGAATGCAAGGATTCGGCTGAGCTATCAAGGACTACCTAAGGACGGAATCCATCTTGGTACAATCCAGTCATTTGACTACAGAATTTGCAGTCCTCAGCCAGCTTCCTAAATCTGGCGCTATTCCATTCTCGGTTGGTGCCTGACGAAACCTGGGTGCTGCTGTATTGGAGTAAGTAGCCCTGGAAGCTCTGAGGCATGGACATTCTAATTCCTGGTGAGCCAGCGGAAGGGTGAGACTCTGTTGCATGTTACATTTGTGTGTTTTGCTGGTTATGTGCCATATGCCGTTAATTGTTTGGGGATCCAATAAAGTCTTAATATTGTGATTCCCTCACCCTGTGTTGTCTGAGTAGTGTTCCGCCCACGGTTAAGGAGGTCGGGTGTTCAGTTGGGATGAGCCCTGGGCCATGCTGCCTTTCTAAAGGCGGCTGGGCCAGCGGATGAGAGCACAAACTGACCCCCGTGTCTCCACAGAGGGGACCACACACCATTTTTTAACATTATTTAAATAGATCATTTTCAAAGCGGTGTGGGATCACTTCTATTTTTGATAACCAGCCAGGGTAAAGTAGACAGAGATGTTGGCCCAGTTCTCCATGAACCCAAACCCCTCCTTCTGGCACCAATTTCTAAGCCATGTATTTATTTCCCTAAGCTCCCACTGTCTTTCTAGTGATGCTTGTGGCATCGGTAATATTTCTGAAAACACCACCTTGGAGGTCCTGGACTTCAGCTTCTCTCCTAGTTCCCTGTAATCATTTTTAAAGACCTTCCACTTCCTTCTAACGTTGTCATTAGTACCAATGTGCACCATAACTGTTGGGTTTTCCGCAGCCCCACCCAGCAACCTGTCTATCCGATCTGTAATATGCCAAACCTGAGCACCCAACAGACAACACACTGTTCAGCATTCACTCTTGGCTACACATGACCCTGTCTGTCCACCTAATTATAGAGTTCCCTACCACCAACATCTGTCTATCTGTCTGGTCCTTCTCTTTCCCTCCTGCCTACAGCAGTCGTTTTCCTAGTTTCGAGGAGCAATGTTCTGCTGTGGTGATCCTATTCCTGGCCCTGCATCTCCAATATCAGCCAAATAGGCATATTTAGTAGGTTCTGCCAGGTCAGGACTAGGCTCCTTGACACTTTTCCCTTTACCTTCTTCTAACTGTTACCTAGATACCTACTTCTGTGTCTTGAACATTCGCACCTCCACTCTTCTCCATATTACTAGCCCCAGCCAGAGCATGCTCATTGAGCTCTAAACTTTTTTCCAGGTTTGTAATACTCCTGAGTGTTGCAAGGTGCATATTTAGATCTATTACCTGGGCTTCCAAATATGCAACACACTGACATTGAGCGCAGACATAGTCACCCTCGAACGGCTGTTCAAGACAAGCATACATCTCACAAGACGCACACTTGTAACATTGTCCATGGAACACATACTAAATGGGGATAAATAGGACAGATAAAAACAATGGAAAACTTGAAAAGTAACAACAAACTATGCTCTTGTGTCAAACTATGATATTGTATTCAACTATGCTATACATTTACCTTGCAGCAAACACTTAAATTGCAGCCTCACCCACTCTGCAGCTTTGCTTGGTTTGACTGGAATTTACAGTTCACGAACCAGCTAACAAACAAAACACAATGAAGCACCTGACAAATATCACAAAGCCTCCCCCTTTTTTTCCCCAGTAACAGAGATAGTACAGATAGATAATATCCTAAACAAGCTAAACAGCTACACAGTGATCACAACTATGTGTTCAACTATACTACACACTTACCTTGCAGCCAGCACTTAAATTGCAGCCTAGCCTTGCTCAGCAGCCTCACTTGGTGTGAATGGAATTTATAGTTCACTTACCAGCCAGCAAAGCAAACACAATGAATCACCTGACACAAATTACAAGACTTCCCCCTTTATTTTCCAGTAACAGATATAGCAAAGATGGATAATACCCTAAACAATCTAAACAGCTACACAGTTACCACAACTATGATATTGTGTTTAACTATGCTATACCTTGCAGCTAGTACTTAATTTGCAGCCTCGCTTGGTGTGACTGGAATTTTTCAGTTTTAGAAATACAGTTGGAAGAATGCAAAAAGAAGTCCATCCATTCAAAAGCCAAAAGGTGGACCTCCAGGCAAACAAGTCACAGTCAAAAAGTCAACTCATCGCAAGATTTATGAGATCTGGGGCAACAAACACGACAGTGGAGGTGGCTTGTATGCTTCATAATAGTGAGATCCCAGATGTCCCTGCAAGCATCAGCAATTCACATTACACAAGTCTGGAATGGTGACCCGAAAAAAGGTGAAGAAGCCTCAACTTCAATATCATCAATCATAAAAATGCATTGGCTCAAGTTTGCAAAGAGGTACAGTAGAAGATTGGAAATGAGTCATTTTGTCATGATGTGACAAAGCGATATCAAGAGACAAGGAGCTCCTATACTGTCCTTCACACTAGGGGACCCTAGGCTATACCTTTACTCCAGATTACCCCTAATGGTGGAGATGCTTGAGTCCTTTCTATACCCTAATCAGCTCCCCCACCCCAGGGACGGAAAGGGCAGTAGTGTGAGGGAAATGCAGATTTCAACAGACAGAGATAGCCAAAACATAGTCAAACAGCACACTCTTAGAAACCAACAGTAAGACAGTAAAGGGAAAAGCAAAAAGAAAGGCAGCAAGAAAAGGACAAAAAGGGTTATTACCACAACCACGCACAGCAATAATACACAACAACCACCAGTACATCTGGATCCAACCACCTCTCCAGACCAGTATAGAAACTATAGCTGCCGCTAATGGAAGTGTCCAGTCAGCATATATAGGAGGGGAGCGAATGTGACTGACACTCCCACATCATATGACCAAAGGAGATTAACAAGCAGCCCAGCAAAGATTAACTCTTGCTAGAATGCCTATGAACCACCAGTCTGTGGGTTGATGCCCGAGTCTCCCTGCACTGATCACCCACCACAGAGAAGCCAACAGGCAGAGTGCAAGAATTTGTGGTTTCCACAGATCCTGACAGTTGGCGACGCTTACAAAAGCCTCCTAGTGACAGATTTGGAGTGATGAGACAAAAGTCAATAGATTAGGCGCTGATGGGTGAAAATGAGTCTGGGAGAAATACAGGAAAAAGGGGTTAAAGTATCAAGAAATTAAAGGAACTGACAAGTTTGGTGGAGGAAGCCTGATGATATGGCATTATTTCACAGCCAAAGGCACTGGATACTTGACCAGGATCGATGTGGTCTCAATGCTGAGCTATATGTCAGTATCCTACAAGACAAATTACTTCGTACACTCTATTACTATGGGTATGAAAAGGATGACAGTGTTCCAGCAGGACAAACACCTAAAGCATAAGTCAAGATTGGTGAAGAAATGGTTCAAAGACAATGAAACAGAGTTGCTGGATTTGCCCCCCACAGTCCCCAGACCTCAACCCAATTGAACACAAGTGGGTAGAGAGGAAGAAAAAGCTATATACATACACAAATGAGTCCACCAGTATGCACCAACATTTGGACCGTTTAGAAGAGACCAGGGGTCAGATTTCGGTCGAGACATGCTTGAATCTGATCGAGAGCATGCTCAAAAGTATTCAGGCAGTGTTGGAAGCCAAAGGTGAATTTACAAAACACTAAGAAAAAAATAAAAAATTTAAATTCAGATATTTATTAGCAAAACAGTGACAATGTAGGGACATGATAAGAATATGCATAACTCATCATATGCTAAATGTATGTCTGAGATAGCCAAGATGTTTGTCTATAAAATTATGGTAGGCTCATGCTTAAAGCTGTAGTGGATTCAAATCATTGTTACCCCTTTTGCTTGTCAATGTAACATCCAAGGCTCTATTCATATTAGATTATAAAATATTACATTTTGCCATATTATGTGCAGTATTTGTCTAGTTCTATAGTTAATGCATATGTGGCGCCCCTGAGGCTTCAGTTGCCACAGAGGTACTGCACCTCAGCCAGAGGTGTGGTATTCCATCTTTGGTAAGGTTATCATAAAAATCAAATGGAAAACCGGTTTTAAATGCCGCGCTAAAAACCACAGATGCTGTAGATAAAGAGATTTCCTTTATTTCACAGTTCTACGCGTTTCAGAGACATCTCCGTCTCCTTCCTCAGGAAAAGAAATCACATTACAAACAACAGGCCACAGGACCTATATATAGGAATACAAGTAGCCACATATGCATCTGGGAAGTGAACAGCCCATATGACTCAGAGCCAATGACTCAGCGCCACATGAGAAGAGAGAAAAAAAAAAGGGAACACAGTGAATCATCAAGAATGAACAGAGAGAAATTCCTCCTTAAAAAACATGAATATTATAAGGGGAAAAACAATAAATCAGTGGATAAATAATAAAAAATATGAAATACAAAATAAAAACTATTTTTTGAGTGTTATTTAATAAAGAAAAAGGGGGAGACAAGAGAAAATGAAAAGCACAAAGCAGATGGTGTGCAAACCCAGAAAGGTGCAAGTGATAACACTGATGCCAAAACCCCTACACTAAGCGGGAGTTTGGTTACCGTGAATATGTACTCAGAGAAAGTGAACATAAAGGAATGTGTAAAACAGGTAGTGAAATTAAAATACATCAGGGATGTCTTTTGGTAGAAATAAATATCTTTTATGTGTCCTTGAACATGTAAAAAGGCATATTTTAATGTAAAAGGGCCAGATTAAAAAATAAAAAACAAAAAAAAATAAAAAATCCCAAAAGATTTTTTTTTTCTTTCTTTTTCTTCCCCTTTCCTTCTTCCTTCCTTTCCCCTTTCCTTTCTTTTCCTTTTCTTTCTTTAAAATAAATGAATAAATAAATATTACTAAATGGTGTCCTTGGTAGTAAAGAATCACTGGATTAATAGTGGACAATTTATTAGCGCAAATGACACACACTACTATGGAGCAGTTCTATTGACAGGGAAAAAATGCGTTAGACGGGTGGGGAGAAGGAGCGATCCCCTGGAAAGAGAAAAGGGTACTAGAGTGCGTGCGTGATGGGGTGATGTGAGTTCAAGACACTGAGAGGAAGCAGGAGTTCATACCCGTTGGAAATAAACTTAGTGCGCCTGCGTTAAGCAAACAGAGAATCTACTGGGGGCTACAATATTTTTTATAGTCGGTGCCCTCCTGAAGGTAACCCCAGGGCGACTAGGTAACATACCCTTAGGCACGGGGTCACTTAATAATATCCCCCAATGTCTAGAGAAAATATTCCTGATGGTATTGTTATCACTACTATATGTGGTGATAAAGTTGATAGAAAAGTCGTTTTTTCCATCAGTATCCAAAGGGGGTGAAGCTTTTTTAGGCTTCAACAAATCTGCTTGTTTCAATTTTCTTAACCAAGAATCTTCAAAAACATTAGTGCATGCCCTCATCATCTCCCGCCTCGACTACTGCAACCTCCTGCTCTCTGGCCTCCCTTCCAACACTCTTGCACCCCTCCAATCTATCCTAAACTCTGCAGCCCGCTTAATCCACCTCTCCCCTCGCTACTCCCCAGCCTCGCCACTCTGCCAATCCCTTCACTGGCTTCCCATCGCCCAACGACTCCAGTTCAAAACATTAACCATGACATACAAAGCCATGCACAACCTGTCTCCTCCCTACATCTGTGACCTAGTCTCCCAGTACCTACCTGCACGCAACCTTAGATCCTCACAAGATCTCCTTCTCTGCTCCTCTCTTATTTCCTCTTCCCACAATCGTGTACAAGATTTCTCCCGTGCATCCCCCATACTCTGGAACGCTCTACCTCAGCACATCAGACTCTCCCCTACCGTGGAAAGCTTCAAGAGGAACCTCAAGACCCACCTCTTCCAACAAGCCTACAACCTACAATAGCCCTCAGCCCAGTAGACCACTGCGCAACCAGCTCTGTCCTCACCTATTGTACCATCACCCATTCCCTGTAGACTGTGAGCCCTCGCGGGCAGGGTCCTCTCTCCTCCTATACCAGTCTGTCTTGTACTGTTAATGATTGTTGTACGTATACCCTCTTTCACTTGTAAAGCGCCATGGAATAAATGGCGCTATAATAATAAATAATAATAATAATAATAATAATTTAACTGTTTCATGATAGGCTTTCTTCATCAACGACTTAGGATAATCCTTCTCTATGAAACGATCCCTCAGTATCCCAACCTGTTCTCTAAAATCAGTATCCAGGGAGCAGTTCCTCCTAATACGCTTATACTGATTTATGGGGATGTTGTGCAACCACTTAACATAATGTTCACGCTGGTTGTGGATGTAACTATTAGCGTCCACCCTCTTAAAGAAAGTTTTTGTGAGGATTTTATGATCTTGATGGAATATAGTGAGATCTAAAAAATGTATCTCATTCTTATGTACAGTGGGTGCAAATTTTAAACCCCAATCATTGCAATTTAGGTTGTCAGGAAAGATTCTAAATCAGCATGATCATTGTCCCAAATAAGGAACAGATCATCTATGAACCGTTTATAAATTATGATACCACTGTCAAAAGCCCCATTCTCTATGTGCAGTAGCTCAAAAACCCCATAAATAAATTTGCATACGAGCATGCAGCCTTAGAGCCCATGGCTGTGCCAAGGCACTGATGATACAACTTGCCATCAAATGTAAAATAATTATTGTTGAGGAATGGATAAAACTCATTCCCTCCAGCAAGAATTCTTTCTGAGAATGTGGGATTCTGCTATCACTAGGAAGTGTGATAAGCAAAACAGCCCTAGGTGATGATGGATGTATGAATATAAAGATGCTACATCTATAGTGAGGAATATTTAGGAATCTTTCCATGGGATATTTTTTATAAAATCAATGAGATGGGCTGAATCCCTAAGGTGGCTTTTGAGGCCAGAGACATGTGGTTGCATAAGTTGGTCTATGTAGTGGGCCAGGTTTGCTGTCAGGGAGTCTATACCCGATATGATGGGCCTCCCTAGGGGATTCACCAGATCTTTATGTATCTTTGGCAAGTGATAAAAAAATGCCATATTTGGGTCCTTGATTTGTAAAAATTTCTTTTCAGATGGGTTTAAAATATTCAGATCCACCACCTTTTGTATTAAAATCTTGTAATTTAAAATGGCTGACTCATAATTATTTGTATCCGCTGCTTCATAATACACTGGGTCAGATAATATTCTGGACGCCTCTTTTAGATAGTCAGTCCTGTTTTGAATCACAACCCCCCCCCCCCCCCTATCAGCTGCCCATATAATGATATTGTGATTCTCCCATATTACATTATAAAATATTACATTTTGCCATATTATGTGCAGTATTTGTCTAGTTCTATAGTAAATGCATATGTGGCGCCCCTGAGGCTTCAGTTGCCACAGAGGTACTGCACTTCAGCCAGAGGTGTGGTATTCCATCTTTGGTAAGGAGGAGGTCAACATCGGTTTACACAAAGCACAACACCCTGGCTCAGAAACACCTCATCAAACATGGCAAGGGCATGATTATACCCAAAGCCAGGCTGGTGGAGGGGAGTCTTAGGAGTGGGAACACAGTACCAACGCACACGAATTCACTGGAAGGTGACCCTCAAGCAGGGTCGGACTGGGGTGCCAAGGGCCTACCAGGATAATTGACTCTAGGGGCCCACACTATAGCTATAGTAAAAGTTTTTATTACTGTGCCGCCCCCGCGTCAGCAGCTGGGCTGCACAGATCCGGATCCGCGGTGGCTCGAGAGACGTCCAGACCCGGGGGTCATGCGGCCACTCAAAGGGGGTATATGTACAGGGGATGGTATGGAAAGTTCGTGACGCCACCCGTGGTGTGTGGTAAGGGTAGAATACCACCGCTACAGCTGGGAGTACCCAGTAGCGATGGTGGGGGCAGCCAGGTATTTAACCCCTCCATGGGTAGGGGAAATGCCCTGGGACTCGGTGATAATGTCAGGGAGGTGCCATCGGGCCGGTAAGGGTTAATTGTGTACTCACGCAGTCCAATAATGCTGATGCTGACAACCGTGGTAAACCAAAGTTCTTGATGCCACTGCAGCAGGGAGGGAGCACTCCTGGATCCCGTGCCCGTTGGTGTTGCTTGTTAGCCTGTGACCTTGACCTTGGCACCTCTTTTCTGTAGTTGGTCCCTTTCAGCTTAAAACTAAACGGGTCCCACTCACCCATATGGCTAACCGAGTGAGCTTGCTCTCAGGGTTCACGCTTGGGATTTTCTGGACTATGCAGTGGGAAAGTCCTATCCCCCTTGTTGCGCTAGTACCCCGATTTTGGAGCGGGTGGAGAATGAATCGTGAAGGCTCTGTCCTCATTGGGTGAATTACCAGGACGCCTGAAGCTACTTCCTGGCCTGGGGTCCACGTACCCCATCGTGCCCTGGCCCCTGCCCGGTGATGGCACAAGGCTGCCGGCTGTCCTCCTCGACAGTCCGTGCCCCTTGTCATGATCTCCTGCGACCAAGGTCCTGCTCCTACCAGGCCCAACGTCTGCCATCTAGTAAATGAGGAGCCCAGCTCCTGACCTCTCCTCTTGAGAGTCACCACTCAACTAACTTGTGACCTCTCCTCTTGAGAGTCACTCCTCAACTAACTGTCTCCTAACACTCCTAACCTCCCCTTAACCAACCCCCCAAGTGGCCAGCCCTATTCCCTTCAGGCTGTCCACTGGTGTGTCTGGTGGGTGTGGTGCAGAGCGTTCCTAGGGTTTTGATTAGCTTGTTCTTAGCAACACCAAAGGTCAGGGACCCGTAACCAAGGAGGAGGTGGATATTATGCAGAAGGGCAGATTGCACAATACCCTGTGAGGACCTGATAGGCCAGGGTGTCACATTACTTGATCATTTTCGTCTTCTCTCAGTATAACATGCGCCTTTTAACAAACTCTACAGAGCGCAGAAGAGACCTGTATTGTGCCTGCATATAGCACAGGATTTCTTGTAGCACCTTATTTATTGTAGTTAATAATGGAATCTATTATTTACAATCAGTTCCAGTTTTTCTTACACACGGACATTCCTTGTCCTAGGAAAACCACCGAGTCCATCAGCCAAATTATATTCAAAGAGAAGCAAAACGCTATCCAGCATCTTCACATGGAAAAGTTTACTAACGTTAATCCCCCTCTGTCCTCATCTATCTGGGAAATCCCTTATTAGGCCCTGTGCGCACACTGTGCTTTTTGCCCCGGATTTTGCTGCAGAAAAGCTGCAGAATTTGTTCATAACCTTTCTGCACTCCTTCCCCAGCAAAATCTATGAGAAAATCAAAATGCTTTACACACACTGCGTTTTTTCTCTCTCCAGCAGCAAAAAAAAGTAGCATGTACCTTAATGTCTGCAGGTACCTGTGTTTTTGCCATTAAATAATGGTTAAAAACTGCAGGGACCAACCAGCGTTAAACTGTGGCAAATCTGCACCAAAAACGCAACAAACCGCAGCAAATCTGCACCAAAAACGCAACAAACCGCGGCAAATCCGTATGCGGTTTTGGTGCGTTTTTTTGCAGCGGGTGAGGAATTTTTTTAAAGAATGCCATTTTCCAGTGTGCACAGGGCCTTAAGCGTGCTTTTCACGCTGGGACATTGCTAACGATATATCGTCGAGGTCATGGTGTTTGTGACGCACATCCGGCATCGTTAGGGACATTGCAGCGTGTGACAGCTAGGAGCGACAAACAGCGATCGCAAAAACGGCAAAAATCTTTGATCGTTGACACATCGCTCTAAATCATAATGTCGTTGGTGTTTCATTCCGTAGATTGTTCGTCGTTCCTGTGGCATCACATCGTTGTGTGTGACACCGCAGGAACGACGAACATCATCTTACCTGCGTCAATCGGAAAGGAGGAAGGAAGGAGGTGGGCGGCATGTTCCGGCCGCTCATCTCCTCCCCTCCTCTTCTATTGGGTGGCCGTTTTGTGACGCCGCTGTGACACCGAACGCACCTCCCCCATGAAGGAGGGATTGTTTGGAGCAGCAACAGCGACATCGCTGGACAGGTATGTGCGTGTGACGCTGCTGTAGCGATATTGTTCGCTACGGCAGCGATCACCACATCTCGCACGAACGACGGGGGCTAGTGCTATCGCTTGCGACATCGCTAGCAATCGCTAGCAATGTCACAGCATGTAAAGCACCCTTTAGAGTCAGTATGTGGAGGTGTAAAGAATTATGTTGCGGACAGGTGCCAGGCCGCTGCAGGGGCTGCTCGGATCCAGGTTCGTTACTGCGGCTCGAGTGGTAGCCGGACCCGGGCTCGTACAGCTGTCCGTCCTCACAAGCGTAGGAAAGGGGGGTATTTACAGGGGAGAGTTTTTGTCAGTGACGCCATCCGTGGGTTGCGGTGATAGTTAGTAGCACCACTGCTGAATGATGATGGGACGCCCGGGGCTGATGGAGCAAGGCAGCAGGATGGAATCCCCAAGGGTAGGGGAGGTGTAGTCCCGGGGCCCAGGGGGTTTGCATGGGAGCAATTAGTGAAGGAATGAAGACCTCGCATCACCTCTCGTAGGTGCTCGGGAGAAAAAGAACAGTCATAAGAGGCTAACTCCGGCACACTACCGATTTCCCATAAACCAAAAAATAGAACGCAGTAGTTGGATGTAAAAAATCCTTTTCTTTTATTTCATTTTGTAAGTGCAAAAATGTGAGAAAAACGGTGCTGTACAATTGTCCGCCAGGTGTCGACGTTTCGGCTAACAAGCCTTCATCAGGTCTGACAGGCTAAATACATTATTTACAGATGAGAAAACAAAACAAAGAAAGGAAATTAATCATTTGCAATAGATGGCTGCATTTGTCAAGGTACAAAAGGCAAAATCTAAAAATCAGAGACCATAGGTGATCATAAAACCATAGAGACAAGGGTCCAATGCATGCAATTTAGACATTGGGGATACCACATATAAAAGTACATAGAACCTGTTGATTATTGTTGTGATGCAGCATGGTGAGTATGGAATGGAAGTGCCGTGGAGTGACCGTACAGAGAACATGGTAAGGACGCTCACCTTGACTTAGGCGGGCTTTGCACGTTGCAACATCGGTAACAATGTGTTACCGATGCTGCAGCGATAGTCCCGCCCCCGTCGCACGTTCGATATATAGTGAAAGCTGCCGTAGCGATTATTATCGCTACGGCAGCTTTACACGCACATACCTGCCGTGCGACGTCCCTCTGGCCGGCGACCCGCCTCCTTCCTTAGGGGGCGGGCCGTGCGGCGTCACAGTGACGTCACACGGCAGGCGGCCAATTGAAGTGGAGGGGCGGAGATGAGCAGGATGTAAACATCCCGCCCACCTCCGTCCTTCTCATTGCAGCCGGGCGGCAGGTAAGGTGAAGTTCCTCGCTCCTGCGGCTTCATACACAGCGATGTGCGCTGCCGCAGGAACGAGGAACTACATCGTACCTGTCGCTCCCCCGGCATTATGGAAATGTCGGAGGCTGCAGCGATGATACGATGACGACGATTTTGCGCTCGTTCATCGTATCATCTAGGATTTACACACTACGACATCGCAAGTGACGCCGGATGTGCGTCACTTTCGATTTGACCCCACCGACATCGCACCTGCGATGTCGTAGTGTGCAAAGCCCGCCTTACACTCGGATGGCAACCTGGTAAATATGTAGGGTGGCTGCAAGAATGTAGTGCCCTCCGTGCGGAGATAGCTAAAGGAGGAAGAAAAAGAAGAAATAAAATGAAGAAGAGCAAGGAAAAAGGAAAAAGAGAGAGAAGGCGAGATCAGAAGGTGGTGCCAGTCCAGACATACCCTATATCAAATGTGGAAATCCCTGGGTAATGTCGGCATATGGGATCAGATCCTAGGAAAGTATGTGGATCATGGTGGGGAAGTCTGGAATAGAGAACATGAAACTTAATCATAGAGGTAAGAGAGTGGGGAGTGACCCATTGGGTTGGATAACAGAATGTTACTGATTATCAGGTAACAGTAACAGTAGTGGGTGGAAGAGGGGAGATAGAGTGAAAAGGCGAGAGTAATGTTACCTATTGGCTCCGGTGGTATGGCCTGGAGAAAGATCCGCACGGCCTGGGATATATTACAGTCATAAGATAGTAAGGAAAAGGGCAGCTCCTATGATGTGGAGTCAGGGTCCCGGGCTCACGCTAGGAATCAGGATATTGTGCCTGATTGAAATTCTGCTATACCAGAGGAGATAACACAAAAGGAGATTCAGTGGTTACTGTGGGGTCAAGAGTGAATAAAGAGGGAATAGAGGTGAGAGGGGGGGTAAGGGAGAAACAGAAGGGGGGGATAGAGGAGAAAACATGTTACCTGGTGACTTCAAAGATATAGCCTGGAGGAAGGTCCGTTGGACTTGGAGAATATAGCAATCATGAGAGGGTCACACAGAGGACAGCTCCTGTAGCACGGAGTCAGAGTCCAGGGTTCACACTTGTAGTCAAGGTGATGTGCCTGTTTGTTACCTCAGCTACATGGAATGAAATCAGGAGAGATTTAGTGGTAGCTATGGGGTGTGGAATAGAGGAGAGAGAATGGAGGAGAGAGATTGAAGTTACCTAATGACTTCAGTGGTATGGCCTGGAGGGAGGTCCGTTGGGCCTGGAGGGAGTCAAAGGTAGCTGGCTAAGAAAGAGAGGGAAACAGTAAACACACATCATGCGTTGATGGTGTGGGTCTAGCGATGTCCAGGTGAGTCACCTTACCATGAACCCGTGGTGCCGCAGATGTAGATCGCTCGTCCTGTGGGGTATAAAGATGGTGGGGAAGCGTCCATTTAACTTGGAAAGAGCCGCGACGTCACTTCCGGTTCCGTACGAAGTGGTGCATGATGGAACTCGGTGTACGCACGAGTGCGTGCGCGAGTGGTTTCCAGTGTTAGAGGTGGGGAGCGCGTCACTGCTGCTGGGTGGAACGCGGAAGTAGGGTATTGGAGCGCACATGTGACAAGGAGGGCGTGTTAGTGAGTCACATGACAGTGTTGGTAGTGGATCCAGGCGCTGAGATCATATTTCAGTGCAGGAGTGAGTGACAGGCTGGTTTGTGGTTGTCACAAGGTAGTGCTAGTTCTGTATGGCAGAAAAGGAGAATTAGAATACCATATAGTAGGATAACCACGTATATAAATAGGGTATATGCAGTGAGGTTATATGGTGGAGTAGCGATATGAACGTAGTTAATTATTTCACCTTTAATGTTAAGAGGGGGACAATAAACAAGTGGTTCATAACGAGACAGCACTGTAAATCAAAGATATGGGATAACCATAGTCCTATGCAGGTACTCACATGAAATTAGTATATACATGTATTCACATATACATTGTCAAAACATGAGGTAATCAGACATGGGAAAAAGGAACTGATGATGGAATATACTATAAGGAGAGGTCCATTAGAAAACCTGTTCATATCTCCGGTTCAAACCGTGGGGCTCAAGGGTGCCCAGAGTGTGAATCCATCGGGCTTCCCTTTCTCGAAGGAGTTTAACCCTGTCACCACCTCTGCGGTTAGTGCCAACCTGATCAATGACCTGAAACTTGAGCTGAGAGATCCTATGACCTGCTGTTATGAAGTGGAAGGGAACGGGTAGTAAGATGCGACCACACCTGATGTCCGACTTATGTTTGTTGATGCGGTCTCGGATATGTTGGGTTGTCTCTCCAACATATCCGAGACCGCAAGGGCACTTGATGTAGTAGACAACGAAGGAGCTATCACAAGTAAAGAAATCTCTGATGGGAAAAGATTTACCAGTTCTAGAGTGTGTGAAGGAGCATCCTTTGGTGACGTTGGAGCATTGGGCACAACTCAGGCATGGGAAGGTGCCAAACTGTGGATTACTGAGGAATTTTTGTTTGGGGGCGTGATGACTAGAGCCTATGTCTGCCCGAACCAGCTTATCCCTGATGTTCGGTGATTTTTTGTAGCAGAATAGTGGGGGTGTCCTAAATTCACTGATTTGTGGATAGGAGAGGCCAGGAAGTGGCCAATGCTTTAAGATGATTTTCTTAACCAATGGAGAGAAGGGATGGAATGTATTGACCAGGGGCATGCGCTCTGATTGTGTTTGTGGCTTATGAGATAAGGATCTCATTTTGGTAGCTATGTTAGCAGGGTAGCCTCTCTGCCTGAACTTGCTGCTCATCTCGTTATGCCTCGCCATACGATTGTCCTCGTCGCTTACAATCCGGTCTACTCTCGTATGCTGACTTATCGGCAAGGAATTTTTCGTGTGTTTGGGATGATTGCTGGTGTAGTGGAGAAGGCTGTTCCTATCCGTGGGCTTGGTATAAATGTCGGTTGTGATAGTACCGTCCCTATTTTTGATGACCCAGCAATCCAAAAAATTTATCCTGTCAGTACTGTGGTTGATGGAAAAAGTTAGGCCTGTTTGAAACGTGTTGACCTCATCATAGAATGCGAGTAAGGAATCTAGGTCGCCATCCCAAATCAAAAAAATATTATCTATGTATCGACTCCAAAATAAGGCGTGGCGTAAAATCTGGGGATGGGAATGAATGTGTCTATCCTCAAATGAGGCCATAAAGATGTTTGCGTAGGGGGGCGCGACGTTAGAACCCATCGCGGTCCCCCTACGCTGCACATAAAATTGATCCTGGAACAAAAAGAAGTTCTTTTCCAGAATGCCTTCTCCCTTAGACTTACATGGTTGCCACCCTTTCCAAGCATCTGGATACTTCAGCAAGGGGTAAAAACAACCACTGAGGTAACCAACGTTTTCACCTCTCCTTAGGGAATTTACCTGATGATCAGTAACATTCTGTTATCCAACCCAATGGGTCACTCCCCACTCTCTTACCTCTATGATTAAGTTTCATGTTCTCTATTCCAGACTTCCCCACCATGATCCACATACTTTAATAGGATCTGATCCCATATGCCGACATTACCCAGGGATTTCCACATTTGATATAGGGTATGTCTGGACAGGCACCACCTTCTGATCTCGCCTTCTCTCTCTTTTTCCTTTTTCCTTGCTCTTCTTCATTTTATTTCTTCTTTTTCTTCCTCCTTTAGCTATCTCCGCACGGAGGGCACTACATTCTTGCAGCCACCCTACATATTTACCAGGTTGCCATCCCAGTGTAAGTCAAGGTGAGCGTCCTTACCATGTTCTCTGTACGGTCACTCCACGGCACTTGCATTCCATACTCACCATGCTGCATCACAACAATAATCAACAGGTTCTATGTACTTTTATATGTGGTATCCCCAATGTCTAAATTGCATGCATTGGACCCTTGTCTCTATGGTTTTGTCATCACCTATGGTCTCTGATTTTCAGATTTTGCCTTTTGTACCTTGACAAATGCAGCCATCTATTGCAAATGATTAATTTCCTTTCTTTGTTTTGTTTTCTCATCTGTAAATAATGTATTTAGCCTGTCAGAGCTGATGAAGGCTTGTTAGCCGAAATGTCAACACCTGGCGGACAATTGTACAGCACCGTTTTTCTCACATTTTTGCACTTACAAAATGAAATAAAAGAAAAGGATTTTTTACATCCAATTACTGCGTTCTATTTTTTGGTTTATGGGAAATCGCTAGTGTGCCGGAGTTAGCCTCTTATGACTGTTTATTTTCTCCCGAGCACCTACGAGAGGTGATGTGAGGTCTTCATTCCTTCACTAATTAGCTATTTTTGACCTCGCTCCCTCATTTCCCCAACAACGCTTTTTTCGGGATTTGCCAATGTCGCAATCCGGTTTCACCACATTCTCCTATAATGAAGATGAGACAAACAGCATAGTATCAAGGGTCACGAAGCCTAGCTCTTTTCTCAACATACCGGCTGAAGAAACCAAGAAAAGGGATCTTGAGAAGGTGTTGCAGAGAAACGCTTCCTTGGACCTCCATCTGACCACTCTTGCCGAGTATCATCGGACCAAGCGCATCCCAAGGGGCCTACGGGTCACATTAAGACCAACGATTTTTGCAGACAACAATGAATATTGTGACAAGTTCGAAGCAATTCTAAACAAATGTTCAATGGACATCATCACTCTAACGATCGACTTCCTGCAAAAAGAAGTCGACCAACTCTCCGCTAATATCTCAGCTACGGAAATCCAATTGAAACAAGTTCTATCAGCTACAGACCTTGAACAACTTAAAAAAGAAACCGACGACTATATTTCTAATTTCAGGAGGACATTAGAGGCAAAAAAACGTAACAAGTTTCTCAGAGATCAGGAGGACTACTCCCAGGGGACCGTCTATAGATGGCGCTCAGGGGAGTCCTCCTCCTTCTCACGACGCCCTTCTCGTTACACAGGCTATTCGTCATCCGGGAGTTCGGATTTCGACACCCGTCCCCAACGTCAACAGCCCGGTTTTTTGAGCCAGCGACGGCTCCCCACAAGAAGACGAGGAGGGGGCACAGGCGGCAATCGCAACTATCGGGTAGACCGTGTATGGACCAGGTCACAGGTAATACAAACCTAGTTTATAACATTTCTTCGTATAACTTGACTCCTGCTGAGCACTTGATCCTACAGAAAGGGCTTTCATTTAGCCCTACTCCTAAGTATGATACCTTTTCTGTGCAAAAGGAACTTGATCAGTTTTTCCGATCTGTATGATTGAAAGTGCACTTTAATAATGTGAATACTGCCGATTATGTTAACAATGCTGACATGGTTTCATCTGCTACTCCCCCCTGCTTTTCACTTAAGTCTTTACAACTTAAAACACAGAGTTCCTTCATGCCCCCTAGGTTATATCATCCGGTCAAAACCTTTGTCTCATTGGTCTCCCAGGACATTGAGGATTTGAACAAACAGATTCATTCAGGCACATTTCACATTAAAAACAATTTGTCCATAGACGAATCCAGGGCCCTAAACAACCTGAGGGACAATCATACAGTTATCATTAAGCCAGCGGACAAGGGTGGAACCATCGTTGTCCTTGACCGACAATACTACATTTCAGAAATCTTAGGACAACTATCTGATGGTTCCACCTATGAACCAGTCTCCCATAATCCAACATCCGATATCGCCTCTCTGATCAAAACCACGGCCCAATATCACTTTGAACGAGGTGTCATTGACCAGAAATTAAGAGACTTTCTCAGCAACCCACATCCGATTACCCCAGTCTTTTATACACTTCCAAAAGTCCACAAACATCTCATTCGACCCCCTGGTAGACCCATAGTGGCTTCAACGGACTCGGTCCTCTCTCCGTTGGCCCGCACAGTAAAGAAAATCCTTTCACCATTCATCCCCCTGACTCCCTCGTATCTCAAGGACACGTCCCATTTTTTAGAGGTGTTAATGGATCTGCATCATATTCCAAATACATCTTTATTAGTGACACTTGATGTCAACTCGCAGTACACAAGTATAGACCATGAGGAAGGTTTAGGAGCGGTACAGTGGTTCTTTGAACAGTTCACCACCCTACCAATTGAAAACAGAGAATTCTGCATGGATCTACTGAGGATTATTCTGGAAAAGAACTTCTTTTTGTTCCAGGATCAATTTTATGTGCAGCGAAGGGGGACCGCAATGGGTTCTAACGTCGCGCCCCCCTACGCAAACATCTTTATGGCCTCATTTGAGGATAGACACATTCATTCCCATCCCCAGATTTTACGCCACGCCTTATTTTGGCGTCGATACATAGATGATATTTTTTTGATTTGGGATGGCGACCTAGATTCCTTACTCGCATTCTATGATGAGGTCAACACGTTTCAAACAGGCCTAACTTTTTCCATCAACCACAGTACTGACAGGATAAATTTTTTGGATTGCTGGGTCATCAAAAATAGGGACGGTACTATCACAACCGACATTTATACCAAGCCCACGGATAGGAACAGCCTTCTCCACTACACCAGCAATCATCCCAAACACACGAAAAATTCCTTGCCGATAAGTCAGCATACGAGAGTAGACCGGATTGTAAGCGACGAGGACAATCGTATGGCGAGGCATAACGAGATGAGCAGCAAGTTCAGGCAGAGAGGCTACCCTACTAACATAGCTACCAAAATGAGATCCTTATCTCATAAGCCACAAACACAATCAGAGCGCATGCCCCTGGTCAATACATTCCATCCCTTCTCTCCATTGGTTAAGAAAATCATCTTAAAGCATTGGCCACTTCTTGGCCTCTCCTATCCACAAATCAGTGAATTTAGGACACCCCCACTATTCTGCTACAAAAAATCACCGAACATCAGGGATAAGCTGGTTCGGGCAGACATAGGCTCTAGTCATCACGCCCCCAAACAAAAATTCCTCAGTAATCCACAGTTTAGCACCTTCCCATGCCTGAGTTGTGCCCAATGCTCCAACGTCACCAAAGGATGCTCCTTCACACACTCTAGAACTGGTAAATCTTTTCCCATCAAAGATTTCTTTACTTGTGATAGCTCTTTCGTTGTCTACTACATCAAGTGCCCTTGCGGTCTCGGATATGTTGGAGAGACAACCCAACATATCCGAGACCGCATCAACAAACATAAGTCGGACATCAGGTGTGGTCGCACCTTACTACCCGTTCCCTTCCACTTCATAACAGCAGGTCATAAGATCTCTCAGCTCAAGTTTCAGGTCATTGATCAGGTTGGCACTAACCGCAGAGGTGGTGACAGGGTTAAACTCCTTCGAGAAAGGGAAGCCCGATGGATTCACACTCTGGGCACCTTTGAGCCCCACGGTTTGAACCGGAGATATGAACAGGTTTTCTAATGGACCTCTCCTTATAGTATATTCCATCATCAGTTCCTTTTTCCCATGTCTGATTACCTCATGTTTTGACAATGTATATGTGAATACATGTATATACTAATTTCATGTGAGTACCTGCATAGGACTATGGTTATCCCATATCTTTGATTTACAGTGCTGTCTCATTATGAACCACTTGTTTATTGTCCCCCTCTTAACATTAAAGGTGAAATAATTAACTACGTTCATATCGCTACTCCACCATATAACCTCACTGCATATACCCTATTTATATACGTGATTATCCTACTATATGGTATTCTAATTCTCCTTTTCTGCCATACAGAACTAGCACTACCTTGTGACAACCACAAACCAGCCTGTCACTCACTCCTGCACTGAAATATGATCTCCGCGCCTGGATCCACTACCAACACTGTCATGTGACTCACTAACACGCCCTCCTTGTCACATGTGCGCTCCAATACCCTACTTCCGCGTTCCACCCAGCAGCAGTGACGCGCTCCCCACCTCTAACACTGGAAACCACTCGCGCACGCACTTGTGCATACACCGAGTTCCATCATGCACCACTTCGTACGGAACCGGAAGTGACGTCGCGGCTCTTTCTAAGTTAAATGGATGCTTCTCCACCATCTTTATACCCCACAGGACGAGCGATCTACATCTGCGGCACCACGGGTTCATGGTAAGGTGACTCACCTGGACATCGCTAGACCCACACCATCAACGCATGATGTGTGTTTACTGTTTCCCTCTCTTTCTTAGCCAGCTACCTTTGACTCCCTCCAGGCCCAACGGACCTCCCTCCAGGCTATACCACTGAAGTCATTAGGTAACTTCAATCTCTCTCCTCCATTCTCTCTCCTCTATTCCACACCCCATAGCTACCACAAAATCACTCCTGATTTCATTCCATGTAGCTGAGGTAACAAACAGGCACATCACCTTGACTACAAGTGTGAACCCTGGACTCTGACTCCGTGCTACAGGAGCTGTCCTCTGTGTGACCCTCTCATGATTGCTATATTCTCCAAGTCCAACGGACCTTCCTCCAGGCTATATCTCTGAAGTCACCAGGTAACATGTTTTCTCCTCTATCCCCCCCTTCTGTTTCTCCCTTACCCCCCTCTCACCTCTATTCCCTCTTTATTCACTCTTTACCCCACAGTAACCACTGAATCTCCTTTTGTGTTATCTCCTCTGGTATAGCAGAATTTCAATCAGGCACAATATCCTGATTCCTAGCGTGAGCCCGGGACCCTGACTCCACATCACAGGAGCTGCCCTTTTCCTTACTATCTTATGACTGTAATATATCCCAGGCCGTGCGGATCTTTCTCCAGGCCATACCACCGGAGCCAATAGGTAACATTACTCTCGCCTTTTCACTCTATCTCCCCTCTTCTACCCACTACTTCACTTCACATAGCGATAATAGCAATCAGGTATACCAACCTGGTCTCCAGTTTGAACCTCGGATATTGATATCACACTGCAGGAGCTGCCTTCTCCCTTAGACTGACATGGTCGCCACCCTTTCCAAGCATCTGGATACTTCAGCAAGGGGTAAAAACAACCACTGAGGTAACCAACATTTTCACCTCTCCTTAGGGAATTTACCTGATGATCAGTAACATTCTGTTATCCAACCCAATGGGTCACTCCCCACTCTCTTACCTCTATGATTAAGTTTCATGTTCTCTATTCCAGACTTCCCCACCATGATCCACATACTTTCCTAGGATCTGATCCCATATGCCGACATTACCCAGGGATTTCCACATTTGATATAGGGTATGTCTGGACAGGCACCACCTTCTGATCTCGCCTTCTCTCTCTTTTTCCTTTTTCCTTTCTCTTCTTCATTTTATTTCTTCTTTTTCTTCCTCCTTTAGCTATCTCCGCACGGAGGGCACTACATTCTTGCAGCCACCCTACATATTTACCAGGTTGCCATCCCAGTGTAAGTCAAGGTGAGCGTCCTTACCATGTTCTCTGTACGGTCACTCCACGGCACTTCCATTCCATACTCACCATGCTGCATCACAACCATAATCAACAGGTTCTATGTACTTTTATATGTGGTATCCCCAATGTCTAAATTGCATGCATTGGACCCTTGTCTCTATGGTTTTGTCATCACCTATGGTCTCTGATTTTCAGATTTTGCCTTTTGTACCTTGACAAATGCAGCCATCTATTGCAAATGATTAATTTCCTTTCTTTGTTTTGTTTTCTCATCTGTAAATAATGTATTTAGCCTGTCAGACCTGATGAAGGCTTGTTAGCCGAAATGTCGACACCTGGCGGACAATTGTACAGCACTGCTTTTCTCACATTTTTGCACTTACAAAATGAAATAAAAGAAAAGGATTTTTTACATCCAACTACTGCGTTCTATTTTTTTGGTTTATGGGAAATCGGTAGTGTGCCGGAGTTAGCCTCTTGTGTACGGGAGCAATCACTGCTGAGAATGACGTGCAGGGTTGGACCGGGGATGAATGGTGTACTCACAGTTCCTATCCCCTGCGTTGGGCTTCCGTTTCACTCTCTGGGTTTCTGTAGAACAAGACCTGAAACCTCGTCCCCGGCTGGTCAATTGACAAGGGGCTTGCAACCTTCCTCGCCCTAGGGTCCAGGTACCCCGTTACACGTGCACGGCCTCCGGACCGGATTCCCACTGTCACTGTCGGCACTGGCGGGTGTGGAGACACGGAGCTCAGTGGGTGCTCTTGTCCCCTGGCCCAGCCGCCTTTAGAAAGACAGCGTGGCTCAGGGCTCATCCCAACTAAACGCACGACCTCCTTAACCGTGGGCGGAACACTACTCAGACAACACAGGGTGAGGGAATCACAATATTAAGACTTTATTGGATCCCTTAACAATTAATGGCACATAACACATAACCAACAAAACACACAAATATAACAGGCAACAGATTCTTACCCTTCCGCTGACTCACCAGGGATTTAGAATGTCCATGCGTCAGAGCTTCCAGGCTATTTACTCCAATCCAGCAGCACCACGCTTTTGGCGGGCACCCACCGAGACTGGAATAATGCCAGATTTAGGAAGCTGGCTGAGGTCCGCAAAGTCTGTAGTCAGATGACTGGGTTGTACCAAGCTGGGTTTCCTCCTTAAGCCAGCTCCTAAGAGCTTAGACTGGATCAATCAGCATCCATCAACTGGTAACTTAAGGAAGTCCCCTTTTTATAGCCATAGCTTTTCCTTTGGATATACTGTGCCCTTATCGGATTGGTTGTACAAGATTGCTTCTCTTATTGGATGAATTTCAAGCTGCATGGATAATGTTCATTTAAATGATGTGGATAGAAAGACTGAGGCTATCTACATGAAGTCTGCAAGTCACAGACTAGACAATGGCTACTAAGGTAATTTACATTAGATTAGCAATACACAACTACATTACAATGAATGCTCAGAGGGTCTGGTCCCAAACAATAGTTTAGCAAACATGAGTTAGTGTCGCGGGCGGAGGAGCGGACGCTGCGCTCTCCCACTGCTCGGGTCCGGCCGCTGGTGCTGCTGCTCTGTGGTGGCTCGAGCGGTGGGCCGGATCCCGGGGACTCGAGCGGCGCTCCTCGCCCGTGAGTGAAAAGGGGATTTGATTGTGGGGATTTATTGTCCGTGATGCCACCCACGGTTGTGGTGATAATGGTGACACCACTGCTGCTCTGGACGGAGATCCCGGGAGTGGTGACAGGGAGCAGCTTGGTTGTAATTTCTCCCCTCCGTGGGTAGGGGGTTGGTTGTCCCGGGGCCCGGTGATGGGGTAGGAAAGGATGGCAGACGGGTTACAGGGCCTGGCGAGGTGCAGGGTCGCAGGGGCAGCGCTGTGCCGCACGGCACGGTGGTACTCACTCAGCCCAATGATGAAGACACAGTTCTCGGTAAAACACTCGGCTGGATGAATGGGTCCCACAGACGGCTGCGGTGTTGTTTCTCCCAGCAGGTTGATGGTGACTGCCTTTCCCTGCACCTAAGTACGGTTGATGGTTCCGATAGGTTCCCACCGGTAACCCGCTCCCCAGCTTGGATATGGGCTGGCGGAGCCCCTCTTTGCCTGCAGGCGCTGGCCCTGAGAAACGGTTGCCTTGGCGGTGGCGGTGTCTCCCTCTGTTGGTTGGACTGTTGCCTTCTGTCGGGACTTGACTGTTTGGAAACCCAGGAGATCCCCTTCACTAACGGATTCGGCAAATTCACGGCGACTCCTAGCCTTGCCGGGGTCCGAAAAGCCCCTGCCAGATGGTGCTGGCTTCTCTTTGTGTACCGGTCCAGTACCGCCGGGCCACCGCCCATCCACGGTCCTTACGGTAACTCGGATAGGCCACTCCTGCAGACGGTCACCACCGTCTGCCAACCTTGCTGATCTGTCCGGGCCACACACCCGGACCAACTTCAGGCTGCTCAACTACTACTTCTTTCTGCTCACTTTCACTACCAAACTCAATCTGCCTGGTTTTCCCGCCTCCAGGACTGTGAACTCCTCAGTGGGCGGGACCAACCGCCTGGCCCACCCCCTGGTGTGATCATCAGCCCCTGGAGGAAGGCAACAAGGGTTTTGTGTCTGACTTCGGTGTGCCTGCTGGGAGTGTGGGGTGTATTGGTGTTGTGCTCTGTTGCCCATGGCTTGTCCAGGGTGCCACATTCCCCCTTAGTTAAATGCAGACCGTCCGCGGGCTGCCCGTCCATCACCGGCTTTATTTTCACCAACTGAAAAAGATAGAAAAACGGTAACACACATACAATTATAATAACTTCTTCCCACATCGGGAGGTACTCTTACTTAAAACGTTACGGTTGCAAACGGTCACGGCTTACGCTCTCTCCCACCCAAGCAACCTGGCCCTGATGCTGCCCCTAAGCAAACAGGCAGCACCCCTTGACCCCAGTCCAGCACAAGTTGCCCGAGCGGGTTCTGTCCTTTTCAGGGGACCCACGTCCATGGGGAACCCCTGAAACCCCCAGAGGATTGCCACTGGTTCCAGTGGTGGCTGGGCCCCAGCCTGCTCCACTGCGGGCCCTTCCTCCAATCTGCCTCTCCAGAGGCGGTAACGGTGGAAGCCACAACAAACATTTTTATTTACATGCCACTAAGTTTGTGGTTGCCCTGCAAGTTCTCGGGCCTGTTCATAAAGAGTTCTTTATGCAACTTTTTGAACGGTTCCCACGGGGACAACGGTGCTGGCAACAACCGGTTTCAATCAGCAGTAAATCAGATGGCAGTCAGGTGACTTCATCGGTAGATTATCCTTATCATTTTTGCAAAACTTTCAAAACTTTAAACAGTACTTTCTTAACACACACGCGGGTCCCAACGGGGACGGGGGACATCGGCATTCCGCTGCCCTTAGGGTGCACTTTCGTCCTCCCCACTCGGCTCTGGGTGGAAGAACACGGGCACCAGCCCCTCCAGCGCATAGCAGGCGCGGCGAGGAAGAGCCGCCCGATACCCGTTATTTCCACTCCGGGGGGATGTAAGTGGCCTCCATGTCATGCAGAGTGACAACTCCTTCATCTTCTTCCGAAATGGGCTCGGTATCAGGCCCGGAGTCACTATCGTCCGTCCCTGCGCCAGGCGGGTTGCCGCCAGCTGCCGCAGCTTCCAGGCTCGCCACTCTCTCGGCCACTGTTACGAAGGGGTGTACGCCCGACGGGCCAGACGTAGCGCGGTGCACGGGCAAGGAGGACAGAGGCGGCATGAGGGCCAGGGGCAGACCGGGTCCCTCAGCCACAATGGCCAGTCCCTCGGGGACACAGGGGCGTGGGTCACTCACCAGCTCCTCCATCATGGCCTCCATTCCATACACCCGTGCGACTGCAGCTACCTCCTCCACCTCCGCGGTCCACTGCTCCATCAGTCTACAGATCTGGCTCCGGTAGTGTTGGCAGATCCCTGCCGTTCGGGCCCTCAGCCATGCCGCTGTCCCAGGCACCGGCTCGGTAGCCTCCGCATAGCTAGGTGGAGCGGACATTCTTTGCAAGGGTCAGCGGATCGTGGGGTTCCAGCGTCCCTATCTGTACAGCCGCGAGCTACATGCGGCCAGACGCCATTTCGTCCCCCTTAGTTTCTTTCCGGCTCCTCCTCTATTGGGGCGGGGTTTTGGCCTTCGCGCCTCTACTACTCGAGGAGACGCTCGAGCAGGAACTCTTCGTGCCCAAGATGGCGGCTTCGGCAAATTTTCAGCCGGACACCTCCGGCAGTCAGACAAGGCGCACTTCCACCAGTCGGTAGAACAGTAGGATCCTGTTCGTGACGCCAATTTGTCGTGGGCAGAGGAGGGGACGCTGCGCTCTCCCACTGCTCGGGTCCGGCCGCTGGTGCTGCTGCTTGGTGGTGGCTCGAGCGGTGGGCCGGATCCCGGGGACTCGAGCGGCGCTCCTCGCCCGTGAGTGAAAAGGGGATTTGATTGTGGGGATTTATTGTCCGTGACGCCACCCACGGTTGTGGTGATAATGGTGACACCACCGCTGCTCTGGACGGAGATCCCGGGAGCGGTGACAGGGAGCAGCTTGGTTGTAATTTCTCCCCTCCATGGGTAGGGGGTTGGTTGTCCCGTGGCCCGGTGATGGGGTAGGAAAGGATGGCAGGCGGGTTACAGGGCCTGGCGAGGTGCAGGGTCGCAGGGGCAGCGCTGTGCCGCACGGCACGGTGGTACTCATTCAGCCCAATGACGAAGATACAGTTCTCGGTAAAACACTCGGCTGGATGGATGGGTCCCACAGACGGCTGCGGTGTTGTTTCTCCCAGCAGGTTGATGGTGACTGTCTTTCCCTGCACCTAAGTACGGTTGATGGTTCTGATGGGTTCCCACCGGTAACCCGCTCCCCAGCTTGGATATGGGCTGGAGGAGCCCCTCTTTGCCCGCAGGCGATGGCCCTGAGAAACGGTTGCCTTGGCGGTGGTGGTGTCTCCCTCTGTTGGTTGGACTGTTGCCTTCTGTCGGGACTTGACTGTTTGGAAACCCAGGAGGTCCCCTTCACTAACGGATTTGGCAAATTCACGGCAACTCCTAGCCTTGCCGGGGTCCGAAAAGCCCCTGCCAGATGGTGCTGGCTACTCTTTGTGTACCGGTACGGTACCGCCGGGCCACCGCCCATCCACGGTCCTTACAGTAACTCCGATAGGCCACTCCTGCAGACGGTCACAACCTTGCTGATCTGTCCGGGCCACACACCCGGACCAACTTCAGGCTGCTCAACTACTACTTCCTTCTGCTCACTTTCACTACCAAACTCAATCTGCCTGGTTTTCCCACCTCCAGGACTGTGAACTCCTCGGTTGGCGGGACCAACCGCCTGGCCCACCCCCTGGTGTGATCATCAGCCCCTGGAGGAAGGCAACAAGGGTTTTGTGTCTGACTTCGGTGTGCCTGCTGGGAGTGTGGGGTGTGTTGGTGTTGTGCTCTGTGGCCCCTGGCTTGTCCAGGGCACCACATTGGCACACAGAAGAACAATATGTCTGGCTAATGTAAAAAATTTTAACCCACGACACACATTGAAAAAGTCTGTGTCGTCACATTCCTCCCCCTTCTTAATTAGCCAGATGGGAAAATTGCTGAATCTTGACGAGGTTTGTTGTTGATGGGCTGGCCAGACATGATAGGCTTCCGATCATCCTTCTCCACCTGTCGGGAAAGCCCATCCGCGTTTCCATGGTTCTTGCCTTGTTTATAAGAGATGGAAAATGTATAGGATTGTAACGCCAGACTCCACCTGAGCAAGCGTCCGTTGTCCCCGGCAGTGCGATTTAGCCAACTCAATGGATTGTGGTCAGTGAGAACTGTAAACTCATTGCCATAGAGGTAGGGCTGCAATTTTTTCAGGGCCCAGACAATGGCCAAGCATTCTTTTTCTATGGTGGCGTAAGCCCTTTCTCGGTCCAACAGTTTCCGGGAGAGGTAAGCTATCGGATGTTCCTCACCGTTGTCTCCCACTTGGCTAAGTACAGCTCCTAGTCCTGTTTCCGATGCGTCAGTTTGGACGATGAACCTGCGACGGAAAACTTGAGCAGTCAGGATTGGGCTCTGGGCTAGCCGGTCTTTCAAATGGAGGAACGCAGTTTCACATTCTGGGGTCCAGATAAGGTTACAGGCATATCTTTTGGTTGTGAGGTCAGTAAGCGGTTTTGCTACGGTACTGTAATCGGGGATAAACTTTCGATAATAGTTTGCGGTTCCTAGTAACGCACGGACCTGTTTTTGATTGACCGGGCGTGGCCACTGGGTAATGGCTTCTACTTTTGCAGGTTTGGGACGAATGCACCCACTTCCCACCCGATGTCCCAGGTATAGCACTTTGGCCATTCCCATTTGGCATTTGTCAGGTCGGATGGTGAGCTGGTCTTTGGCTACCCTCTGCAGCACCTGGGACACATGCTGAACATGCTCTTCCTAAGTGTCGCTGAAGATAGCGATGTCATCCAAATAGGCCTGGGCATACCCCTGACATCCCTCTAGTAAATGGTCTACTATCCTCTGGAAGGTGGCCGGGGCATTTTTCATCCCAAAAGGCATGCTGGTAAACTCAAATAGGCCAAAAGGGGTTATGAAGCCCGATTTCTCTTGAGCCTCTTTTGTGAGTGGGATCTGCCAGTATCCCTTGCTCAAATCGAGGGTAGATATAAACCGAGACCCCCCTAACCTATCTAGTAGTTCATCCACCTGAGCATGGGGAAAGCATCTGTAATCGTGATCTCATTGAGTCGTCTATAGTCTACACAGAAACGAGTACTCTTGTCCTTTTTTCGCACCAATACAACACTGGCAGCCCATGGGCTATGGGAGGGAACTATGACTCCCATATTTAACATGTCATCTACCTCGGCCTTCATCATTGCCAACACAGGAGGTGTCACCCGGTAGGCGGGTTGTCTTAGTGGGGTGGCTGCCCCTGTGTTGACATGATGCTGGACCAGGGGGGTTCTACCAGGCTGACTTGTGAACAGGGATTCATACGTTCCGAGTATGTCTGATATCTGTCGCTTCTGTGAAGGACAAAGCTGCTCCCCCAGTGATACATCTTTTACCCCCATTTACCTTTTGGAGTCCACTAATAAGTCTGGAATCTGGTCCAACTCTGGGTCATCTACCTCTGGACAACAAACTGCTAAATTGTTGACCTCTCGTTCCTCATAAGCTTTTAGCCTGTTGATGTGGTAGGTACGCTCACGAACACCTGCTCGATCCAGGGCCACGGTGTAGTCAGTATTGCCACATTTCTTGGTAATGGTGAATGGACCCGCCCACATGGCTTGTTTTTCCATACCGGTATTAGTACTAGGACCACATGCAAATTTTCGGAGACGGGCAGTGCAGTCGTAACATCGCTTTTGCCTTTCCTGAGCCACTTCTAAATTCCCGTGGGATAACGCCATGAGGTGCCTCATCCTTTCTCTAAACTTTTGAACATAGTCCAGTATGGAAACCTCTTCTGTGGGGAAGGTGCCCTCCCAACTCTTTCGTACTACTTCTAGGGGCCCTCGTACTTTTCGTCCGTACAGCAATTCGAAGGGGGAGAACCCAGTGGAGTCCTGTGGCACCTCCCGATAAGCAAAAAGGAGCTGCTGCAGGTTTTTCTCCCAGTCCCTCCCTTCGGACTCCACATAACGGCTAATGAGCTGTTTGAGCGTTTTGTTGAAGCGCTCACACAATCCATTTGTTTCAGGATGGTAGGGGCTTGTTCGCATGGGGCGAACTCCATGTTTCTCCCACAGGATCTGAATCAGTTCACTTTGGAACTGTGCCCCCTGGTCATTCAATACTTCCTGTGGAAACCCTACCCAGCTAAAGATGTCCAGTAGAGCTTGAGCCACGTGCTCTGCATCTATGGAGGTTAAGGCAATGGCTTCTGGGTAACGGGTGGCAAAGTCTACCAGAGTGAGGATGAATCTTTTTCTACTGTGGCTGGGGATGGCTAAGGGGCCTACTATATCAATGGCAACTCTCTGGAACGGTTCTCCTATCAAGGGCATGGGTTGAAGTGGGGCACGACATGGGGCTCCCCCCATACGCTGACACACTGGGCAAGAGGCTCTGTATTTTTGCACTTCTTGAGTGACCTTTGGCCACAAAAAACTGCGCAACAGGCGGGCCCGAGTCTTTTTGGTCCCCATGTGCCCAGCCGCAGGAACATCATGAGCTAAACACAATAGTTGGGGTCGGTATTGCTGGGGTACCACAAGCTGATGTACACAGATCCAGGGTTTTTCTGGGCAGGATGCGGGCTTCTCCCGATATAAGAGGCCTTTTTCCCATCTATACACCTCGCCCTGATTTCCTCCCCCAGGTTGGGCGGCCGCACTACGGATAAGCTCTAGGGTAAGGTCTGTCAGTTGGGCTTCCCTGAATTCCTTACGATCTATCTCCTCCCAGTCAATGGCCACAGTTGGGTCTGAGGTACTCACATTTGTTGGCTCTGATGGGGAGGCTGAAGATTGAGGAGGAGGGTTCTCCTCTGATGGGTTTGAAGAAAGACCTGCACCAGGATGGTGTTTGGCTTGGCTGCGGGTGATGGCGGTGACAAACTGGCTGGATAGTCCTTGTCCTAGGTCATTTCCCAAAATAACAGGGGTGGGGAGGCCGTCCATGAGCCCCACTTCAACATCCCCATGGTTAGTTCCCCAGTCCAACTGCACTCGTGCCAGAGGGATGCTCGAGCGCTGGCCCCCAGCAAGGGTGATGGTCATTTGGCGGCTAGGTAAATGATGTTCTGTGGGAACATTATCTGGGCTGACCAGGGTGATGAAAGATCCAGTGTCTCCAAGTCCCTGAGCCTCTATATATCACCGACCTTGACCGTCTGGATGTAGGGATGGAGGTTGGCTGGTGTACGGTGTCCGGCCTGCCATAGGGTGTGGACTGGGTAAACCACTTCCTCAGCTGTTGGTGTTTCTCGGGAGTAGCATTCCTCAGGTCTCGTTGGTTCATCTCGGCGTATGTTGACTGGTTGGACTGGCAGACGGGCTCCAGGCATGGGGCCCTGGCTTTGAAGACACTTTTTAGCCATGTGTCCAAGGCGCCCACATGTATAACAGCGCCGTGGGTTAGACAAGTCACCGGCCCTGTTGGTAAACCTTTGTCTTGTTGGGGCTTCTGTGGGATAATGAGTTAGTCCAGCACGGGAGTCTGGGGGTCGCTTGGATCCATGGTTGAGGGACTTCCTCAGATCGGTGGGCCTATTGGGCCTCCAGCTGGGTCGATTGGCTGTAAATTCATCAGCCAATCGCGCTGCTTGCTCTGGGGTTTCGGGCTTCCTGTCAGCTACCCATTCTCGGATTTCCGTGTCCATCTTCTCCTGCAGCTGTTCGAGCGCCATCACATCCCGGAGGGCAGCAGCGGAGTGGGCAGCCCGACCATCGAGCCAACGGTTACAGTGTCGTCGGAGTTGACTGCCAAATTCGACGTACGAGAACACCCTGGCGAGACATAGTCCGGAACTTAGTGCGATGTATCTCGGGTGTTATGGTAAAAAGGGCCAACAAAGTGTCCTTAATAATTCCGTAGTCCAAGCAGTCCTGAGGCCCAAGTGATTGGACAGCCTCCTGGGCCTGGACAGGCAAGCTTGTCCACAGGTATTTGGACCACTCAGCTGTGGGCACGTGGTGCATACGAATTAGCACCTCAAAGTTTTACAAGTGTTCATCTATCTTGGTGCTGGAATCATTAAACACTGGCACGTCCCTGTAACGAAGATGACTTCCTTGGTGGTGGTCTATCCTGGAGGTAGGTGCTGGTGGTAAGGAAATTGGAACTCCATACACATATTCCAGAACACAAGCCCTCTCTTCTCTTGAGGATTTAGGCCCCAATGCAGCCAATAACGCTGTGGCTTGGGCCATTTTGGACCAAGTTGATTCCCGATTATCACTAGATCCATGATGTGGCACATAGTTTAAATCCTCTGGGTCAATATCGGTGGGATCCTCATCGTCCTCTGCATCATTCTGGGCATCCCAATGGACTAATTTCCGGATCAAGTCCGACCGATTGTCAGCGTTCCTGTAGTCAATCTTTCGCCTCTGGCACAGACCCTGTAGCATCCATTTACTGCTGCGGTCGTAACTCCTCTCTTGTCCTTGTCCCATGGCTGAGCTGGTGGGGTTGGACATGGCAGTGTCCGAAACCTGAATGCCTCCCCTATGGCCTGCTAGGTATTCTTATGTGCCTCCCTGGTTGTTGAGCCCTGGACGGTGTCCACGAACACCAGTCCTCTGCAGCTCCCCTGGCTAAACCAGGCTGAGTAGTGTCCCACTGCTGCCACCAATTGTGGAGACACGGGGCTCAGTGGGTGCTCTTGTCCGCTGGACGAGCCGCCTTGAGAAAGACAGCGTGGCTCAGGGCTCATCCCAACTAAGTACACGACCTCCTTAACCGTGGGCGGAACACTACTCAGACAACACAGGGTGAGGGAATCACAATATTAAGACTTTATTGGATCCCTAAACAATTAACGGCACATAACACATAACCAGCAAAACACACAAATATAACAGGCAACTGAGTCTCACCCTTCCGCTGGCTCACCAGGGATTTAGAATTTCCATGCCTCAGAGCTTCCAGGGCTATTTACTCCAATCCAGCAGCACCCCGATTTTGGCGGGCACCCACCGAGACTGGAATAATGCCAGATTTAGGAAGCTGGCTGAGGTCCACAAAGTCTGTAGTCAGATGACTGGGTTGTCCCAAGCTGGGTTTCCTCCTTAAGTAGTCTCTGGTATGATGATATTATCCTGGCAGCCGGAGTCGAAATCCCTAGACTGTGGATATGGTCTCCAATCGGAAACGGAGTCCCTAGGTTGAAGCCATGTAGCCAAGTGATCCTCTAGTCGGAGCCAAAGTCCCTAGACCGAGTCCACAAGGTATCCTGGTTATGATCGCCTAGCCAGCTCCTAAGAGCTTAGACTGGATCAATCAGCATCCATCAACTGGTAACTTAAGGAAGTCCCCTTTTTATAGCCATAGCTTTTCCTTTGGATATACTGTGCCCTTATCGGATTGGTTGTACAAGATTGCTTCTCTTATTGGATGAATTTCAAGCTGCATGGATAATGTTCATTTAAATGATGTGGATAGAAAGACTGAGGCTATCTACATAAAGTCTGCAAGTCACAGACTAGACAATGGCTACTAAGGTAATTTACATTAGATTAGCAATACACAACTACATTACAATGAATGCTCAGAGGGTCTGGTCCCAAACAATAGTTTAGCAAACATGAGTTAGCACACAGAAGAACAATATGTCTGGCTAATGTAAGAAATTTTAACCCACGACACACATTGAAAAAGTCTGTGTCGTCACATTCCTCCCCCTTCTTAATTAGCCAGATGGGAAAATTGCTGAATCTTGACGAGGTTTCTTGTTGATGGGCTGGCCAGACATGATAGGCTTCCGATCATCCTTCTCCACCTGTCGGGAAAGCACATCCGCGTTTCCATGGTTCTTGCCTTGTTTATGGGAGATGGAAAATGTATAGGATTGTAACGCCAGACTCCACCTGAGCAAGCGTCCGTTGTCCCCGGCAGTGCGATTTAGCCAACTCAATGGATTGTGGTCAGTGAGAACTGTAAACTCATTGCCATAGAGGTAGGGCTCAATTTTTTCAGGGCCCAGACTATGGCCAGGCATTCTTTTTACATGGTGGCAAAAGCCCTCTCTCGGTCCAACAGTTTCCGGGAGAGGTAAGCTATCGGATGTTACTCACCGTTGTCTCCCACTTGGCTAAGTACAGCTCCTAGTCCTGTGTCCGATGCGTCGGTTTGGACGATGAACCTGTGACGGAAGTCAGGAGCAGTCAGGACTGGGCTCTGGGCTAGCCGGTCTTTCAATTAGAGGAACGCAGTTTCACATTCTGGGGTCCAGATAAGGTTACGGGCATATCTTTTGGTTGTGAGGTCAGTAAGCGGTTTTGCTACGGTACTGTAATTGGGGATAAACTTTCGATAATAGTTTGCGGTTCCTAGTAACGCACGGACCTGTTTTTGATTGACTGGGTGTGGCCACTGGGTAATGGCTTCTACTTTTGCAGGTTCGGGATGAATGGACCCACTTCCCACCTGATGTCCCAGGTATAGCACTTCGGCCATCCCGATTTGGCATTTGTCAGGTTGGATGGTGAGCTGGTCTTTGGCTACCCTCTGCAGCACCTGGGACACATGCTGAACATGCTCTTCCCAAGTGTCGCTGAAGATAGCGATGTCATCCAAATAGGCCTGGGAATACCCCTGACATCCCTCTAGTAAATGGTCTACCATCCTCTGGAAGGTGGCCAGGGCATTTTTCATCCCAAAAGGCATGCTGGAAAACTCAAATAGGCCAAAAGGGGTTATGAAGCCCGATTTCTCTTGAGCCTCTTTTGTGAGTGGGATCTGCCAGTATCCCTTGCTCAAATCGAGGGTAGATATAAACCGAGACCCCCCTAACCTATCTATTAGTTCATCCACCCGGGGCATGGGGTAAGCATCTGTAATCGTGATCTCATTGAGTCGTCTATAGTCTACACAGAAACGAGTACTCTTGTCTTTTTTTGGCACCAATACAACACTGGCAGCCCATGGGCTATGGGAGGGAACTATGACTCCCATATTTAACATGCCATCTACCTCGGCCTTCATCATTGCCAACACAGGAGGTGTCACCCGGTAGGCGGGTTGTCTTAGTGGGGTGGCTGCCCCTGTGTTGACATGATGCTGGACCAGGGGGGTTCTACCAGGCTGACTTGTGAACAGGGATTCATACGTTCCGAGTATGTCTGATATCTGTCGCTTCTATGATGGACAAAGCTGCTCCCCCAGTGATACATCTTTTACCCCCATTTCCCTTTTGGAGTCCACTAATAAGTCTGGGATCTGGTCCAACTGTGGGTCATCTACCTCTGGACAACAAACTGCTAAATTGGTGACCTCTCGTTCCTCATAAGCTTTTAGCCTGTTGATGTGGTAGGTACGCTCACGAACACCTGCTCGATCCAGGGCCACGGTGTAGTCAGTATTGCCACATTTCTTGGTAATTGTGAATGGACCTGCCCACATGGCTTGCAGCTTGTTTTTCCGTACCGGTACTAGTACTAGAACCTTCTGTCCACATGCAAATTTTCGGAGTCGGGCAGTGCGGTCGTAACATCGCTTTTGCCTTTCCTGAGCCACTTCTAAATTCCCGTGGTCTAACGCCATGAGGTGCCTCATCCTTTCCCTAAACTTTTGAACATAGTCCAGTATGGAAACCTCTTCTGTGGGGAAGGTGCCCTCCCAACTCTTTCGTACTACTTCTAGGGGCCCTCTTACTTTTCGTCCGTACAGCAATTCGAAGGGGGAGAACCCAGTGGAGTCCTGTGGCACCTCCCGGTAAGCAAAAAGGAGCTGCTGCAGGTTTTTCTCCCAGTCCCTCCCTTCGGACTCCACATAACGGCTAATGAGCTGTTTGAGCGTTTTGTTGAAGCGCTCACACAATCCATTTGTTTCAGGATGGTAGGGGCTTGTTCGCATGGGGCGGACTCCATGTTTCTCCCACAGGATCTGAATTAGTTCACTTTGGAACTGTGCCCCCTGGTCAGTCAATACTTCCTGTGGAAACCATACCCAGCTAAAGATGTCCAGTAGAGCTTGAGCCACGTGCTCTGCATCTATGGAGGTTAAGGCAATGGCTTCTGGGTAACGGGTGGCTAAGTCTACCAGGGTGAGGATGAATCTTTTTCCACTGCGGCTGGGGATGGCTAAGGGGCCTACTATATCAATGGCAACTCTCTGGAACGGTTCTCCTATCAAGGGCATGGGTTGAAGTGGGGCACGACATGGGGCTCCCCCCATACGCTGACACACTGGGCAAGAGGCTCTGTATTTTTGCACTTCTTGAGTGACCTTTGGCCACAAAAAACTGCGCAACAGGCGGGCCCGAGTCTTTTTGGTCCCCATGTGCCCAGCCGCAGGAACATCATGAGCTAAACGCAATAGTTGGGGTCAGTATTGCTGGGGTACCACAAGCTGATGTACATGGATCCAGAGTTTTTCTGGGCAGGATGCGGGCTTCTCCCGATATAAGAGGCCTTTTTCCCATCTATACACCTCGCCCTGATTTCCTCCCCCAGGTTGGGCGGCCGCACTACGGATAAGCTCTAGGGTAAGGTCTGTCAGTTGGGCTTCCCTGAATTTCTTACGATCTATCTCCTCCCAGTCAATGGCCACAGTGTGGTCTGAGGTACTCACATTTGTTGGCTCTGATGAGGAGGCTGAAGATTGAGGAGGAGGGTTCTCCTCTGATGGGTCTGAAGAAAGACCTGCACCAGGATGGTGTTTGGCTTGGCTGCGGGTGATGGCGGTGACAAACTAGCTGGATAGTCTTGTCCTAGGTCATTTCCCAAAATAATAGGGGTGGGGAGGCCGTCCATGAGCCCCACTTCAACATCCCCTTGGTTAGTTCCCCAGTCCAACTGCACTCGTGCCAGAGGGATGCTCGAGCGCTGGCCCCCAGCAAGGGTGATGGTCACTTGGCGGCCAGGTAAATGATGTTCTGTGGAAACAATATCTGGGCTGACCAGGGTGATGGAAGATCCAGTGTCTCCAAGTCCCTGAGCCTCTATATATCACCGACCTTGACCGTCTGGATGTGGGGATGGAGGTTGGCTGGTGTACGGTGTCCAGCCTGCCGTAGGGTGTGGACTGGGTAAACCACTTCCTCAGCTGTTGGTGTTTCTCGGGAGTAGCATTCCTCAGGTCTCGTTGGTTCATCTCGGCGTATGTTGACTGGTTGGACTGGCAGACGGGCTCCATGCATGGGGCCCCGGCTTTGAAGACACTTTTTAGCCATGTGTCCAAGGCGCCCACACGTATAACAGCGCCGTGGGTTAGACAAGTCACCGGCCCTGTTGGTAAACCTTTGTCTTGTTGGGGCTTCTGTGGGATAATGAGTTAGTCCAGCACGGGAGTCTGGTGGTCGCTTGGATCCATGGTTGAAGGACTTCCTCAGATCGGTGGGCCTATTGGGCCTCCAGCTGGGTCGATTGGCTGTAAATTCATCAGCCAATCGCGTTGCTTGCTCTGGGGTTTCGGGCTTCCTGTCAGCTACCCATTCTCGGATTTCCGGGTCCATCTTCTCCTGCAGCTGTTCGAGCGCCATCACATCCCGGAGGGCAGCAGCGGAGTGGGCAGCCGACCATCGAGCCAACGGTTACAGTGTCGTCGGAGTTGACTGCCAAATTCGACGTACGAGAACACCCTGGCGAGACATAGTCCGGAACTTAGTGCGATGTATCTCGGGTGTTATGGTAAAAAGGGCCAACAAAGTGTCCTTAATAATTCCGTAGTCCAAGCAGTCCTGAGGCCCAAGTGATTGGACAGCCTCCTGGGCCTGGACAGGCAAGCTTGTCCACAGGTATTTGGACCACTCAGCTGTGGGCACGTGGTGCATACGCATTAGCACATCAAAGTTTTACAAGTGTTCATCTATCTTGGTGCTGGAATCATTAAACACTGGCACGTCCCTGTAACGAAGATGACTTCCTTGGTGGTGGTCTATCCTGGAGGTAGGTGCTGGTGGTAAGGAAATTGGAACTCCATACACATATTCCAGAACACAAGCCCTCTCTTCTCTTGAGGATTTAGGCCCCAATGCAGCCAATAACGCTGTGGCTTGGGCCATTTTGGACCAAGTTGATTCCCGATTGTTACTAGATCCATGATGTGGCACATAGTTTAAATCCTCTGGGTCAATATCGGTGGGATCCTCATCGTCCTCTGCATCATTCTGGGCATCCCAATGGACTAATTTCCGGATCAAGTCCGACCAATTGTCAGCGTTCCTGTAGTCAATCTTTCGCCTCTGGCATAGATCCTGTAGCATCCATTTACTGCTGCGATCGTAACTCCTCTCTTGTCCTTGTCCCATGGCTGAGCTGGTGGGGTTGGACATGGCAGTGTCCGAAACCTGAATGCCTCCCCTATGGCCTGCTAGGTATGCTTATGTGCCTCCCTGGTTGTTGAGCCCTGAGTTGTTGCGGATGGGTGCCGGGCCGCTGCAGGGGCTGCTCGGATCCGGGTTCGTTACTGCGGCTCGAGTGGTAGCAGGATCCTGGCTCGTACAGCCGTCCGTCCTCACAACCGTAGGAAATGGGGGTATTTACAGGGGGAGAGAGTTTTTGTCAGTGACGCCACCCGTGGGTTGCGATTAGAGTTAGTAGCACCGCCGCTGCCTGATGATGGGATGCCCGGGATGATGGAGTAGGGCAGCAGGATGGAATCCCCTCCACAGGTAAGGGAGGTGTAGTACGGGAGCAATGACTTTTGAGAATGATGTGCAGGGTTGGACCGTGGATGAATGGTGTACTCACAGTTCCAAAGAATCGCACACAAAGTCCAGTGGTAAACCAAATTGCCAGTAACTGGTTGCCTTGTGATCTCTGTGGGTTCTGGTGGACACCCTATCCCCCGCGTTGGGCTTCCATTTCACTCTCTGGGCTTCTGTAGAACAAGGCCTGAAACCTCGTCCCCGGTTGGTCAATTGACAAGGGGCTTGCAACCTTCCTCGCCCTAGGGTCCAGGTACCCCATCTGTGCACAGCCTCCGGACCGGATTCCCGCTGTCGGCACCGGCGGGCTACAACCGTGCCCCGGTCCACTTTAGGTCTTTCACGACCGGATCTCCGTCGCCTGTGGTCCTGCTAGCCGTCTGTCACCTAGTCCGGTAGTCCAGGGGCCCAAAGCCCTTACTCCGCTGCACTTCACACTCCTCCATTGTCAACTGTCATTACTTGAATCTTGTCTGTCCCAGACTTCACTGTTGTGTTCCCGCCCCTGACACCTCAGGACCCCTAGGTGGGCGCTCCCATCTGCCTGGTCCCACCCACTGGCGTGTCCCTATTGTCATGAGGGGGTTGTGGAGACACGGGGGTCAGTGGGTGCTCCCGTCCGCTGGCCCGGCCGCCTTGAGAAAGACAGCATGGCCCAGGGCTCATCCCAGCTGAACGCCCGACCTCCTTAACCGTGGGCAGAACACTATTCAGACAACACAGGATGAGGGAATCAAAATATTAAGACTTTATTAGATCCCCAAACAATTAATGGCACATAACACATAACCAGTAAAACACACAAATGTAACAGGCAACAGAGTCTCACCCTTCCGCTGGCTCACCAGGGATTAGAATATCCGTGCCTCAGAGCTTCCAGGGCTACTTACTCCAATCCAGCAGCACCCAGCTTTCAGCAGGAACCCACCGAGACTGGAATAACACCAGATTTAGGAAGCTGGCTGAGGTCTGCAAAGTCTGTAGCCAGGTGACCAAATTGTCCCAACCTGGGTTTCTTCCTTAAGTAGTCTCTGGTGTGATGATATGATATAATCCTGGCAGCTGGAGTAAAAATCCCTAGACTGTGGTTATGGTCTCTAATCGGAATTGGAGCCTCCAGATTGAAGCCATGTAGCCAAGTGATCCTCTAGTCGGAGCCAAAGTCCCTAGACCGAGTCCACAAGGCATCCTGGCTCTGATCCCCTAGCCAGCTCCTAAGAGCTTAGACTGGATCATGCAACATCCATCAACCCTGGTGACTCCAAGAGGTCCCCTTTTATAGCCATAGCCTTCCCTTAGGATATACTTTGCCCTTATCGGATTGGCTGTACAAGGTTGCTTCTCTTATTGGATGAATTTCAAGCTGTATTCAAATATCTAGAGACAGGATAGACAAGTAAAGGTCCAGTCACACATAACGAGATCGTGAACGAGATCGCTACTACGTCACACTTTCTGGATCGTTTATGAGTCGTTGTTGAAATCGCATGTTGGGTGTCACACATAACGAGTTTATGAACGAGCATGCGTCCCGTATAACGATCTTTCAAATCGCTGGGACCCTGTCACACAGCTACTATGTTAACGATTCCAATCCCATTAGGGGCGTAGTAAAATGCAGTGAGTCACGTAGGCGTGCATTTGTGTCGCCTTTTCCGCTTTCATTGGCGGCCAATACTGCGTTCTGATTGGGCGGCCGGGCGGGCGTCGCTTTTTCCACCCCCTCCGCTCTGATTGATAAGGACCCTGTCATGTTAACGATTCCAATCCCATTATGCAGTGAGTCACGTAGGCGTGCATTTGCGTCGCCTTTTCCATACCCCCCTCCGCTTTCTTTGGCGGCCAATACTGCGTTCTGATTGGGCGGCCGGGCGGGCGTCGCCTTTTCCACCCCCTCCGCTCTGATTGATAAGGACCCTGTCACACAGCTACTATGTTAACGATTCCAATCCCATTATGGAGTCACATTTGCGTCGCCTTTTGCATACCCCCCCTCCGCTTTCATTGGCGGCCAATACTGCGTTCTGATTGGGCATGCAGGGTGCGTATCTAGCGGTTACATTTTGGATCGCGTCCACCCTTTGTCACTTCTTTTGCGCTTTGCTTTGAGATAGAACCTGCGTCTCCACCCTGATTCCTTCGTCCATTGTACCCGGTCGCTTTGTTGGTGTGTTTTTCGGATCGAAGCCGCAGTTGCACCTGGAGTATCCTTGCAGTGCTCTCGAGTGTCGGTGAGATCGTATTTGCGATTCCGCTTGGATTCTACATTGATATACACTTCTTTGAAAAGGTAGGTCTTTTTTCTTGTTGGGGGGGGGGGGGGCTTTTTTTTTGAATAATGTTCTTGCTGTTAAGATATATGTTAATATTTATTATTATGTGAGTTGATTGCTGTTAGATATATGTTAATATTTATTATGTGATTTAATTAAAGTTGCTGGCTTTTATCTGAGCGTGTATAATGCCTTTTAAAGAGGGGTCTCTCCATAGTGCTGTTTGTAATGTGTCCTATCCTAGCATTGCTGGCTCTTTTGTCTCTCATTAAATAAAATACAGAAATGTGGCACTCCTTCTATAGTCGCTGGTGCTTGGATAGGGTCCCACCCCAGATCAAAAAATGAAAAAAATCCAGCACTCAAAGCATTTAACTGAAATTGTTTTATATTTTATTCATGGATCTCTGTAATTATTAAAGACGTTTCGGTCATCCGACCTTCATCAGTTTACACAGAAAAGGTTCTGTAGAAATATATGAAAAAGCTGGACCAGAGGAAAAAGCTGCCCGTCCCGGTCTGCAGTCAATGTCACATACTGTCTACAGAACCTTTTCTGTGTAAACTGATGAAGGTCGGATGACCGAAACGTCTTTAATAATTACACAGATCCATGAATAAAATATAAAACAATTTCAGTTGAATGCTTTGAGTGCTGGATTTTTTTCATCTTTTGTCTCTCAGCTACAGCCGCCATTTTGTGTTTCTGCCACACATAGGGGGCGGCCATTTTAGTCTCTGCCACACCATAACCAAAAATTGTGATCGGTTTATTGCAACTTCTTTTATGTTTACATATAAATTTTTTATTCTTTATTTCAGATGGCTTATTATAACAAAGAAGACTTTGTGCGTGAGCTGCTGGATTTGTATAAATCACTGCCCTGCTTGTGGAGAATCAAATCCACAGAATATTCAGACAGAATAAAAAAACAAGCCGCCTATGCCCAACTGGTGGAGCTTTTTAAAAAACACAGTGGAGGCGAGGCGGTGGATGTCAAAGTAGTAAAAAAGAAGATACAAGGCTTGAGGACTGTATATAAGAAAGAAGCAAATAAGGTGGACAAATCAAAAAAGTCAGGGGCCGGCACTGACCAGGTATATGTTTCTCCCTTGTGGTATTTCAATCTCCTGGAATTCACAAGGGACCAGGAGCTACCACGAATGATGGAAAGCTCCTACCAAAGAAACGTAGACCTGGAAGCAGACATTGAAAACGATGACATCCCGATCGATGACAACACCTCCGCTGTTGTAGATGTAAGTACCTTATTTGCTTCACGTTACATAGTATTCAAACTTTTTATGTACATGCCATTGAGGAACACAAAATAGTAACTTATTGTTACCATGATTTATTGTGCAGTTTGGAAATGTTATCCCTTCCAGTTCAGATAAGTACACTCCAATACAATTTTGTCACACTTTAATTAAATTTACTAACTATTAATGTATGACTTTTAATTAACATTTATTTTTCTGTTCCCGCAGAACCCTCAGACAGATATGGTGAATGAGAACCCCACCACATCGAGCGAGCCTATTGTGGAGGATGAGGCACCTGCACCCTCTGGTGAAATGCGGCGAAGACAGTTACGCAAAAAGAAGGCCAACACCCCTGTGACATCGGCTGAATTTTATTCTTTGGCAACCCAACTGCTATCACAGCCAAAAAGCACTCCAGTGGATAGCTTTGCCGCATTTGCATCGGACAGACTCTGCAAATTGGATTCCACACAGAGGGAGCAAGCCGAAAGACTGATGTTGGAAGTCCTAAGAAAGGCAGGCCGAGGAGAACTTGATGACAATGACACGATATGCAAGTTAAACCAGCCCCATCATTCTTCGACATGGATTCCTCGCCAGCCCCTGCAAAGTACACCAAACAGGATGCATCCACCACGCTTGCAGCTTGACCACCCCCCACAGTATCCCCCCCCACAGTTTCCCCCCCAACATTATCCCAGGTATTCAAATGATTCATTTTTAAGCCAACTGTCATCTCCCACCCGGCCAGAATATGTCAACCAATATGAAGACGGCCACTAAATTTTGTTATTGTTGTTGTTTTGTTATTTGAGATTAATTTTAATTGATTGTTATATTTTCATTGTAATAATAAATTTATGTTGGTTCAATCTTGCTGCCTGCGTTACTTAATTCAGCATATGGTTGTGATGCCCTGGCAAAACACGGTAGTTACAGAGATTGTACCATACTCCACCCTCATTGGCATACCACCACACAACCCACACACTCATGTACAGCAAACAACCAGTAAAGCCTAGTCACCCCCTCGTGGATAATGGGATTGGTGCATCTATACAGATGCCTACATGTAATATGATGTTTGTGATTGGTGAGTTTGTGAGTGGTGATAGCTGTTAACTTGCTTTATGCAATGAGACATACCAAACAGCAGATATCAATTTCAAATTTTTTATAACACATGTATAATTGTATATGTATACAATAACAAACAAAAAAAAAAAAACGTTAGTTGCTGCTGCCCTCCCCTTGGCCAGCCACATAACGGGCCAGCAGCGCCGCATGCCGCTCCACTCTGGCCATCAGCCTCCTGTGGGCCGACATAATCCTTCTTTGGGAGGACATTATTTCGGCCAAAGTGGGTATGCCTATGGAGGGAATGGTAAAATTAATAAATCATAATTTTTATTTCTGCTTATTATTACAAAGTAGGAGATTCATGACTTACGGTTATCCCCCTCGTCCGATACAGACTCGCTTATGGAGCCTGGACTAGCATCTATGATAACAAAAAACACTTTATAGTACTCAACAGCTTTTTGTTTTGTACTTTATATGGCGTTAATGTTATATTAAAAAATTACCGGGGGGCGATCCGGCCGGTGGCCCCTGTGGGTGGTACTCCTCCTCCTCCTCCTCCTCCTCTAGTGGCTGTAGATCCACCGGGGGCTCGGGCACATGCTCTCCCTCCTCTGCGGCCCCTGGCTCCTCTGGGGGTTCTTAAGAAAATATAAAGTTTAATGTGGTTGCGTTATGATACATATAGGACTGTGGGGGGTACATTGAAATATATGGCGGACTACGTAGCCTACCTTATACAAGGACTATGGGGGTGAATTTGAACACATTGTGGACTATGTGGTGCAGTATAATATATGGAGAACTCTATGGAGAACTAGATATGAGGTGGGACAAAAATACAAGCAGGAGATGGAATTTTTTTGTGCTGAGGGAAAAAGACCCACTACCCACAGCACCCGGCTTTGCCATGCTCTCTCTGATATGGGAAAAGCTGGGTGGTGAGGGAATGATGTTTTGCCAAGCATGGCGAAGCTGGGTGCCAAGGACAAGAGGTATATCAGAACATATGAAAACTGTGTGCTGATAGAGGATTGTCAGTTCATGGGAAATCTTGGTGTAGAGAGCCTACTGTCTGCGTAATTTCCCTGTGTCCCGAGTGTCAGTGTAATTAGCCCGTACCACAAGTGTCGGTGTATCTATCGATCTATGCAATAGATCTCTATATATAGATCTGTTACATATTATATATATATATATATATATATAATCTATATATATATTATATATATATATATATAATCTATCTATCGTTCAATGCAATAGATCTCTATATATATATCTATTACATATTATATATATATAATCTATCTATCGATCTATTACATAGATCGATATATTATATAAATACTTTTAATGATTTAAAAGAAAACAAAAAATATATATATATAATAAATATATATACATTAAAATATATATATTTATTATTTAAATATTATCTGAATATATTTATTTTTATAATTATATATATATATAATTAATATATTATATATTTTCATAATTATATATAGATATATATTATTTATATATATATTATATGTATATATTTATTTTTATTATTATATATATCTAAATATATTTTTAGAATTTGATCTATATATCTATCTATATATATATATATATATATATATATATATATATATATATTTTATATGTATTATATATATATATATAACCTATCGATCTATAAAATAGATTATATATATATAATTTTAATTAAGTAAAAGGATATATATATCATAAATATATACATTTAAATCTATATATTTATTATATATGTATATTTTCTTATATTTATATTTATATATAATTAATATTAATTATATATATATTTAATTTAAAAATATATATATAGATATATATATATTATTTATATATGTATTATATATTTATATATTTATTTTTATAATAAATATATATATATATATATAGATAGATATAGATATAGATATATATATATATATATATATATATATATATATATATAAATATATATATATATATATATATATAAATAGATATATATTTAAGAACACCATTATACGTTGCCAAGGCACACTCATCTGCGCCTACCTTGGTTTTGTAACTCTGCTTATATGGCAGAGATCCGGGCACTGGAGCGGTACCGCAGATCCGCTAATTTTTTGCGGATCTGGGCGCAGGTGCGCTCCAAATTAAATCTCCTCCTCAACCCACGTTGGATCCTGCGCAATACCTCTTTCTTATGGAGAAGTGGATGCTCTTGCGCCTCACGGCAATCATAATCGCGAGCATCCACTTCTCTAATTAGGTACCGGACCTCCGCCTCTCCCCAAGCTGTTGCCCTCCTGCGTGCCGCCATTGTTCGCTGGTGTGTCTACGTAGCAAACGCAGTTGCGTCACCCGCGGTAACGCCTCTTCACATCTGATTCGACGGATAGCGTCACGTGAACGCTAGCTCCAATCAGATTGGGGTGGACGTTGTTGATCCTGCTCCAGCCAATGGCCGCCGATATTACATCTTCGGCCATGGCTGGATTGTTGATTTGTGAAATATTACAAATGCTATGTTTGAAGGTGAAAGTGCGACGCACTTTTAACAAATCAGAATGATCTTTGCTGCAGAAATGAGATCGCGCCATGACGCAAATGCTGTGTCAAGGGGTCGTGGTATCACACACTGCGAGCGCACATACAATTATAAAAAATCGAAAAAGAGATGTCGTTTGAAGGTTTCGGGGACGCACAAACGTCCCCGTTTAAAAACCCCAAATGAAAATATATAAGGCTTCATATTCATAATTTGTGTGTTTTTTTTTTTATTGCATTGGTACATGGAAATCAAAATTGTACAAGAGCCCTAAATGATGTATTCATCATACAGCTGGACGCCAAATTGAGGAAGTAAATAAACCTTTGCAGGGTTTTACCTAAAGAAAAGCAATGTTGAAGTTAAAAGTGAACATTTTACTTTTAAACCCAAAAACAAATTTTAGTCATACCATTGAGCATTTCTACTATGGTATCAAGATAAAATTCACCATAAAATATATTGTGCAATTTCTTCTTAGTGCACCCATATGTAATATGTGGTTGAAATCAACTGGTTTGGCACATATTTTGGCACGCTGTTGTTCGCTACGCTCACTCTCAATGTGCGATCCGGAGCAGGAGGCCCAATGATAGCGGTGATGACACCCGGTGCCGGGCCGGACTAGTCTGGGGGTCGTAAGTGGTTGCCGGAGTCATGGCTTCAGTGGGGGTGATTGTAGTTTATATTCGTGACGCCACCTTAAAACGCCGCTGCTGTATGGGGCCTCCGGGGGTGATGTAACGGCAGCAATGGTGGTACTGCTCCCCACAGTAGCCCTTAATAGTGAATGAATGACAAACAAATCTTGTGGAAACTTAAAACAAATGTTTATTAAAGTAATCATTTTGCAAAAATGACATTTTAGTATAAATGTGATGAACATAACAATACAAGTAACCATATATTTTAAAATTAAGAAGGGAAGTTTCTAAAAAAAATCAATACAAGAAAATAAAACTCAGCATAATAAATGTGCTCAATACAAGTTTATCTAATGCTGCCACGTAATTGCACCAGGACCATTAAAATATTGGCAGTACTTTTCTCGACAGGCCTTCGCATCATCGGTATTTCTGCCGGGCGCCAATGGTTGAAGTCCTGCGATTGCGGGATCTTCAGAATGCCATTCGCCAAGCACCACTTCGCCATTTAAGTCATCAGAGTCTACAAAGCCTGTTGGACAGTACGTAATAGCATCTCGCCGTCGAAGAAAGTTGTGAAGGGCGCAACAGGCCAAAACAACTGCGTCTATTGATGGTAGACTCAGGTTAATTGGTGTGTGGAAAACGCGGAAGCGATTTGCCATTATCCCAAAGGCATTTTCCACAACCCTGCGTGCCCTTGATAATCTGTAATTGAACCTTTGTCTTTCCGCCGTTAGACTTTTCTGTGGGAATGGTTTCATGAGATTGGGATGAAGTGGGAAGGCTTCATCGCCCACAAATACAAAGTTAAGGTTTGCGGTAGTGTCAGAGTTGGGGGGCAAATGCAGTTCACCATTTTGCAAACGTTCACCAAAGCCTGTGTGTTCTAAAACCCCACCGTCAGAAACCCGGCCATTCATGCCAACATCAACAGCAATAAATTCGTAATTGGCATTCACAAGGGCCATTAGGATGATGCTGAAATAGCCCTTATAGTTATAAAAATAGGAGCCGCTGTTCAGTGGTTGAGTGATCCGCACATGTTTCCCGTCCAAAGCACCACCACAGTTTGGGAACTGCCAAAGGTGTTCAAAATCGGTGGCAATCTTCTGCCATTCCTCCACAGTTTTGGGGAACTCAATGTAGTTACGCAGACTGTGGAAAATTGCTCTACATGTCTCCGGAATAAGAACGCTGAGCAGGGACCTTGAAATTGCAGAAGAAAAATGTAAGTCTTGCAGGGAGCGTCCGGTGGCCAGGAAACGCAGCGTGACTGCCAATCTTTCATCTGCCGGGATGGCAGCATGCATCGCTGTATTCTTGCGCTGAATAATTGGCGTAACTCTTTCGAGTAAAAGGCTAAATGATTCTTCTGACATCCGCAGAAAATTGCGGAAATCCTGAGGATTATTTTCCTGCAGCTCTCTTAGCAGTTGCATGTGGGAGTATTTGTACCTTTTCTGCAGCCACTCTCTGGTCCACATGCGGCGCTTTCGTTTGGAACGCCTCTGTTCCACTTCACGTAGCCGACCGGCCTCAAACATCAATGCAGCACCCAGCACAACACGCTGCATGTCGTTCATGTTGTCCACACTGAAAAAAAACATGTAAAGATGAGAAAAGTTGCTATAAACCAATCACATTTTTTGGGGGGGTGTAAAAGAGACACTAAAATGGCCGCCCCCATAGAAGTGCACCACTTCTAACTGTGTCAGAGAAACAAATGGCGGCTGTAACTGTGTCAGAGAAACAAAATGGCGGCTGTAACTGTGTCAGAGAAACAAAATGGCGGCTGGAACTGTGTCAGAGAAACAAAATGGCGGCTGGAACTGTGTCAGAGAAACAAAATGGCGGCTGTAACTGTGTCAGAGAAACAAAATGGCGGCTGTAGCAGAGACAAAATAACCAGCAATACTAGATAAGGACACATAAAAGGACGATGGACACACAAAAGGCAATATGTATACAGATAACAACCAACCACTTTCATGATCCGCAAAAATAATTACTATCTATAAACACAAATACTTTCCATACTATAACAAAAACATGGAACAAGTAACATAGACTTTACGAAAATGACTTACCACGTCCAGAAAATGCAGCCGTCTATGCTATCTATTAATAATCGCAGTTTCGATCCTCACAGCGACACGCTCGGGAACGAATGAGGGATATACAAGTGCAGATGCGGCTTTGATTCGAAAACCAAGCAAGCGGGAACAAAGCACGAATGAATCTGTAATACAGCGACACGCTCGGGAACGAATGAGGGAAGATGCAGCTTTGATCCGAAAACCAAGCAAGCGGGAACAAAGCACGAATGAATCTGGGTGTAGTCACAGGTTTGCTCCTAGAAGACTCAAAAGGGAACAAAGCATGAAGCGATACCCAATCAGAGCGCAATAGTGTTCTCATTGCTAACCAATCGTTGCAGAGAGGGGGCGCGGAAATGGCGACGTAACTACACACTATTGTTCTCAGCGCCAACCAATGGGCGCAGAAGGGGCGTGGAAACGGGGACGCAACAACACGCCTTCGTGCATCTCATCTAGGTCGTCAACGAAATCGTAAATAGGGTGTCAAACATACAGATTCATGCAGCCCAGCAGGACTCCAACGAGCCAAAAATGGCCCAAGCTGTTCGGCATCGATCAGCGATTTCGCAGCAGGGGGTGAATCGTTGGTACGTGTCAAACATGACGAGATCGCAATTGGAGTCGTTCTTGCGTCACAGAAACTGTGACGTAGTAACGATCTCGTTGTACGATCTCGTTATGTGTGAAGTGGCCTTAAGTTACATCACATCTAGCAATTCACTTAGTAATACAATGGGAAGTTCGCATAATTGATTTATCTGGGTGTCTGGCCTTCAGTGGCCAAAACAATTACATGAGTCAACAAAAACTTCAATACTAAACTCCCAAGAGTCTTGTAGAACAATGAGGGATTATCCCCCATCTATAAACAAACTCTCTTCATGTCTGGCTGAATTTTAAGAAAGTTAACCCATGCTAGGCACTGAGTGTCCATGTCGTCACAGGGGTGACAAGGCTTTAATGGCTGGTGTTGTGCACCTGGGTGTGAGTTTTGTTTTGGTGTGCCAAGGAGGGTGGAGTTTTGTACCTGAGAGATTGCACAACATTTGTGACTACCTGGTTTTGCCAGGGCGTCACAATTACCGTCCATACACTCTTCCATTTGGAGACTGGTGAATATTTGTCTTCTGTTTCCACCTTCACACATTTACATAATTATCAGGCAATGATCGGCCCCAGTATATGTACTAGATGTGTACAGTCATTCTGTGGGGACATAGGCCTATAAAAGCCACCTCATGGTTTCCAAATTAGCTGTACACGTTGGATAAACCTTTTACTAGTCCTGTGTATTCTGACAACACTGCTCTATAGGCAGATCAGGATTTTTTTTTTTTACATGTATTTATATTGAGGCCCCTCCTGTACTATCATCACATATAGAGGCCCCCTGATGAGTAATTACATATAGCCTAATAATTTGACACTGACAATGGGGGTACAGGATAATGACACTGACACTGGGGTACAGGATAATGACACTGACGGTACAGGTTAATGACACTGACACTGGGGGTACAGGATAATGACACTGACACTGGGGGTACAGGATAATGACACTGACACTGGGGTACAGGATGACACTGACACTGGAGGTACAGGGTAATGACACTGACACTGAGGGTACAGGATAATGACATTGACACTGGGGGTACAGGATAATGACACTGACACTGGGGGTACAGGATAATGACACTGACACTGGGGTACAGGATGACACTGACACTGGAGGTACAGGGTAATGACACTGACACTGAGGGTACAGGATAATGACACTGACACTGGGGGAATAGGATAATGACACTGACACTCGGGGTACAGGAAATGACGCTGACACTCGGGGTACAGGATAATGACACTGACACTGGGGTACAGGATAATGACACTGACACTGGGGGGACAGGATAACGACATTGACACTGGGGTACAGGATAATGACACTGACACTGGGGGGACAGGATAAAGGTACTGACACTGGGGGTACAGGATAATGACACTGACACTGGGGGTACAGGATAATGACACTGACACTGGGGGTACAGGATAATGACACTGACACTGGGGGTACAGGATGACACTGGGGGTACAGGGTAATGACACTGACACTGGGGATACAGGGTAATGACACTGACACTGAGGGTACATGATAATGAATCTGACACTGGGGGGACAGGATAATGACACTGAAACTGGTGGTACAGGATAATGACACTGACACTGGGGTACAGGATAATGACACTGACACTGGGGGTACAGGATAATGACACTGACACTGGGGTATAGGATGACACTGACACTGGAGGTACAGGATAATAACACTGACACTGTGAGTGCAGGATAATGACACGGACACTGGGGGTACAGGATAATGACACTGACACTGGGGTACAGGATAATGACACTGACACTGGGGTACAGGATAATGACACTGACACTGGGAGTACAGGATAATTACACTGACACTGGGGGTACAGGATAATGACACTGACACTGGGGGACAGGATAATGACACTGACACTGGGGGTACAGGATAAAGGTACTGACACTGGGGGTACAGGATAATGACACTGACACTGGGAGTACACCACAGACACCGCAAATTCTGCAGGGGACCTACTGGAGCCCATATGGACCAGAAAACAGTTAAGTTTGGTGGTGGAAAGATCATGGTCTGGGGTTACATTAAGTATGGGGGTGTGCAAAACATTTGCAAGGTGGAAGGCAATATCAATAGCCTAAAATATCAAGAAGTATTACCTACCTCTTACATTCTCAATAATAAAAGGGGTCAAATTCTGCAGTAGGATGGTGCTCCATCTCATATATCCATCTCTACAACAAAGTTCCTCCTGGCAAATAAGATCAAGATGCTCAAGGACTGACCAGCCCAGTCACCAGACTTGAACATCATTGAGCATGTTTGGGGTAGGATGAAAGAGGAAACTTGGAAGACAAAACCAAAGAATGTAGATGAACTCTGGGAGGCATGTAAGAATACATTCTTTGCTATTCCTGATGACTTCATCAATAAATTGTATGAATAATTTTTGAACCGCATGGATGAAGTCCTCAAAGCTCATGGAAGTCACACAAAATATTAAATATGGCTCTAATAGCACCACAACTTCATTTACCAATGTTATGTAACATATCTTTTAGAAGTTATTTGTTTGAATTTCACATTACTCTCTGTCTTGCCAAAATCTGACCTCTCTGTGTTCATTAAATGATCAATATTTCAGCTTTGCAGCAACTTTATTTTCATAACCTAAACCAAATTTGGGAGGGTTTCAGATTTCAAAAGAGTAATTTATGAAACCAATGGATGAATTTAAAGTCAGATTATAAGCTTTTATTTACATACAGAACTTGACTGTACAGCGTGCGCATACAGTGACTGTATGCGCACGCTGCGTCCTGGTTTGACAACAAAACTGCACCCTCTGGCAGACTTTTGACAAATGTAAATACTGTGTTTGACAAAAACGCAGCAAAAACGCATGCGTTTTCCCTGCATTTTTGTCGCATTTTGGGCAGTGCGTTTTCATATTGAGAAATCAATGAGTAACAAATGTTGACAAAACGCAATGAAGAAGTGACATGCTGCTTTTTTTGTCAAAGATTTTGACAAATATTTGTCAACAAAACGCTGACAAAAAACTAAAACGTACGCATGGAAATTCTGATTTCTCATAGATTTTGCTGGGGAAGCAAAACGCATGCATTTTGTCATTGACACTGTGCAGTTTAAAACGCGACAAAAACATAAGAAAAAATGCAACGTGCGCACATAACCTGACATGTTGGATAAACCCTTGACCATTGAGAAAGGATTCTCCAGTCGTGATGTCTGTGTTGTCCACAATTATACCATTTGTAAATAATACACAGACTGCATACGACTTGGTTCAAATTGGCCACAGCAGCCTTTATTACCTATTATTTACATTCTAAACACATGGGGCGCCGTCCAACGGGCGACCCCAACAAATAACAATAGGTAACACAGTAACCAATAAAGTAAATATAACCCTGTGTGGGCCCAGTCCAGGAACTACTTCTCACCCCAATATCCCTGGCCGCAACACACTGACCCAGAGATGAGGTATTAATCACCCACGGATTAATACACCCAAGCTTTGCAGAGCCCCGTGCCTGCACCATCCCGGAACCCGGAGCCACCATACCAAGACGGTGTCTCTCGGTCCAGTTACCATTCCCTTCAAACCACCTCTGGACCAGATCTACCCCCCGCCACAGGACAGGGCACATGACTCCTTACGTGGCTTGGACCCACCACACACCAAAAGCTTGCTCCACACCTTCACGCAAACCCAGCGTCCACAAATCACCACCAATATCGTTGAGATGTACCCCATTACCTCTCCGAAACTGCCAGCTCGGGGACTCCAACTCCTTGTGCCTCACCGCAATACCCCCATTCGTCCTCACAAATCGTGCCACCACCCTGTTCACCTTTGCCCTGGCTCGATTGATCCTGTCCACAGAACGAGCCCCTCTCCACTAAAACCTGGCCGTGATATCAGGTCATATCATGATTAGGCCCGAATACATCCTCCACAAATGCAATAATCAATTTTAATATCCCTAATTAACTCCCGAAACGCCTGAGCTACCAAATTGTTACCTCTCACATGCAGAACTAGCACATCAGGGGGTTTGTCCACTCTGTAATAATATTGAAACTCCGGCACAACCCTGCTACACTTCATTCATTGCACGCCGATCCGCTTAACCGACGCCATCGACCTGTCCAGTCCCAGCTGGCTACCATTCGGCCAAGCCTCAGCCCGACGAGCCCCCAGAAAACGAATGAGTGCCCCAATATCCAAATTAGGCACACCCCTACAACAAAACAAAAGCAAGTTATAAACACACAGATAAAAAACAATAAACAGTTGTACCAACTATAACCTGTCCCACTTCCGTTAAACTCAAATACCAACATGACCTCACTGCGATAACAACTGAGGCCGAACGTAACAACGAAAACAGGAGGACTCCCACCTCCCAATGCGTCTCACCACCTCATCCCCGAGACCCCACCGCGAAGCCTCCGTGGCAGCCCCAATCCTGAAGGAGTGCAACCCGTAGTCCTTTGGGCTCTCCCCCATCCCCTGCAAGCAATTCCGCAGCACTGCCACAAATTGATACCTTGACAAAAAGGACCCATCCTGATGACACGGTAACAGGCCCGGGCGGCCCCCTCGAACGGTTAAAAACTTCCTCACCACCGGGCATAATTCCTCACCCGGAACTGCATACAACACCACCAGCCTTCCACAACCCACCTGGTCCATTTTAGAGGGTCGAAGACGGCACTCGACCCTCTGCCTCGCCGCAGACACATTCTCCAACAGCAAACCACCACCTCTAACCTTAGATGGACTAACCAACTCCCCGATCCGAAAAGCCCCTTAAAAGGCTAACACAAAAGCCGTCTCAAACAGAACCCACTCATAATCAGATGAACATATCAACAGCAAACCCCTAACTAACCACTTCAACAAATCAAAGGATATCAGCCGCCTTGTGTCCCGCTCCTTCGCATCCTTGCGAAAACCCTTCAAGGCCTGCCGCACCCGGAAATCCTGAGAAACATCCTGCTCGTCTCTAATCTTCAACCAAAAGGCCACAGCCGCCACCCTAATGCGGGCGTCACACGAGACGATCTATCGTGCGATATGTCGTTGGGGGTCACGGTTTTCGTGACGCACATCCAGCATCGCTTGCGACGTCGTCCCATGTGACACTACGAGCGTCCGTAAACGATCGCAAATCGGTTACGAATCGCGAATCGTGTACAGGTCGCTCATTTTTAAAAAATCGTTTATTCTACTTTGCGCCGGTTGATCATCGTACCCGGGGTAGCACACATCGCTCCGTGTGACACCCCGGGGATGAGGAACACAGCTTACCTGCGTCCAGCGGCTTTGCGGAAGGAAGGAGGTGGGCGGGATGTTTACGTCCCGCTCATCTCCGCCCTTCCGCTTCTATTTGCCTGCCGCTGTGTGACGCCAAACGTCCCTCCCCCTTCAGGAAGTGGATGTTCGCCGCCCACAGCGACGTCGCTCAGAAGGTAAGTACATGTGACGGCGTTTTAACGACTTTGTGCGCCATGGGCAACTAATTGCCCGTGACGCACAAACGACGGGGGCGGGTACGATCGCTCGTGCAATCGCAAGATAGATCGTACTGTGTGACTCCTGCATAAGAGCCACCGCCGATGCCGACCGAAAAATCATTACTCACCAGTGTTAACAATGCCACCAAATGATCCACCCGTCCTTCCTCAAACATAGACCCCAACATTGCCTCGCATTCTGCCCACACTTTTGCATACCAGCACCAAGTAACCTCGGTCATGGAGTTCCTGATCAATCCCAAAATTACAGTCTCACCAGGCTCCACAAGCCTTCCGGACACACCGCTCCAACCTCATCTGCCAATGGCATCAAAGCCCGAAACTTGCGGAACTGAAAACGAGATAAAGCGTCAGCCACCCCATTGTTGACCCCCGGTACGTGCTTTGCCACCACTTGAATGTTCAGCTGCAGACATTTGAGCACCCAATGCTGCAGGTACGCCACTACAGGCCCAGATTTAGCTGGAAAACTGTTAATCGAGTGCACCACCTCCTGATTGTCACAATGAAAGCAAACTTTCCGCCCGGAAAACTGCGGACCCCACAGGTCAACTGCCACCACAATTGGAAACAATTCCAGCAATGCCAAATTTTTGACCAAGCTGACCCTACACCACTCTTCCAGCCATTCACCTGAGCACCAATGGCCCAGAAAGATCACTCTAAATCTAAACGACCTAGCTGCATCTGTGTACAGTTGCAACACTCCATTAGGCACAACCTTATCCAGCCACAGCACGCAGCCATTAAATCGCCTTAGGAACACATCCCACACCAGAAGATCCTCCTTGATTTCCCTCGTGACCCGTACAAAATGAGCCGCTGACTTCTGTGGAGACATGGGGCTCACTGGGTGCTCTCGTCCACTGGCCCGGCCGCCTTTAGAAAGACAGCATGGCTCAGGGCTCATCCCAACTGAACGCACCACCTCCTTAACCGTGGGTGGAACACTACTCTGACAACACAGGATGAGGGAATCACAATATTAAGACTTTATTGGATCCCCAAACAATTAACGGCACATAACACATAACCAGCAAAACACACAAATGTAACAGGCAGCAGAGTCTCACCCTTCCGCTGGCTCACCAGGGATTAGAATGTCCGTGTCTCAGAGCTTCCAGGGCTATTTACTCCAATAAGATAATAGCAAGGACTAAAACTTAACATTTAATAATCCAGATAAAATTGTCAATATTACATAATAGTGCAGTAAAATTGCCAAATTGCTATAAATTGAAGTGGTCTCACCCAGATGTTCTCCAGGGACAAAAGGACACACCGATCCAGGGTTGGTCACAAGCGGAAAAAGCCGGGGTAAAGCATTGGGAGATGGTAAGATATAAACCCTGTCGTGCCCCGTGCCAATGCTTCCGCCCTGACAAGGGCAGCGCCCAAATGAGCTGTCTGCCCCACAACCAAACAAAGAAAAAGCGTTCTCCCAACGCGTTTCCCTCCAAGTAGAAAGAGTTCTTCAGGGGAGAATAGAGAACCAATTGATCAACCTGCAGTGGCAGGGATCAAGGCACTGATCAACCTGCTGTGGCAGGGATCAAAGGTGAAGGCTATGTGTCCAAATACAGGGTGGTGCATGGACA